>NC_135531.1:137023301-137367467 GCF_045843805.1 Urocitellus parryii | reverse complement strand
TTGGTAGATCTAAAAGACTGTAACTCACGATTAGGGGAACTTTGATGGATCTGGGAACCTGAGAGTGGACGTAGGAACTATCCATCCTACTTGCTTGATATTCCATAGTCAAACACTCCCTTTTCTACCAGCATCCAGTAGCATGCTGTGAGCTGCTTTTTGAATGGCAGATAGTTGTTGTTGTTGTTTTTAAAATGGGGATGCTACAGAGTTTGTGGCCTTAATCAGACACAAATATTGCCATATATTCCAAGTGGCATCCTCTGCAATCACACCTTACCCCCAACACTCTGGTGGGGTTTTCTTGGTTGTAGCGCCCAAGTGGCAGAATTTCTTGCATCACAGCTTCAGTTTACTTTGAGATGCTTTCCTGCTATGGACCATGTAATGGTTAATTTGAATTGGATTAAGATATGCTGAGGATTAAGAAGCTTATGGATGTGTCATGGGCATGGGCAGCACCATCCCAATCACCAATAGAATGATGGCTTGGATGGAATAAAAGTTGGAAGAACAAGGAAGCAGCAGCAGATGCAAGCTCTGTTCTTCTTGAATGGGTTCTTGATTGCTGCTGTGATCATCTGAGGATATAAGACTCTTGTTTCTTCACTCTTCCAAAGTTGACTCTGCCAATGGTTCTCCAGAGAGTTTCCAGAAGTTTCCAGAGCTACGGTTGCTAAACTGTCACTTTGAGCTCCTCATGCCAATAGACCAGGCAAGGAATAAAAGGAGGCACTGTACTGGCAAGGGTCATCAACCCTTCAAGAGAAGGCAGTGTTGCTCTTGCATGATACAGACAGAGAAGAATATGGCACTTGGGTGATCCATCGGGGGATCAGGGTTTCTTAGAACTCCCTGCCAAATTCTAAAGTTAAGTAGATTAGCCAGGACTTCACATGACCATGGTAAACAGGGCTCTTTAAGGATGAAGGTATGGGCCAGCCTGCCATACTACTTACTCCAGCAAAAGTGCAAGCCTGACACATGAATGAACCCCTCAGAGGTGAGCTATTGGCAACAAAACAATGAATCAGGTACAAATGAGCACACCCCAGTGCTCTTGTTATTTTTCAAATCTCTCTGGAACTTTGAAACCACTACCCCATAACCAAAGGTTGGGAGACAGGGATTATCTGATATTAGATTCCTGCAAATCTGGAAGAATGGTGGCTAAAATAGAAAAGCATACTTCAAAATATTTTTGGTTAAGTTTTCCCTTGTCTCAGAGCCTTTGCACCTGATATTCTTCTTTCCTTGGATACCCAAACAGGTCTTTCTCACAGTTGATTCATTATCATCCAAATGTCACTATCTTAAGAGAGGGTTTTCCCTCTTTTTTTCTTCTCCATCACAGATATTCTCCCTTATACCATTCAAATTAATACCTTCATAAAACTTTCAAAACATGCATTCATTTTATTTGATTTAAATTTTTTTATTTATTATTCAATTCTAACACTGGAATTTAATCTTCACAAAGGCAGAAACTTTGATGGTTAAGTCATTGCAATCTATTCAGATATCTAGAACATTGTAAGTGCCAAGTAAATATTCACTACATGACTGTGTTAAAAAAAACTAACAAAACTAGACTGGAAGTTAGGGATAGGTTATCAATGAGCCAATGGGAACAAAAACACCTAAAGGAAATAATATGCCAAATATATGTTTCCTGCTTCTAGCTGACTCAACCTCAAAAACCTGGTTTTCAGCACCAAATGCCCTGCTCTTTCCATGGAATCACGGATAACACAGAAAAATAACAGATGCTGCAGCAGTTCTAAGAATATGGCAAGCAGCACTGAGGCCATATGCAGAAGGCAAAGAAAGTGAACTATCGTTAGTGTTGGCCCTATTATACCTACTACCTCTAGTCTGTGTAATTGTTAGTGGTGAATAAAATTACTCCCAGATATCCATTGCAGCAGGGGGGACTGGGAGAACTTGGCACCTAATCAGTGCACAAGAGAACCCGCACCACATTTCTGTACCACCCGTCTTTTCCCACAGTGTTCATGCTGGAGAAAATGAGATGCAAGTTTTGGCTATGGATAATCTGTACTTAGGACCAAAGCATTCAGAAAGCATGACAGTTTTCAAGATTTTATTTAATTTTTAAAAATTTTTTATGTGGTGCTAAGTATTGAACCCAGTGCCTCACATGTACTAGGCAAGTGCTCTGCCACTGAGCCACAACCCTGGTGTGACATTTAAAGAAGCCTAAAACACCATTCACTCAGTTTGTAATTAATTTTTTTCCTACTTTATCTTGGAAAAATGAAATTTACAAATTGTGATTATTGTCCATTGCACCAATAAAGCAGCCACTTGGGTCACTTTCCAAACTATAAGCTTATGTTGCAACAAGTAGAACAAGTCAGGCTCAAAAAATTCCTGTAAGAAAACTCCTGGTCCAAACCAATCCTTTTATTTCAAGGAGTGATTCTATTATCAAAAGATCAGAGGAGGATCTTCAGATTGTACCAACTTCGGATTGGGGAAAGGAGTATAATAGAATTTCAATGTTGCTAATCTTTTTTTTTTTTTTTCCAAAAGGAGTGAATAGGAATGTGTCAGAAAGCCTTCTCTTCTGAAGCAGTCACCAAGGAAAAACTCTCTGGAGCTTATCACCCACAAAAGTGCAGGTCTAAGCTTACTATAACTTTGAAGGAAGAAATCTTAAAAGCAGTGTGATAGTATCTTTTTTATATGATAAGAATTTTTTTCTCATCATATGTTTATTTCATTTTTCTCCGTATTTTTATTGATGCATTATGATTTTATATAATGGGAATTTGTTGTTCCATATTCATACATGCACACAATGTAAAAAAATAACTTGGCCAACATCATTCCCACTAATGCATGTTATTTAATGCAGTTTGGGGTAGAGAAAGAATCTCAGGAAAGAATCCGGAGATTTCTTTTTCCTCATTGCTTATTTAAAAATTTGACTTAAAAATTAAGCAGTGACACATGCCTATAATCCCAGTGATTGGGAGGCTGAGGCAGGAGGATCTCAAGTTTGAGGGTAGTCTGGGAACTTAGCGAGACTCTGTTTCTAAATAAAAATGAAAATGGGCTGGCAATGTAGCTCAATGGTAAAGCGCCCCTGGGTTCAATCCCCAGTATAAAAAAAAAGTTAAATAATTATTTTAAGAGTAAAAAATTAGTTCCAGTCTAGAGAAGAAAGTGACAACAATGGTTCTGAATCTTTACTCCTCAATTGAGAGACTGACAACATAAGGAGTAAAAGAAAGTAGAGGTGCTGTGCAAAGGGGAAATGTTCTCCAGGTGATGCTGCAGCCCTTGCCTTCCTCTTCCTTCTTCTCTTTCCACTACTGTCTACCATGTGATAGAAGCCGCTATACCAGATTAATTCATTAATTAATTAGATTTGGGAGGCTGAGGCAGGAGGATCTCAAGTTGGAGGACAGTCTAGGAACTTGGCAAGACTCTGTCTCAAAATAAAACTAAAAATAGGCTGGTGATGTAGCTCAATGGTAATGCACCCCAGGGTTCAATCCCCAGTATCAAAAAAAAAAGTTATCTGATCATAGGAGAATGTTACTGGAGATTGGAGAAAGTGGACGAAGGGAGGTTGGACAACAGGACCAGAGCACCAGTAGATAGAAAGAGTCAGTTCTGTTGCTCTGCAGCACTGAGAGATGACTACAGAGTACCCTGTTACATATTCTATGAAGATCTAGAAGAGAGGAGCTCAAAGACTCCAAACATAAAGAAATGGTAAGGACAGGGAAATGCTAAATACCCTGATCTGATCAGTGCATGCTGTTTGCATGTGTTGAAATGTTACGCTGAACCCCAACTTGTATTGACAAGTTGGGGAAAAAAATAAAGTGAATAAAATTAAAACTTTTAAAATAGATCTTCTGGAACATTCTAAAATAAACAAATTCTGGGATCTCAACCCTTGAGATTTTGATTCAACAGAGACCCTTACAGCCCATGCATGGCGTGCCTGTGAGGCCCTCCGGCATTGCCCATCATACATAGCTCAAGAATCGCTCCACAATTTCCTGTCTCGTCAGGTTCCAAAGCTTTATTCTCAAATTCCCATGAAGTTGAAGTGAAATAAATGTGCAGATCTTAGATATTCAATGCCAGAAAGTGGGGAGGATAGTTACCTTCTCATCCATTATAATTAAGGATGTGGTGTGAGAATGAGAGACCCATCATAGCGGAACAGCGGTCACCTGCCCCTTTGGGGGGAAGGACTTGAGCAGACAGGCAGGTGAGATGGGAACCCAGGCAGCAAGCGCAGATGTATAAAGTAAGTTTGCATGCACAGAGCAACACCAATTTGTGCCTGTGTACCTGTTAGAAGAAGAAAGTTTCTCATAGGAAGTGGTCAGAAAAGATGGCTAAAAAGGAATGCCACTCTTAGAAAATATTTAATCCTGGACAGGTGAGGAACATTTACAGACTAAAGTCCCAGAGGTGACCCACAGGAAGAAGCTGGCTTTGGTTTTCAAGGTCTGTGTGATTTTCTCAATAAAAGCTGATCCTGAAGCACCAAGGATATTTTTTCCCAGACTTCCAGACAAACCAGTCAAATGATCCTAACTATAGAGACACCTGCTCACAAATCCTGGTCAGACAGCAGGGAGAGAGTTTTGATTCAGGTGCATCTTCAGGTGAGGGGGACAATTCAGCTTAGACCTAGATCTTCCAAGAAGCCCTGTCTGAATGTTCGGGCTGCACACCTAGATCTCAGGAGCTGGGTGTACACACCTCTTTTATAGCCCTTACTTGGATATTTTAAAAGTGCTTTTTCATATGTATGTCTTCCAGGAAAAGATGGTCTCACTGTGGAAATAGATACTGTTTTCTTTGCCTTTCTATTTCTAGTTCCCCAAAGACTGAGCAGCACATCTGAGGTGCTGAGGGAACATTTGTTTTACCAGCTGACTCAGCTTCTATCTTTTTGTTTCCCTCAGCCACTCCAGGGGCTTGTGCTGGGTTTAAACATTGGTACTCAAAGCAATAGAATGAAGTGCCCTACCTGTCAACAGGGGAGTGGGGTCTGCCCAAAGAAAAGGGCAGAGGAAACTAGCACAGGGAACTAATATCAATTTCAGGTGCCTGGAGGAGAGAGAACCATGTTAGGAGCAGGGACGGAAAGCTGTTTTCTCTTCTGGGCCTAATTTTAAAACAGTTCCCAAAGATTTATCCTTGAGAACAAGTCCCCTGAGCAAGAAGGCAATGACTTCTGACCTTTTCCTGACACTTTATACACAGTCCAAATGAATGATATGTGGTCCTTCCCCAAATAATAACCCAAACGAACAAAAAAATCTTCTAATATCATAATCAACAACCTCACAGTAAACAACAACAACAACAAGAACCACATAGACAGGGTTAGCTAATGACAGCCTTCAAACTAGCCCAGGAACTCTACCTTCCCAGGACTAAATGAAGACATAGTGAGAAGCTTATCTAGTACCTGCATCAGGATGAGGAAGGTCAGAGAGACTGTGGAATTTGTCCAAATGTACAGCCAGATTGTGATAAGGCTTGGATTCACACCCAGGCTTCCCAATTCCTGAGCCCATACTCTTAAACCCTCAGTCATTTGTGGACTCAGATAAGAAGAGGCAACCAAGAGTAAGACTGGGCAGACCCCTGTGGAAAGGGGCACAGAAGTGGGACCCATGACATTTCAAGGCCCAGTGTTCCAACAATAGAAAGTTTCAGAATAATCTGGCAAGGCTCAGCTGGAAGAGAGGAAAGTACAAGAAGGCAGAAATGACAGATTTTCAGGTTGATGCCGACATTAGAAAAATTCTGCTGTTTAAATCTGTCAGCCCAGTGGTGAGCAGAATTCTTTGGTTCTTTTGGCCAATCAAAGGATCTTCCTCTTCTATCCAAAATATACTGGATGGGGAAAATAAGGTGGAAGAGAAGTCATGGGGCAGGGAGGAGAAGAGGGGATGGGTAGGGGCCATGGCTTAGCAGGGGGCATGGCTTAGAAGGGCTCTGAGATCAGCCCTTATCTCTGGATACTGCATCATGATGGTCACTACTGGCTTAGAAATGCCATGTCAGGAGGTTTAAAGTCAAAAAGTCAAACTCAAATTAAAAGAAGAATATGGCCAGTGGTGGTGGTACACTCCTGTAATCCCAATGACTCAGGAGGCTGAGGCAGGAGGATGGCAAGTTAGACAACAGCCTCAGCAATTTAGTGAGACCCTGTCTCAAAATAAAAAATCAAAAAGGCTGATGTAGCCCTACTGAGGTAACTCAGTGATAGAGTGCCCTGAGTTTAGTCCCCAGTACCAAAATAATAATAATAATAATAATAATAATAATAATAAATAATAATAATAATAATAATATAAAGATAAGGAGAGTATTCAGGTTAAGACTGAATCACTTCCAGGGCCCATAAATAAACACAAATTCCACACATACTCACAGAAACACAGTCCCACACAGGCCCACATGGAAGCAGGTACACAGAGTCACAGCTAAGGATAGTGTGAGAGACAAATACTAAACAAAAGAGAGACGTCAAGGGAACATGAAGGGCAGAGGTCACTATTGGCTTAGAAATGCCATGCCAAACCATCTGCCTCCAGATTGCCTTTGGCTGATCCTGACCTTGGATGGGAGAGTAGAAGCTAAAGTGGATCGTTGTATCTGGGAAATAAAATAGTCTCCCTTTACACTATCTATCTGCTTATGTCCTAGGCAGAACCATTATTAATTGTCTCATTCATTTTTTTAAGACCTTATTCTGAAATTCTAGAAGCATAAAGTTAGGTTTAGAGAACAATATAACAAATCCATAGATACTCCTTACCCAGGCCTGCAGTTGTTGATGCAGGAGACTCCCAGGGAAAGCTTGTTAAAGAGGAACACCTAGTTGGGCAGGTTCTTGTTTGGTTTGGCCCGTTTGCTTGTTTCTGGTCTCAACCCTGGGTATAATTCTAGCAGCTATCTTGTGATGGGAGGATGAAAGCCATGCAGTAACAAGGGTGAACCGGGAAGGAGCTCAGGTCCCTGGTGATACTGCAGCATCACCATAATGGTGCTAGATGGTCTTTCTCCTCCCATGTACTTGTGGGAAACAATAAACTCTGATGTGCTTAAGTCATTGTACTTGGGTCTCTATTACAAGTAGCCAAATGCAATAGCTAACTGATATATTAACTATGGACTTTTTTAAAAATTAAAAAACTACAGATAACACTGAAATTTCCTATGTAGTCCTTTCCAATCCCACTTTCCTCTATTGCTCCCCCAAAATAATCACTATCCTAAAATGAGTGCTGTTTATTCTGGAGAATGTTTTTATATATTTACTATTTATGTGTTAAAAGTATTGTTTTTCATGCATTTAAACTTATACAAATCATATTATAATGCACATAGCCTTCTGTAAGTTGTTTTTTTTACTTAATATATTTCTTCATATTATCTATGAGAAACACATAGTTCTGTTTCACTCATTTCTGTTATAGAAGAATGTTGGCTCATATGAATATTCCACAAATTATCCTCTCTCCTTTGATAAGCATTCAGACTTCTACAAGTTTTTAATGTTAAAAGGTTGCAACAACCTCGTTATTGCATTTCTTTCATTACAACACATATGCAAGTGTTTCATCAGGGCAATGGTTATTAAACTAGCATATTTGTGTCCTAAGTTTTGGACAATTTTAGCAAGAAATATACAGGAAATTATTCCCAGATCTTCAACTTCTGAATATATTTTTTTCACAGCTTTGTTTAATTTCTCTTTTCAAATAATGTGTCTCTTCACTGTTCAAAAGAAAAGTCCATGCATTGTGTTTGTAGAATCTTACCCATGCCTACAATGTAACTAGGAAACAGAATTAAGATCAATTTCAGTTTTCTTATGAATGAGTAAGTAAACATCCGGTGTTAGCAGAGTGTTCCAGAGACATCTAAGCAAAGACTCAATCTAGGATGGCAGAAAGGGTAGACTATAGTGTTTTTAATGTTGGTCCTAGGGCCTTGCTTCCAGAAAGAAGGGGCCCCACCCTGAGAGGAGGAATAATGAAAGAACATCTGAGACTTAGTTGGTCAGAGATCTGGCTTGTGGATTTTTTAACAAGAGTTTACCAAGTGCACTGGATCACAGGTGGTAGTATAGAAAAAGCACTATTTGTAGGGGAGAAGAGGAACCTTGGAAAGTGAAATGTCCCTTCAAGGTTTGGTGGTGAAGAGAAGGAGGAAGTGGCTAAAAGTAAGGTGCTTATTAAAATTGTATGTTAAGAAATAACTCAAACAGGACAGATCGGTAAAAGGTACTACTAATTAAAGGAAGTGCATTTTGCTGTAGGAATAGAAGAGAAACACTCTGCCCTGAGATCACTGGTCCAGGAAAACCATAAAATAAAAGACAACTCAACATCCATATTTATTATAGATAGAAAAAAATAAAATGAAAATCATCACTTTGCAGAAGTTGAAAACACTACAAAGCAATCCAGCCCCTGCCAAGAAACAGAGGAATATTGCAATAAAACACTGATATAAATAAAATAGTGAATAACTATTGATATGAGAACACCACAAATCAGAAATTGAAGAATTCAGAGTGGATACAGACAAGAAAAGTTGTCAAACAGGAACTGATAATACTCAGTAAAGATACTGAAGAAAATAATAAAATTATCTAAGAAATCAAGATTAAATCAAAAGGTGCTCAAGAGAGAAAGTGATATGACCAAATATGTACTAAGAGATAGAGACTAAGAAAGACTAAGAAAAATCAAGATAATAAAGAAAAAATGAATACAGAGGAAAATAAGGATCAAAAAGAGTGATAAATATAAAACACTGGCAAAGAAGAAAAACATAGGTATAATTGAAGTCTTTTAAAAAAGAAAAATTAAAGAATGGAGATGACCTAGAATGAATGGACAATTCTAAGACATATCCAAATAAATTAGGAAACTATAACACAACAAATATAGTATGGTAACCTAAAATAATATGTCAAACTGGGACAAAATATACTAACCATATGAATAAAAATAAATTATTATTATTAAGAATAGTAGATTTTAGTATGGTGAATATACTCCTATCAGACTAATCCACCTACAGATAACAACTATTAAAAAAACAGAAAAAGAAACTCCAATTACCAGAGGGCATGGAGGTTCTGGATAAAAGTCAACACTTGAAAGAAAAGTATGGGATGATTTCCCGTTTTTATAAATGGATATTAGCCTCAGGATAGGCCACAGTTGATGATACATGAAGCAGCTAAAGTTGTGATTAAAAAAAAAACCCAACAAGAGTTTTTCCCATCTGAAGAACAAGTTTAGAGTTTGGGGTAATCTAAAAATGATGAAAAGTAAAGAGAAAACCCCAATACAGATAGAGGGGTGAGAGATCCGAATTCTATGTACAAAGACTCCCCAAATCTAAACAACACATATTTAGGTTAGACTGCAAGTAACCCAGCCAGGAATAAAAGAACTAGACTGCACAGAAAACATAGTTCACATTCTACATCCAGCCAAGTTAATTGCCTGCTATTAACAACAACAACAGTCTTCACAGAAATATAACAGAATCTAGAATCCCCACATCATAATAGTCATAGCAACCAGGATACAATAAAAAAAAATTTGACATAAAAACTGGTAACAGTAACACAGTCTGAAAATAAAAGAAAATAAAAGACACAGAAATCAATCCAAAGGTGATACAGATAGTAGCATTTACTAGACAATAATTTCAAAACAGTTATTAGCACCATGTTCAATCATGTAAAGAAAAATAAGACTTGCAATTAATGCAAAGAAGAGAGACCTCAGGGCCGAGGGTACAGCTTAATGGTAGAGCACTTGTCCAGCATGTATGAGGCCTTGGGTTAAGTCCCCAGCATAGCCAAAATTTAAAAAAAAAAAAAAAAAAAAAGAGAGAGAGAGATCACAGAAAAGAACTAAGAACAATAATAATAAAATTCTGGCCCTCTGGGGACTCTTGTAACAGCACTAATTCCATTCATAAGGGCTCCACCTTTATGACCTAATTACCTAATTACCACCACCCACAGGCCCCACCTCCTAATACCTCACTGTGGGATTAGGATTTCCACATATGAATTGGGAGTGGGGAACAAACATTCAATACATAACACCTTTCTATTTTTTCCTTTTCTATAAAGATATCCAATTGTTCAGCACTATCTATTAAAATGTTCACTCCTTTCCCATGAAAATACACTGGTATTTGTTATCAATTGACTATTTTTGGACTGTTTTGTTCATTTGCTTTCTTTGTCTGACTTTCTGCTAAAAACATACATTTTTTTCATGATTGAAGAACTGTTTATTGTTGTCCATACAAAATTTTCATCCCAATATTTCTAAATCAACAAAGCTTACAGGCACAGTCTCTTGAGACATGAAAAATGAAATGAATGTAACAATGTATTTTAGATTATATTCTTTATATTTTAGTGACTTGAAGCTGTTTGGGGATATCTATCTACATGTCATCCTAATATTGAAAATGGGGGGGGGCGTTCTTTTCTATATTGATGAAATGGTTTGATTATCAGGTACTTGAAATGACCTTAACATATAATTGATCATGCTTTTTGAATTATTGACAGAAATAGTGGCATAAGTTCAACTATTCAAAACTCAAATCATAAGTTTTAGCAGATGTTCTCCAGCAGTTATTATTGGCTCTCCAACAAGTCTGCTTATCAGTCAAATCATTCAGTTGTCTATGGATATATTTTACCAATTAATCTATCTTGAAGTTAAATTGTTTAAAATGAAATAACTGTTACAGATATAGTTTGCGAGGTATGTTATAACTGAGAGTGGGTAGGAATAATGATAACTCCTAATATTCATAAATCAATATTTAGGAGAGAAATCCTAATCCCACAGTGATGGTATTTAGGAGAGAACATTCTCTCCCCGTCTCTGCTCAGAAATCATCGGGATTAAAAACATACTACCTTAATCATTATAACTTTGTTAAGTCTTGACATTGGAAGTATGAGCTCTCCAAGTTTATTGTTTTTCTTTAAAATAGTTTTGCTATAGTTTGGATCTTGGATGCCCATTAAAGGCTTAGTTGTCAGCCTGTGGCACTATTGGAAGGTGGTGGAACATTCAGGAGACACGGCCTAGTGGAAGGAAGTTAGGTCAGTGGAGGTGTGCCCTGGAAGGGATATTGAGACTCTGACTTTTTGCTTCCTGGCCATGTGCTTTCAGCCATTTTTTTTGCTGTCTTACCACAGGCCCAAAGTCAGGAGCCAAGAAACCAGGGACTGAAAACCTCTGAAACAGTAAACCCAAATAAAATTTTTCCTCCTTATGGTTATCACAGGTATTTTGTCACCATGATGAGGAATTGACTAACACAATTTTTCTTGGTCTTTTACACTTCTACATGAACTTCAGAATCAGCTTGCTGATTCTCTCTCTCTCTCTCTCTCTCTCTCTCTCTCTCTCTCTCTCTCTCTCTCTCACACACACACACACACACACACACAAAAAAAAAAAATATATTCTGGAACTTTTATTTGATTTCAGAGGAACCGATATTTTACAAATACAGATTCCTCTAATCTGTGTACAAGCTAAATCTCTTTATTTAGGTTTTCTTTTTTTTCTCTCAGCAGTGCTGTATGGTTTTCTGTGTAAAGGTATTATACATATTTGTTTATACATATTCCCAGGTATTTGATTTGTTTATGCTGTGGTCAGCAGTTCACTTTTATTTCATGCTCAAATTGTCTTCTATTATACAAAACTTGCTAAATTTACTGAACAGTAATAGCATATATATTCTTGTAGATTTTCTACATGTCCATTAATGTTATCTACTAACAATTACAGTTTTGTCTTTCCTCTTAATCTTTATGCTTTTTGTTTTGTTTACTTTTCTTGCTTTAACACACTGGCTAACACTTCCAGAATGTGTTACACACAAATGGTGAGAGAGAGCATCTAGTTTTATTCCTAAAGTCAGAGGGAAATTGTTAACTATTTTACCATTAAGTAAGATGCTAAAGTGGAGTTTTTTTTTTTTTTCTGGTTCTTTGAAAAACCCTTTATCAGATTGAGGAAGTTTCCTTTCATTCTTTGTTCAAGAGGAAGCTTTATAATAAGCAGGTGTCAGATTTTATCAAATTCTTTCTCATTATCTACAGAGATTATAATATAGCTTTTCTCTATTCTTTTGTTGTGGTAAAATAGGTCTATTTATTTTTAAATGGGAAACCAAGTTTTCACTAATGAGACATCTAATTTGGTCTTGATGCATTTACTCATCTTGTACATTACTGGATTTGATTTGCTAATGATTTACTTAAGATTTTTGGACTGTGTTCATGAGAGATACTGGCCTAAAGTTTTCCTTTCTTATAATATCATTGTTAGGTTTTGTGATAATAGTTTTGGTGGCCTCATAAAAATAGTTGGGAGTTTTAAAATAGATTATTTCAATGCTATTTAAACCATTCCTGGCCATAGAAAAGAAATGAAAACATGAAACCAGGGCTATAATATAATACCAAACCTTCATTAATATAGTTTATTTTTTATTTTTTTTTAAAGAGAGAGATGAGATGAGAGAGAGAGAGAGAGAGAGAGAATTTTTTAATATTTATTTTGTAGTTTTCAGCGGACACAACATCTTTGTACGTGGTGCTGAGGATCGAACATGGGCCGCACGCAAGCCAGGCCAGCGCGCTACCGCTTTAGCCACATCCCCAGCCCCATTAATATAGTTTAGAAGGAAAAATCTAATGATAAATAAATAAAATTTAAGACAAAGAGAAAAAGAAAAATCCCCCAATTCTTACTTATAGAGATAAAAAAAATTGCACATAAAATATTGGTGAGAAAGAACTCCTGCTACATCTAATATGTCCCCATAAGAATACAAAGAGAAATAGCAAGTTCCTTTCACATTTCCAAAGCATTGCTGAGAACGGCAATAATAGGAAATCCTAGTGGCTGATGGCGCGTGGGCTGCCCACTCATTCTGTCTTCAAAGTAAGCAATAAGCAGCTGTGGCGCCCGGTTGCCACAATTACCCACAGAAAAGCTTCTCAAGCTGCAGTGTCTAGAGAACACAAAGCCCAGATCTAAGTCCCAGTCCCCTCTGGCTGCAGGGACTGGCCTCCCCCACGATGCTCACCTTTCTTAGTCCTCAGAAATGAAGCAAAAGCTCTTTTCTTGGCTGGCACACACAGATCCTCTAGTGCCTTCTCTCTCCCAGAAACCTCCCACCTCACATCCATAAGGTCTAGGATGAAAGCCACTCTTAACTGGACTTGAACCACAACAATAATTCAACTTATATGGGCTAAGGGAAAACCTTCTCTTCCATTATCTTCCTATAATGTCCAGGGGTGGCTGGCTTCCTCCCGTGATTGAACACATTCGTGCTTCTACAGCCTTGTGATCCCCAGTGTGGCCCAACTACTAGCACTGACTGGAAAACTGTTGGAAACACAGAGTCTTGGGCTCCACATAATTGAATCATAATCTGCAGTTTTATAAGATCAACAGATGATTCTTGTACACATTTAACCCATTTTAAGTCCCAAGTTTTCAATTCCATGAATATTTTAATGAAAAAGATGCTGAAATGAAAAAAAAAAAAGGAATTGAGCCAGGTACATTAAAATAGGTTAGAACCATAATCTAGAGTTTATATATCCTTTACATATTTTTATATGTATTTTTAATTGTTCTAATCATTTGCCTATTATTTTTCTCAAAAGAAGAAACCTCTAGGGCTGGGGCTATTGCTCAGTGGCAGAGTGCTTTCTTAGCTTGTGTGAGGCACTGGGTTCATGAGCCTCAGCACCACATAAAAAATAAATAAAATAAAGGAATGCTGTCCATCTGCAACTATAAAAAGAAAAACGAAGAAAACTCTAAAAATCTAATAATTATTTTAAAGTTACCATAAGTGGTGTATCTGTTGTTCAATTTAAGTTTTTATAGGTATTCCACATCTGGACGAAGTTTAAGACGTACTGCCTAACAAAGTCCAAGTTTGACATCATGATCTACCTGGCCCTTCACAACATGAGCTGGCCTGTTAAAATCCTCAACACCATAATTTCCTTTTCAAAGTTTATGCTCTACTAATATAATACAGTATAATTACTATATTTAGTAATTCTCAAACTACAGTGTAATTTTCTTACTGTATATTTTCATATGATTTGGCATGAGCCTAAAGCTTCTCTTACATTTTCTACATGGGAATCTTGTTTAGGAATCTTTCCCTTGTGAACATTTGTTCCTCTTTGTCCTATATTAGAGTTAATTGTCTCTTCTGTGTTGCCACCAAACTTTACACAGAATGCTACTGTATTAAAAGTAATTAATTTGCATTTTTAATTCTTGTTTAATAGGCTACTCTCTTCCAGTGTAGGGCCTTACATTATTCATTCTTGCACATGTGCCATTAGTACTGAGGCAGAAACAAGAATGGGTACAAACAGCGGCTACTCACGCCCAAATAGAGGCAAAAGAAAACTTTTCAAAGTCAGTAAACTATCAAGAAAATGCCCCAAGAAGTAATCAAAGTGGAATACAATAAAGATATGATGAAAGACTAAAAAAAAAAAAAATGTTTCCCTCCCATAGTCACATAATTTTTAAAAATGCTGGATAAATAACAAATGAAAGAATGTTAACATCTAGCACCTAATTAGCAATCCATAAAAATAAGTGTTAAATATAACCACAACAATGAAAAAGACTCAGTGTGCATTCAAAAGATAGGTCTGAGGACTGAAATACTTTCTCAATCCAAACTGGCCCTTACAAACTGGGGATTGAAACCCAGAGGCCTTCTACCACTGAGCTACATCCCTAAGCCCCTTTTATTTTATTTTGAGACAGCGCCTCATCAAGTTGCTGAGGCTGGCCTTAAACTTGACATTCTCCTGCCTCAGCCTCCTGTGTCATTGGGATTAGACATGTGCCACCATGCCCAGCTACCTTTTCTATTTTACAAGTGTTTTAGTTCATGCTTAGCTTAGTTGCAAGCTACCCAGTTTATGATATTTTTCTATACTCAGTTTGTGCTATTTTTGTTAGAGCAAAATATCAGAAACTGGATAGCTTGCAAACCATAGATATTTATTTCTCAGAGGTCTTAGAGGCTGAAAAATCTAAGATTGAGGTGCCAACAAATTTGGTGTCTGATGAGACACCTGTTTTTTTTAAATTTATTTAATTGGTTCTTAGTTATATATAATAATAGATTCATTTGGACATAATTATAAAAGCATAAAATATAATTTGCTTGAATTCAGTCCCCAATATCCCCCGCCCCTTTCCCTTATTCCCTTTCCTCTTCTCTACTGATCTACTGATCTTTCTGTTATTTACTTTTAGGTTTTTGTTGTTGTTGTCATTGTTAGTGTCATGCAGATATACATGATGGTGAAATTTGCTGTGGTATACTCATATATGTACATAGGAGAGTTAGGTCGGATTCATTCCACTGTTTTTATCTCTCACCTTCTCCTTTCCCCTCAGTCTCCTTCATCTAGTCCACTGATCTTTTCTTCTGTTTTGATGGAATCCTCTCCTTTTCCCTTTCTCTCACCTCCTCCTTCATTTCTTTGGACTAGCTTTCATAGATCAGAGACAACATTCAAACTTTGGGTTTCTGAGTCTGGCTTATTTCACTCAGAATGATTGTCTCTAGTTTCATTCATTTACCAGCAAAAGCCATAATTTCATTCTTCTTTATGGCTGAGTAACACCCCATTGTGTCTATATACCACATTTTCTTTATCCACTCATCTGTTGAGGGGCACCTAGGTTGGTTCCATAGCTTGGCTATTGTGAACTGTGCTGTATAAATAGTGATGTGCCATGGGCCTATTTTATGAGGAACTAATCCTATTTACAAAGGCTTAGCTCATAACTTGGTCACCTCCCAAAAGGCTCCACTTCCTAATGCTGCCACCTTGGAGTAAGGATCTCAACATATGAATTTGGGCAGGGGGACACAAACCTTCAGATTACAGCAATGAGTTTGACAGTTTCTCCACTGCAGAGGCCTTCATAGACCTTCTGTTTTCTGGACGGCCCAGGGAATCCTCTTAGACACTGATCCATGTGTCCTTATTCTCAGATGCTCCATACACTAGCTCTCCTATCCTTTATTCCTCTAAAAACTTCACAAAGCATGACATAGTCCACTAAACTTGTTCATGAGAGCCGTCTGGACTGCAGTAAGAGGAGACGAAAGGAAATAGCTAACAATCACAGGGAGGTCCCTCAAGGAAGCTCTGAAAGTCCCCTTCTTCAAAACACTCTGACAAACCTATATGGAATTTGAACATTGTCCAGAATAAGAACTGAGAGAAAATCAAAGCCTGAGGTGGAGAAAACTTGTCCTACTTTGCCTCCCATACCAGTCTCAAGGACTCTGGCCAGACAGGCAGACAGGGCTTCTGCCTCTCACTCACAGACAGCTCAGCTTTATGCTGATCACATCTGCTTCCTAACATGTTCTCATTATTAAGTTGAACGGCATGTGCTGACCACAGGTTGGAGGCACTCTAGCGTCCCAGATAACTTATCAGACAACTTCCACATCTTCATCTCAAGGGTCCTCACTATACCCAAGAAAGAAGTGTGTGCAGGATTTTGGTTTCCCATTTCTTAGATAAGAAAACTGGACCCCACAGTAATCAAATAAATTATGTCAAGATCATATAGAAAGAAAGAAGAAAGGAGCAAATCAGAACTAGAGCCCAAACATCTAACTCCTAGTCCAAGGGTCTTATCAAACTCAAGGGAATTTACAAAGGTTATTTCACACATGAGTCATGAAGGATGCTCCCAGCCGGCCAACATCAAAGAAAGGGCTCTGGAAATAACATCAGCACAAAATGATTTTCCTCATCTGAGTTAGGGCAGCAAAGTCTAATAATATGAAATCTTTCCAAGCTTAGGAATAAAAACTGGGTTTTCATGATGGTGTCATCACACTTAATGAAAAGAAATTAGACAATTTAGAAGTGGCCCATTGGTCAGTGAGTGATTATGAGCCAGCATTTGAGTACCTTTCCCTGAGCTCTCACAGTACTCTGGATCTTCATTATATAATTTCCCACAATCCATTGAATGTGTCTGTTTACATGTTGTTATGGTTTGGATATGAGGTATCCCCCCAAAGCTCCTGCTAATACTATTCAGAGGTGAAATGATTGCATTATGAGACTTATAACCTAATCAGTCCATCGTACTGACTAAGTGTAAGAGTAGGCAGGTAGAGACGGCTAGGAGAGGCAGATCGGTGGGGGTTTGACCTGAAAGGGTGTATCTTCCCTAGGGTCCCTCCCCCACCCCTGATTCCTGACTCCACTGTGAGCTGGGCAGATTTGCTCCCCTGGACCTTCCCCAATGATGTCTTGCCTCAACTTGAGGCCCAGAGCTATGACTCTGAAACTATGAGCCCCAAATAAACTTTCCCTCCTCTAAGTTATTCCTTTTAGGCATTTTGGTCACAGCAATTCAAAAACTCACTAAAACACATGTCTAATATATCACCACCATCCCTAGTTAAATCTAAGATATTCTGGGCACAGTCCATAAATATTTTGCTATTTTTTGCCTACTATTTACTGCAGGATATAACGGACCTTGATAAGTTTTCTGAATTTAGTAAAAAGTGGGTGGCTCTATGATCTGCTTTATCCTGAATATATTCTTGGTAAGGAAGGGAAGAGGCTATCTGTCAGAGAGCTCCTTCCCGTGTCTGGCAATTATCCTAGATGTCTCTTCATGCAGAACTCAAATATATCTGTCTGCATATCTACTCATGTGATCTCTGGCTAATCTTCAGGGTCACAGAGAACAAATATTATCCACCACTCTAATTCTTTAGTTCATCATTCCTTCAGTAACTTCTATATTCAATTAATACAGATTAATTTAAGTGCTTGGTACTATACTAAGGTTTGGAAATGCAAAAAATGATGAACATCAGTCTTTTCTTACTGGGGAAAACAATTTAATGTAGGTGATATTGATGTAAATGAACAAGGAAAATGAAACATACTAAACTTCTCTGGTGGAAGGAATTATAGGCTAATATAGGACAAATTGAAGATATGCCAAGGGGTGGGGGAAGAGAAGGGTATCAGAGCAGATTTATCAAAAGAGAGAATGTCTCAGTTGTGAGCCCTGTTATTTGAAGACAGTTTTTGTTCCAATTGAGCAGGTGCTTTTTCTTCCTATATGTCTCTGTTCCATATTCTGCTTCTTATACCATGTTTACACAACCTGTTAGCATTCAGGATGCCTTCTTACTCTTCAGCTTCATATTGTAGGATTGATGTGGGTAGGAAATTGTCACCTCTTTCCCATTCTAGACATCAGACTACTATTGACTCTGTCTAGGGCTATACTAGGTTGTAAATATGTTATATTGCCTCAGATTTTGACACACTCTACATTTGTCACTATATGAGCCACCAGAACACATTAGCAGTTCAGGAGATGGAAGAAGAACGATGAAAGAGAAATCAGATCTCCTGTAAATAAGGCAGGTTTGAGTTCAAGAGATTCAATGGAAATAACAACAGCAAAGCTTTTTGAGGACACCTCAATAGCCTTGCATCCACCAAATGCTTTGTCATCATTTACCTAAGTAAAACATGGGAGATACATTGATCACATACATCAAATGGAATATTTTCATCAAGAATGGAAATGACATTGGAATGACATACTTGTACGACAGAGTCAGTGGCCAACCACCAAAGATCTGTGCTGCTTTCTGTCACTTATGGTTATTGCTGCAAAAGAGCCCCCAGTAAGGATCTATTTTCCCCAGCGCCCTTATGTTTAGGTGGTGTCTAGGACTAGTTCTAGCCAATGGAATGTGATTGCAAATGATCATATTCCAAGTTTATCTGATAGTCCTTCTCTAGTCTCTCGGTCCCTTCTGAGGTCACTTTGAAAACGGTTGGAGAGAGCATTATTACCAGAACAAAAGAAAAGATACACACTGGTCTTGGTGTGAGCAAGAAATAAACCCATATTTTGTTGGGCATTGAGATTTTTTTGTTGCTTATCTATTATAAGAAGTTAGCATTTCTTAGTCGACAAGAACTTGTCCTAGGCAAGCCTGGTGAACCCTGATTTCAAACTACTCCTTTACTCAAACATGAGAAACACTAATCCCAGGATAATTTTTGTGAGCCTCCGTCTATAGCTTTTAGGAATTGTCTTCTTCCTTGTTTTGAAGATCAGCGTGATACTTGCCAGCCTCAGTCTTTCATTCTCCATAATTCCTTGAAAGTCATACAAAGGCTTGGTTTTGTTTTTTGTTGTTCGTTCATTTGTTTTTTCAATCTCCTGAGACTCATTTTGGCCAGGTAAAAGAACCTCATTTAAGGTGATCTCAGGCTTTCTTACAAGGCTTTGCCGCTTGGCAGGCAACCTCTTTGCCTGCCAACATTTATTCTGCTCTTTTTGATCTGAGGATCATTCAGTTACAGAAAAGGGCAGAAATGGATGTGTGAGACCTGCATTCTCTGAATCATCTGTCTATATTTCATAATCCCAAGAAGAAATCCAACCCTATTTCTGTGGTGTGAAAAGTCGTGTTCCTCCAAAATTCAAGTCCAAACTTAATCTCCACACAAGAATATTAAAAGGTGGGGCTTTTAGGAGGTGATTAGGTTAGGAGGGCTCCTCCTTTGGGAATGGGAGTAAGGCTCTTACAAAGAGGCTCTATGCCACATTGGGACCCCTATTTTACCCTCTGCCCTTCTCTCACATGAGAAGACAGCATTAATCCCCCTCAAGAATGCTATAAAGTACCCTCTTAGAAGAAGAAAGCAAACTTCATGAGACACAGACCCTGCCAAGCCTGGATCTTGGACCCTCACCCTCTAATACTGTAAGAAATAAAGTTCTGTTGTTTATGAATTACCCAATCAGTCAGTAGGCAATTCATGATAGCAGCACTCATGAACTCAGTCACCTAGCATGATTTTCATCTCTAAATCCATTTTTTAAAACTGTGTGTGTGTGTGTGAGGGGTCGGGGGGGATTGAACTCAGGGCCTTCTCTTTTACTTGACAAGAATGTGCTCTATCACTGAAGTATACCCCCATCCCCTAAAAAAGTTGGGACTTCTTGCTGCCTCCTTATATTAATTCCTGATTAGATACATTTTGGACAGTTTTTCATATTTCAGAATAAAAGCTATTCATTCCACAAATAAATACTGAGCAAAAATTCTGTTTTAAGATCCCATTGAAATTTAAAAATTTCAATGTAATTTACAAAATGCCAAGATAGGGGTAAAGTCTCGAGTATTCAGTGTACAAAAGATGGGGCACTAAATTCAAGTTGGATCCAAAATTTCAAGGATCTTTCCTTCCAGGTCTTATCTTTATGCATTTTTGAATCTATGTTCCAAAGACTTAGGTCTAATCTACTGTCTCACAAGCAACTACAGCTTTAAAAGACCCATTGTTTCCCCCTCATGTTTATAGTTCCCATCTTCCCAGTCTTCAAGCTGGAGAGAAGAAAACATAATTTATTCATTTTAGATCCGTGATAGTCAATAGCAACCATCAGTATATGCTTCTGAAATTGAATTGGAATGAAAAGTACATATCATTTACATGTTAGTAACAAATTCTCTGTTGTTAAGGTAGGGGAGAAGCTTGACCTCTTTTCCTCCCCTTTCTCAAAGGTAAAATTCTTAGTGAGTCAGACTGTTCTACTCAATTTGAAAATTTTATCTGTACTTAGGAATGTTAATGAAGGTGCTGTGTATTTTTTTCCTTTTTTTTTTTCTTTTTGTGATGTTGAGGTTTGAACCTAGGGTGCTCTAAACTGAACTACAACACCAGTTATTTTTAAAAAATTTTATTTGAGACAGGGTCCCACTTACTTGGTCAGGCTGGCCTCAAATTTGTAATCCTCCTGCCTCAGCCTTCAGAGTTGCTGGAATTACAGGTATGTGCTATCATGCCTGACTTCTTTTTATTTTTTAATTTATTTTTTATTTTTTATTTTTTTAAAGAGAGAGTGAGAGAGGGAGAGACAGAGAGAATTTTAATATTTATTTTTTAGTTTTCGGCGGACACAACATCTTTGTTTGTATGTGGTGCTGAGGATCGAACCCGGGCCACATGCATACCAGGCGAGTGCGCTACCGCTTGAGCCGCATCCCCAGCCCTTCTTTTTATTTTTAAGGTTTATTTTTATCAAATTTATACATGCCTATATTTTCAATTCAAATAGTTCTTGAAAGCTTACTTTGAAAATAGTTTTCACATCTTCTCACTTCTCCCCCTCCACTCCCACATCCCAAAAGCAGCCAAATCTTAAAAGAAAATCTTTTTTTCCTGTGTTTTTCATCATTTTAGCTTATATTTCCTTTCACATCTTATTCCTAAATATATGAGGCAGAAAAATTATAAAGTTACCATAAGAGCTATGTTTATTTGTGGCCTTAAGACAGTAAGGCCTTCCACCAACCATAGCTTCAGGACATGTGAACTGATTATGATCAAAACACACAGACATTTTTACTATATACACAGCTCCATAGTAAATTTCCACTGTTGTACCAAAGACTAGCTAATTGTTTGCCAATCCTGTTTCATCTCTTGGGATGTTTTCCAGTCTCCTGTGAAATGAGATGGAGGCCATGTTCATTCTGGTCAATAGAATGTGGACAGAGTGTGGGATGTCACTTACAGGCCTGGCCTCTAACAAAATCCCTCATGCTGCTAGGAGAAAGGGACCTCAAATCATCGGAATCATCCTGGAATGGGGAGAAATCTAAGTCCATGAGTCAACATTTGGAGGAGAGCCACCTGACCTGCATAGGACTTTGCAAGAATGAGAATGGAAATGTTATCCTTTTTTTGTGAAGAAGATTTTGGAGTTTATTTGATACTATACATAGTCTAGCCTGCCCTGACTAGTACAAATGAGTTTAAGAACTCAAACCTAGGGGGGGAGTCAGCAGGTAACTGCAACGAAGGGACAAACAAACCAATATAAAGTAAATCACTTCCTCTACCTAGCTCCCAAGAGTCTTATGGAGTCAAAAGAGTTGATAGATGAAGTCTTTGGCAGGCATCTACAATTACTGAAATAAGCAGGACCCAGGCTTAGCTTCCCTGAATTCAGCTGCTTCAGTGCCCCTTGTACCCAAAGCATCTAGTGGTAAAAATCACCAGTGCTGTGTGCTGTCTGGCCAGGTCTGAAGCAATCATTGACACTCAGGATGGTGTGACACTAGATCTCAGCAGCAATAAGAGCCATGATATTCCTGAGAAAGAACATGAAAAGTGATCATTCATTCGTTCCCCTCCATTTCCACTTCCCAAACACAGCCAGTTTTTTTTTTTTAGCTATTTCCTTTAATATTTTATCTCAAGTACATGCTTCAGAAAATGATAAGGCTTTCTTTAAAACTGTTTGGTTAAGGTCAGAAGTTTAGCCCCAGAGGAGACAAAATGAAATGAGCTCCCAAGGGCCAGTATATTAGTAGGGATAATTTGTTTAAAAGGGAGCACAGGGTGGGGAGAATAAATGTGAACCTAGAAATGTGGGCAGGTTCTGACCCAAAATAATATAAAAATGAGACATTAATAAGGTCTATGTTTGATGAAGCAGGCCCTATGCTTATCATATGAAATATGGCCACATACGTATCATACTTAAGCCACTCAGGCACTTTTCAATTTCTCTTGAATTTTGTAATGCAGATCACATTTCCTCCTTGGGTTTGACCCCTTTGACCTCCATGAAAGGCTTCGAGTTCCCAGAACATGTCACAGCCACACAACTGATAGGGTTATCTTTAAAGACATACTAAAGCATAAATAACTGCTTTATCTCTATTTCTTAAGCCCAATAGGATAAAATACAGGATGAAGATCCCTTATCCAAATGCCTGAAGAGCCAGAAATGTTTTGAATTCTGAGTTTTTCAGATTTTGGAATATTTCCAGAGATCTTATAAGTTGAACTTCTATAATCAGAAAATTCAAAATCCAAAATCCAAAGCTTTTTTGAGTGGTTGAGCATTTATACCTATAGAATGACCCTATTTTTTTTTCTTTTTAATGGAAAAAAACAAGTGATGAAACTGAAACTCCATGTATTCGCTGGTAAAATGTAAAGTGACAAAACCATTGTGGAAGAATTTGTCAGTTCCTCAGAAAGTTAAATATATAACTGCCACATGACTCAGCAATTCATTCCTAGGTACATATCCCAAAGAACTGAAAGCAGGGACTTACGGGTATATGTACACCAATGGTCACAGCAGCATTACTCACAATAGTCAAAGATGGAAACAACCCAAGTGTTCACCAACAGATACACTGATAAACAAAATATGGGTAGATACATGTGGAATACTATTCAGACATAAAAATAAATAAAGTTTTTTACATTTGCTGCAACACTAATGAACTTTGAAAACATGCTTCGTGACATAAGCCAGGAAAGGAGAACAAACATCATGATTCCCCTTATATGAGGTATCTAGGACAAGCAGATTTATAGAGACAGAACTTAACAGGGGCAGGGAGAGGAGAGCAGGGAGAAAGGATGGTTGCAAAGTAATATATGTTGATCCTGATCATAAAAGTTTTAGATATACATGGTGTGATAGGTACAAAGCATTGTGTTTGTAGTTTTGAAAGTTTTTTTAATTTCTGTTGGAGTGTTATAATTATACATACTAGTGAGATTTGCTATGTCATATTCATTCATGCACATAATTGGATCAATCTCATTCCCCACTACTTTTCTGTTTCCTTCCCCCCTCCTCTCCCTGATCCACTACTCTTCTTATCTCCCTATTATTATTTTAATTGTTGCTATATAATTTTACACACATACACATATGTATTACACACCAACACCTTATATGTGGGATTCATTGTGGTATATTCATACATGGACATAGCCTAATTAGGTAGATTTAATTCCCCAGCACTTCCCCATAATCTTCCTTCCTCCCTCACTCCACTTTATTGGTATTTCTTCTATTTTGGTGAGTTCCCCTGATTATTATTATTATATTATTATTATTATTAGAGCTTTTTAGTTAGTTATACATAGTAACTGGGTTCATCCCAATAGACTCATGCATGCGTGAAAATAAGTTTAAGTTCATCATCCCTGTATTTTTCCCTCCCCCATCCCTTTTTAAATTCTTGCCCCTCCCCCCATCCTTCTCTAACTTCCACATATGAGAGAGAACATTCAACCCTTGACTTTCTGAGTCTGGCTTATTTCATTTAGCATGATATTCTCTATTCCATCCACTTACCAGCAAATTACATAATTTCATTCTTCTTTATGGCTGAGTAAAATTCTATTGGGTATATGTAGAACCCAGTTTCATTATCCTTTCTCTATTGATGGGCACCTAGGCTGTTTCATAACTTGGCTATTGTGAATTGTGCTGCTGTAAACATTGGGATGCATATATCACTTTGGTATGCTAATTTTAGATCTTCTGAATAAGGACCAAGGGGAGGAATAGCTATTGTATATGTATTTAATGCCACTGAATTACATACCTACAAATGGGTAAAATGATAAATATTATGTAATGTATATTTTAGATATTTACAATAAAATATAGTAACAACATCAAATGTTGATTCTTTAGAAGTGCTTTTTAAAAAGAGTAAATGGTCAAGAAACAAAGGACCTAAATTAGCAAATAGTAGTTAAAAATGAAAATAATAGTACAAAAGACTTGTTTAATATCATCAAGGGATAAATATGAACAAGTAGAGACCAATAGATTTTAAAACTTGGAAAAACAAAAATGAAAAAATTTGGTACAAGAAAAAACATAAAATTAAGTAGACCAATAAACACAAAGAAATGAAAATACATCAAATACCTATCTTTATAAAATTCCTCAAGTTTTGATTTATTTGTAAGATACATTTAAAATTCTAAAGAACACATTCTCAAGTATCCTCACAAACTCAGAAAGATACTCAGAAAAATGAGGGGGAAGCTCACGTGCACACGTGTGCCACATATGTGTACATGTGTACACACAGCCCAGGTCACCAGCAGACGGTGCTGCAGGAAGATTTCCACAGCTGTCCAGTCCTTATTTAGACACTTCAGTATCTCATGCATGTCCACTGACTTGGCCAAATTTTCCTTATCTTCAGAGATTACAAGGCTCAGAGTATCTTTTCTCTAAGGGAAGCAGATAAAATTAATCAAATAAAAATTTAAAAATTTTTGTTATAGCAAATAGAAAGACCAGTTCTTACCACTCTGATTTACTGTATACCAAACCCTAAGATGAGGAAATAAAAACATATCTCCTTTAGTCTTTCCAACTATCCCATAAAGCAAATATTAACATCTCTTCTCCCACCTCCTGCCACTACACAGATTAAACCAACTCAGAGAAGTCATGTGACTTTCCAAAGTCACACAACTGTAAGAGTTCAGCAGGATCTAAGGTCAGGTAGGGGGAACCCCAAAGCCAGTGCTTTTAATCACTAAGCTGTAACTGTTGCAAAGTCAGCAAACATTAATTATATCAGCTGAACAAGTTAGGAGAGGGAAGTACATCTACACAGTCAACCACATATACTCTTTCTGCGGGGCAACCCTGCAGTCCAGAACCTGGCCATTTCATTTCTATGACTTTACCTCCAGAGGAAAAAATCAGAAAGTGTTTAACAGTTTTTTGAAGTTTTGGGTCAAATAGTCCAAATGTTTAACAGGAATTTTATTAAATTAATTATGATAAAAATATATAATTTTAAAATTTGGCACCATTAAAATGAGATGAAGATCCACATTTAGTAATAGAAAGGCATGTTATAGTAAGCCATGTTATGGAATAGTGATTATGATTCAATTATAGTTAAAATTTAACTGAGTTTGTGTGTGAGCATATATTAAAGTCTATAAACATATGGCACGTATTTTTTTAATCTCTATAATCATGTTTATCTCTGTTGAGGAGACTCTGTCTGGTTTTTAACTGTTTTGATTCCTCCAGCTATCGTGTTGTTGTTAACTCCCCTGGTAACCCCTTTCCATCTTGCAACTCTGTTCTGGTATCCACCCCCTTCCACATAGCCATTTGCTTCACGGAAAGTTGGGGCCATCCTCCAGTCCTGAATTGAGTAGTCTAAGGCTCTAAATTAATCACAGTGATCCCATTCTCTTTTCCAGCAATTTGTTTCAGCATGAACAAGTAATGCAGATTTGATCAATGAGATATAAGTTTACTGGGAGACATCAGAAAAGGTTTATTCAGTGTTAAAAATAAAAGAAAGAAAGAAATCGCTCTTTTACCAAATGTTGTGCAGGGTCAAATTATGATACTGAAAACAGTTGAAGACATTGGTTGAGCAGAGCTAATCGGAGGAGAAGCACACTTGTTACCAAGAGAGAAGAGATGAAAAGAACCTGAATTCACAGTGGCATTGGTGAGCCCCTTCATCAACCAGCCCTAAAAATGCCTGATTTGGGATTTCTTTTTATGTAATAATGTTTTCCTTTTTGTCTAATCTATTACTTTTACACTAAAACAAATCTAATTTATTTAAAATATTTTTGTGTAGTCTGGATTTGTTTACAGTATGAATGTAATCTAAAGGATACCTCAAATTCACTGTTGAATTTTACCCCCAAATATACTCTGTTCACTGGCTTCCCCATCTCAACTGACAGAAACTCTACTTTTTTGACTCAGACTAAATACCTTAGACACAGTCTTTCACTCTCTATGAAAAATACATATAAAATGTACATCTCAACTTTTTAAGTGTTATCAAGCAGTAGTATTACATATATTTACGTTGTTGTGCAACCAAACTCCAGAACTTTTCCATCTTCCAAAACTCTAACTCTGTATCAGACAACTCCCCATTCATCTTTCCTCTGCAACTCGTGCTAGCCATGCTCTACTTTTAATTTCTCTGAATTTGAATTTGACTATTTAGATAGCTCACAGAAGTAAAGTCATATGGTATTTGTGTATTTTTGTGCTGGCTGATCTTATTTAGCATTTTGTCCTCCAGGTTTGTATGTGTAGGAGCATGTGTCTGAATTTCCTATAAGACTAAATAATATTCCATTGCGTGTATATACCACAATTTGCTTATCCGTTTATCTGTCACTTGGGTTGCTTATGCATTTTGGCTAGTGTGAATAAAGCTTCTATGAATGTGGGATTCAAATATTTCTTTAAGACCCCACTTTTGGATATATACCAGAAGTGGAATTTCTGGGTCATATGGTTATTCTTCAGTTTTCCATTGCGACTGCACAATTTTACATACCTTCCAATGTGTGCAAAGATTACAGTTTCTCAATATTCTTATCAACATTGTTACTTTCTATTTCCTGTTTTTTTTTTTATACAGTAGCCATCCTAATGGGTGTGAGTGGTATCTTGTTCTCAGATGATTAATGATGTTGAACATCTTTTCATATGTTTGTTGTCTATTTTCTTTGGAGAAAAGTCTATGCAAATCCTTTAGTCATTTTTGAATCAGGTTGCTTATTATAACTTCACTGTAATGTAGTCATGTCACAATTTTCACTCCTAATATTATTCATTTAGTTTTGTTTATTTGTTTGTTTTTTGGCCAATCCTGCCACAGGATTAACTCTTTTGTCAGTATTTGCAAACATTTTCAGCTCTGGTTTTGATGACTTTCTAAAATGCCTGTTTTTGTTTTTGTTTTTGTTGTTGTTGTTGTTTCCTATTTCATAATTTTTGCACTATCTTGTTTCCTTCCTTCCACTTTCCTGGGGGGTTCCTGTTTTTATTTTTCTAAGTTTTGGACAGAATGCTGTGGAAATAGATAACTGTAAGGCCCAGAATTGTTAACTCAATTTGTCTAGAAAAAGTATAAATGAAGTCAGGGAGTCAGGGGCTGTGGAACCCCAGTAAAAGCTGTTAAGAATCTTAAAAGCAAAGAAGACTGTTTTAGCAAAAGAATCTTGAAAAGACAAGCCCTTAGGTATGACGGCAACTATTTAGATAGATAAGAAAAAGGTTATCCAAGCCTTAGTAACTTATAAAACTTACTCCTTATTGTGTATCTTATCACAGGTAATTACATTCCTAAGTCATGTCAAAAGGTTCATTTTAATTATCCCAAATAATGTTTAATTTATGACTTTTAGTGTTTGCTAAAGGAAAGGAAAGTTGTTAAAATAATTGTTGTGTAGTGTATTCTCATTAAAGTCACAAACTCTTTGTGATAATAGAACACATTGATTGCATCTTCATGTGCCAATCAGCAAAAACATTTAAAAGAATTATAAAGATTCTCTAGCTGGGCGCGGTGGCACACATTCAAAATACAAATTAGTCCTTCATCCTTACTTAACCAATTTTACAATTTTAAAAAAAAGAAATAAACTAATTCCAGCACTTGAATCTTAAAATAAAGTACAGAATTTTCATTTATTTTACCAATGCCTCACTTGTCAAGCCAGGCTATCTGCTGGCTTGACATTTGAAGCATTGTAATGATATCATTATTAATTAATTAGCTATATAAATGTTATATTTAAAACATGAAAACATGAGATTTTCAAAGTTACTTTTGTTACTTTCTGACTTCAAGGAAATGTGCTCAAGGAATAAGGTCTGTTTAGTATTTATTTATTGAATCTGAGGGAGGTTTTATGGCCTATGTGGGGGAATCCTTTTTCTAGTGTTCATTATGCACTTGAACTGCCCATTCAGTGTTCTATGTATGTTCATTTTATCAAATTTCTTAATTATGTTATTCAAATTATCTACAACTTTAAGGTGTCTCACTTGATCTATCAAGGACTATAATGGATGTGTTAAAATATTCCACAATAATGACAGCTCTATCAAGTCTTCCCTACAGTTTTATAAAGTATTTGTTTCAATGCTTGGTGCTACCCCATAATGTCTAAATAAGTTTTGGATCCCTTAAATCATTACTTGTATTTACTTATTTATTTTTGGTACCAGGGGTTGAAACCAGGGGTACATAACCATTGATCCACACCCACAGCCCTTTTTATGTTTTGAGACAGGGTCTTGATAAGTTGCTTAGGGCTTCAATAAGCTGCTGAGGCTGGCTTTGAACTTTTGATGCTTCTGCCTCAGCCTCCCAAGTTGCTGGGATAACAGAAATGTGCCACCACACTTGGCTCATTACTTGTATTAAAGATATTCTGTCAGATGTTGATACTGGCATATGGGTTTTCTTTTTCTAATTGCATGGTGTATATTTTACAATTCTTTTATATTTAACTTCTCTGTATTCTTGATTTTTACTTGTATCTTTTGTATACATAATTCTTAAAAATTTTTTTAACGAATTTGAGAATATAACATTAAATTGCTGCTTCCCAGCACCTCCAGTCTTGCTTAACTTACTCTAGATTTTTTCCTAACACTTGTTATATTTAAACATATTACATAGCTTTCTTATTCAAGGTATTCTATTATCTCTTCCCATTAAATACAGCATTAGTTCCATGAGTATGGAAATTTTTGTCTCTTTTGCTTTCTGATGTCCCAAGTGTTCACATCAGAACCTGGCATATAATATAAACTCAGTGGGTAATTTTTGAATATTTAGTGACTATTTCTCTTCTATTTGTTAAGTCTAATGCATTTACATTATCTTGTGATAACTATTATATTCAGACTTATTTCTATAATCTTTTTTTTCCCTAAGAGATGGGGTCTCATTGTGTTTCCCAGGCTGGTCTCAAACTCATGGGCTCAGGGAATCTTCCTACCTCATCCTCCTACATAACTGGGACTACAAGCATGTACCACCCATCCAGCCACAACCTTATATGCATATTTACATATAAGGAATAAAATTATACATTTTTTAAGAATTATAGCTTTTATTTTCTTGACAATTTCATCAGGAAATTTAAGAATTGATGGAATCCTTCACTGGCATTGTCAAGATCATATTGTTATTAACATAGACAAAATCTTTTGCATCTTTCTATAACTCCAGAATTTATTGAATAACAATAAGTTCACAGGCTACACCACTTTCATCAGTGACAGTTCACTGAACACTCGCCTGATAGTAATAAGCTGGCAAAAACAAGTTCTTTTATTCCAATCTTAATTGCTAATATCTACAACACTTAAGTCACACATACTTTACACAATGATGTTATAAATAGGTTGCAGAAATACTAACAAAGGGTTAAAGCAGCCACAGGGTTACAGGATGCTGTGCCAAGAGCAGAGAGAGACAGAAAGAGAGAGAGAGAGAGAAGCAGTAGCAGTCAGAGTACCTGTAGGTGGTCAATAAGGATTTTAACAAAGCACTTCCATAGAGTTGTCACAGGGTCCAGACAGGATGGATTGGATCTACAGCAGTTTCAGTTTCAGAGTATCAGCTCAAGGTGTCAGCTTGGAGTGCACCATGAATGGTTGGTCTTCCCAGGTAGGAGAAACTACATGTTGCTGAAGCCTGATGGGGACAGGAAATCAGGGATTCATTGCTGTGGTGATTTTCCTGGGCAAGGCTCGTGATGAGTGACCAGATGATGGGGTCGAGACATACTATGACAAGTCTCAGGGTTCTCCTCTTTTATGGGTTGCAAGTGAGGGGTTCTCATCTGGTGAGGTTGATAAATTCCCATGTCTGGTGCTCCTGATATGGATGTCCACGTGTCTGGGTACTCCTTGATTTCCTTTGTTAAGTAGACATGTATAAGTTATTTATCAATTTGTGGCCTTACAGTGATGCTGGGCAGATGGCGGTTGTTTACTTGTACAAATAAGGTCTAAAGTCATCTCACCTTGGCACTTGAACTCAAAATGGAGCAGCTCATGGCAAATTACTGCATACAAAATGAATAACCTAATTTAGGCACAGTCTGAAAACTGCTGTTCTATGAATCAAAGAGAATTTCATAGCTCTCCTTGGGCATGTTCTCTTGATGGTCAACATACTGGCCTTGATGGAGAGTGTGTTCTCCTGTCTACCAAATTGGAGGTCCTTTGTCTTAAATATAAAAGTTAGTGAACTCACTTTTTTTTGTAGCTTCAATTTATTTGTGTCTTTGAATATAAGTTTATCTCTTGTAGACGATGTAGAGTTGAATTTTTACTTTATCCATTTTTGTCAATCTCTATCTTTTGACTGTGGTATCACCCCATTTCCTGCAATTACTCATAGGTGGGACTTACATCTGCCATTTTGCTGTTTTCTATACATAATATCCCCTTTTTTCTTCCCTCTACCCTTTCATTACTGCTTTCTTTTATTTTAGTTTTTGAGTATACCATTTTATTTCCTTATTATTTCTTTTGTCACATTTTGGAGTTATTAGCATTTTCTCTGGAGATAGAAATTAACACCTGAACTCAAAGCAATCTAGCTAAGAGTCAAATTAACTTAATTTTGCTAATATGCAAAAACTTTGTTCCAATAAAACTTTATTTTAACTCATCTCCTTTTAGTATTACTATTCAAATTATAGCTATTTACTTCCCATAAATCCATAAACAAAGCTTTAAAATTATTGCTTTTTGTAGTTATCTTTAAGCAGATAAAATAGCTAGAAACAAAAATACATTTATGTTGTCTTTTATATTTACCTATGAAAATAGGTAAATATAAAATACTGATATTGCTTTGTGTGGATTCAAGTTACTGTTTAGAGACCTGTCATTTAACTCAAAGAATTTCTTTAATGTTTCTTGTAGGGTAAATCTTGTAGTGAAGAATTCTGTTTCGTTTATCTGAGAATGTCTTAATTTCATCTTAATTTTTGAAGAACATCTTAACAAGATGTAGAATTCTTGGTTGATAGGTTTTTTTTTTTCTTTCAGCACTTTTAATACATCATCCCACTGTCTCCTGGCCTCATAACTTCTGATGAGAACTCAGCTGTTAATCTTACCGAAGATCACTTGTGCCTTCACTTTCTGTGTTCCTGAATCTCTTGATCTTTGGCTTTCATTAGTTTGACTACCATGTGACTGAATGTGGATTTATTTCAGTTTATTCTACTTAAGAGTCTATTGCATTTCCTGGTTGTTCAGACTAGCATTTTTCATCTGATTTGTAATTTTTTTGCTGTTACTTCTTCAAATACTCATTCTTCTCCCTTCTCTGCTCTTCTTCTGGAACTCCCTTATGAATATTTTGGTATACTTAATGGTTTCTCACAAATCTATAAAGTTCTGTTCATTTTTCTTTATTCTTTTTTCCTTCTGTTCCTCAGACTGGGTAATCTCAATTGATCTGCCTTCAAGTTCACTGTTATTTTTTTCTTCTGCCAGTTCAAATCTGATGGTGAGCCCTTTTAATACATTTAATATTTCCATTATTATATTCTTCAACTCCAATATTTCCATTTGGTTTTTAAAAGTAATTTCTATCTCTTTATTGATATTCTTTATTTTAGGTGAGACATCATTCACATACTTCAATTCTTTAGACAGAGTTTTCTTTAGTTCTTTGAACATATAATAGCTGGTTTAATGTCTTTGTTCAATGTCTGGGCTTCCAGGACGTTTTTCTCCCAAGAGCCACACTTTCCTGCCTGTTTCTTTGCATGTCTTGCATTTTTGGTTGATAACTAGAGACTTTATTTTAATTCATTATTATTCTTTGGCTTCAAAAGTTTGGGAGGACACTCATAGAGATGTTCAAGACTTCAACCCAGAGAATTCATTTGGTCTTTAGGGAGAAACCCATATTGTGGGGAGACACTCTGAATGATTCACTCTTTCCATCCTGGAGCAGAGAGGATTTGACCGGTCACTACATCTCATAGTGACCTGGGCTTTGCCCCAGTCCAGGAAGTTTGAGGGCATGTCTTCAGACATAGGCCTGTTGCCCCATGGATTGTTCCTTTGTGATATTACCCCCTCTGCCCTGTTTGGGATAGAATGTTCCATGGAAACGCCCTTTGTGTATCTCCTTCTCTGCTCTGCCTTTGGGTGTGGCCTTCCTAGATGTCAGTCAACCTGCTGACAGCAGACTTCATGAAGCTAGACTCAACCCCCTGAAACCTGACCCCTTGCCTCACTTGAATGGCTTCTCAATAAAAGGGTTCAGCACATGCTCTCTCTTTCTGCGGACCCTTAAGGTCAGAGGAGCCATCACATGACTCAAAGAAAAAGGTATCTCTGTCTCTTGTGTGATTATTTTGCGCAGCCCAGTTCACCTGGAGTGACCCTCAGTTTTAGTTGTGAGGAACGCGACACCACATCTCTCTCTTTCACCCTAAGGATAATCATGTCATGTGGGAATGGAAACCCTGATAAATAAAACCACTTCAACGCATAGGAATGAACTCTGAAGTTTTAGAAGAAAAGAGAAAGAGCAGATAGGACTCTTGTGCCACAGAATATATTCTTTCCACAATCACTAACATTCCACACAAAGTGTCTGAACATTCCTAGAGGCCTTGAGAATGCCCACAAAATGGAGAGACCACAATTATTTGTTCCCCGGAAAAAAACCTCTGACCTATTAAGGTCCAGTTCCTTAGTGCCTCCAGAAGGAAGGTATCCATATCTGGAAACTCCTTTATCACTGTCCAATAGCTACGAGTAAAAATATGTGGGTGAGACTTTTCCATCCTGATGGAGAACGGGTGGGCCATACCTGACGGGAGATGGGAGCTACATTTGTAGAAAACACCTTCCTCATCCATACCAACAGATGTGAAGACTTCAGCCCATGTGCATTCCAGAAGGCTGAATCAAGCCATTGCCATCATGGATATTTGGAGTTTCATGAGGGATCAGCATCTACAAAGAATTTAATAACAGTCAATAGACCACAGTTAAAGTGACTAACATGAGGAGACTAATGCATAAATGCATGCACAAGTGTGATCACATAAAACAGAAATGAAAATAAGTTACACTGTAAAAGCTTGAAGGAATCTACTTGATTATATGCTCCTCAGGAAATCAGACAGTGTGAAAGGGAGCAACTAGTTAAGATATAACCTCATATAAGTCAAGGAGTGTTTTTCTTTTTCATTTTTTATTTGTTATTTTTAGTTATACATGACAATAGAATGTATTTTGACATATTACACATACATGAAGTATAACTTCCCACTGTGTATATTCATATATGAATGTAGGAAAGTTATGTCTGATTTATTCTGCTATCTTTCCTATTCCTATCTCCCCCTCCTTTCTCTTCATTCCCCTTTGTATAATCCAATGAAATTCTATTCTCTTATTCTGTGTTAGCATCTGTATATGTCAAGGAGTGTTTTCATTCCAGGATTACCAAGGTGAGATGGCTTCTGAGAACCATAACTCAAGGATATTATTAATAGTTCAGTCTAAGAATGAAGTGATCAAAGCTGAGCACACAGCTCATACCAAAGTCAACTCCCATCTGTTCACTGGAGCCCAGGTTCAAAGTCTATGATTATTAATAAAAAAAGGCAGAAAAAGAAAATAAGCTAGAGTAGGCAAGGAATAAATCTAGAATTCATAGATTACTCAATTGTCTATTTAAATTTGGTCTCAGGCCAAGAAGAGTGGGCATGTCTTGGAAAGTTTCTGATTCCATTGGGAGGAAAAGAACAAAATCAAGCACTTTGCACATTGGACTCAAGAGACATAAGACAGCCATTTACCTTTCCCAGGACAAAATTCTTCATCAGTTAAATAATATATCCAGATATCATGTCATTAGATTCATTTAGTTCCAAATAGGGTCTATAGTGTTTGTCAAAACTCACTTCAAAAGATTAGAAACATAGATATATATTGTGATAGCTATAGAGTAAGACAGATTTCTCATTAACTAACTGTAATGTCTTGGACAAGTTAATTTACTTTTCTAAGTTATTTTTTTCACTTTTCAGTGTGCATACAGTGGTATTTAATAAGAGATAATATGGATGACACTACCATTATTGCTTCATAAATGTAGAAAGCATCTGTTTTTGTTTTTTACTTATTTATTTTTGCATAATATGGATCTGCCACTGGTCTGCCACTGAGCTACATCTCCAAGCCTTTTTGTTATTTTGAGACAGGGTCTTGCTAGGTTGTGAGGCTGGCTACAAACTTGGGATCCTACATAGCCTCAGGCCCTACACAGCTGGGATTACAGGTGTACACCACTATCGCAAGTATCAGTTGTATTAATGTTCTATGTATCCTAAATTTGGTTCTTGGTGTAAATCCTCCCTCCCATACTTTTAATAATGATAGAAGCTAACATTTATTAAGTGGTCACCACATGACAGGCCTTATTTTATATAACACATAAATAATTATACGTATTTACTCCTCACAATAATTCTATGAAGGTAGAAACTCTTTTGGTACTGAAGATTAAATCCAGAGGTGCTTAACCACTGAGCAACATCCCCAGCCCTTTTTATTTATTTATTTTCTTTTTGAGACAAGGTCTCACTAAGTTGCCTAAGGCCTTGCAAAGCTGAGGCTGGCTTTAAATTTACTATTCTCCTGCCTCAGCCTCCTGAGACACTGCACCCAGCTTAGAAACTGTTATCACCATTTAATAAGTGTGGACACTGAGCACAGAGAGTTTAATAATTTGTCCAGGGTCACAGAATAAAGCAATCAAGCAATCAAGCAATCTAGCTTTTTTTTTTTTAATCTTTATTTTTTGGCGGACACAACATCTTTGTTTGTATGTGGTGCTGCAGATTGAACCCCAGCCGCACACATGCCAGGTGAGCGCACTACTGCTTGAGCCACATCTCCAGCCCCAAGCAATCTAGCTTTAAAGGTCAAGTTATTAGCCACTATGCTATAACTACTAAAATTTGAACAACTAAACAGGTAATTCACAAATCTAGCCTTCTAGTAATATGGGTCAGTGCAATTTTTGTCCGTATGAATTGGGTACCAATGATGAAAGTTGTAATAACAATTTAATCAAGTGATAGTGACGCAGCAAGGCTTCTGTTAAACAGCACTCTAACGAGAATCTTGCAATGCACTAATTGCACAGGATTACACACTAAAGACACAAACCACCTTCCTATGTTCAAAGACTTTCCTATACCCCCTCAGCCTTCTTTCCATCCTCACAGATGGCAGATGAAGTTTGACATTGAGTTTAGAAAAGGTTACTCTCACAGCACAGTAACAGAGAGTACAGTTGACAATATGGGACATAGTTCAAAGTTTTTTTTTTTTTTTCAGCACTGAGGTTGGAACCTAGGGGTGCTTTATCACTGAACTACATCCCCCAGCCTTTTTCTCTTTTATTTTGAGACAGGTTCTCACTGAGCTGCTGAGTCTCTCACTAAATTGCTGAGTCTGACTTCAAAGTTGTGGTTCTCCTGCCTTGGCCTCCCCAATTGCTGGGATTACAGGGGTATGACACCACAACTGTTTTGTTTTGTTTTTTCAGTTCTGGGGATCAAACCCAGAGCTCCAAGCATGCTAGGCAAGCACCCTACCACTGGGCTACCTCCCTTGCCCAGTTCAATGCTTTTAAAGTCTACTGTGTAGCTGCCATTGGAATATAAACTTTATAAATATTATTTTTAAAAACTTTATTTCAGTAATTGGCACACTATTCAAACTGTTCAACAAAAAAGCTGTTGACTCATCTTTGGCTTTTCATTTCCTTTCACAACACACATGCAATCCATTATCTTATCTTGTCATCTTTATCTTCAAAATGTGTGCCAAATCCAACCAATTTGGATTTCAACTACAGCTTCATCTGAGTAATTAAAACCTCTCTACTGGATGAACGTAATAGTCTCTTAACAAGGTTCTTTCCTCCACCCTTTTCCACTCGATTGTTTAATTTGCACAAAGCCATCAGAAGTAATCCTCTATGATCTTGCTCACAATGGAAACTAGTCCTTGCCCTGGCCTGTGAGGTCCTGCATGTCCAAGTGTCTGGCTACTTCATCTGCTGAATCTCCCTAACCTTGCTTGTCCACTCCAGCCACACTGGCCTGACCTTTACTGTTTTTCAAAACAGCAACTATTCTCCCTCCCAGGTGTATGGTTTGGATGTGAGGTGTCCCACAAAAGCTCTTGTGTGACACAATGCAAGAAGATTTCAATGTGAAATTATTGGGCATGAGAGCTCTAACTTAATCAGTAAATTAATCCTCTATGGGGATTAACTGAGTGATAACTGAAAGCAGATAGGGTGTAGTGGAGGAGGTGGGCATTGGGGGCAGGGCTTTGGGGTATATATTTTGTGTCTGGTGAGCGGGGTCTCTCTCTGCTTCTTGATCATCATGTGTGCTACTTCCTTCTGCCACACTCTTCCACCATGACGTCCTGCCTCATCTCCAGCCCCAGAGAATGGAAGCAGCTGTCTATGGACTGAGATCTCTGAAATCATGATCCCCCAAATAAACTTTTTCTCCTCTAAAAGTGTTCTTGTTGAGTCTTTTATTCACAGCTGTGAAAAAGTTTACTAAAACACCAGGTAATTTGTATTTATTATTTCCTTTACCTGATAATCTCTTTTCTTTGATTATATTCAGGACTCTAACCAAAGAACTATACGATAAGGGGCCTCTCCTGATCTGTGTAAATAGTAGACTTTGCCAAGCAAGGTGGTGCATACCCACCATCTACACCACTACTCAGGAGGCAGAAGCAGGAGTATTGCTTTGAGCCCTGGAGTTCAAGGCCAGCCTGGGCAACAGAGTGAGATGATGTCAAAAAAAAAAAAAAAAAAAAAGCCAGGCACAAAGGTGCACACCTGTAATCTCAGGTCAGAGAGGGAGGAAAAAGACAAAAGTACAGTCCAGAAAACTTACCACCATACTTGTGGGTAGCCTCTCTAAGAAAGACTTAGACATAGAAAGTGATGGTTTTCAGGTACACTAAAAAAAAGTGCCAGGACTCCCAGATTTGTGAACCCCAGTGAGGCCAAGAGGCAGAATATAGACCTCCGTTACAGAAACGCTGTGGCTATGTTCAAACATTCACACTCTATCACTAATGGCCATGAGAAACTCAAAGTTAGAAACCTACATTCTGTTTTTTGGCAATCTTATCCGCTTTCCATACTTTGGTGGGCACTTTGGAGGGGCTAGAGCCCTCCCCCGCAATGACTGATAGTAAATTTCTCACAAGCTCAGCAAGGAAGAGGAACTGAGTCAAATTTAATTTGGATTAAAAAATTTCACTATGTTACTTATTGCTTACCAGATTTAGAACATTAGTACACACCAATTGAATCAGGTTTCTTCTCTTCTTCAAATATTTTAATGACTCACATCACATTTGAATAACAAGCTACCTCCTGACCACTAGACCAAGATTCTACCTGGCCTCACCTTTTTTGGGGGGGAGGGGGGTAATAGGGATTGAACTCAGGCCCCATCACACACACCCCTTTTTAAATATTTTATTTAGAGACAGGGTCATATTGAGTTGCTTATAGCCTTGCTAAGTTGCTGAGGCTGGCTTTGAACTTGTGATCCTCCTGCCTCAGCCTCCCAAGGCACTAGAATTACAGTCATGTACCATTGCACCCTGCGCCCTCACTATTTTTAACACCCCATCCTCATATGCCAAATCATTACCCTTACTCCCTTTATACCAGCCTTCTATTTCAGTTCTTCCAAAATATTAAGATTTCTTATAACTCAGGTTCTGTTCCCTTTGCTTAATACTCTTTCCCTTCCTTTCTTCACATACCGATTCTTTCTTATCTATAGGTCTCAGCTCATATGCTACTTCCACAAAGAGGCATCTTATCTGAGACTCTTCTGTCCCAAGGTTCCCCATCACTGTATCACCTCAATTTCCCTTAACAAAAGGTAAGGATTTTCAGATTGAATAAAAAAGCAAGATCCAGGATACATGTTACATACAATGACACACTTTTGATTCAGATAATCTAAAAAGTTTCAGAAAGTAAAGAGAGACAATGTACCTTTGTTGGTCAGTATAATTAAAGGTTTGTTGATGTTGTTGGTTGTTATTATGGTTTAGATATAAGGTGTCCACAGAAGTTCATGTGTGAGACAGTGCAAGAATTGTTTGGAGGTGAAATGGTTAGATTGTGAGGATTGTAATGTAACCAATTGATCAGTCCATTGATAGGGATTAACTGGGTGGTAACTACAGGCAGGTAGAGTGTGGGTAGTGGAGATAGGTCCCTGGGGGTAGGTCTTTGGGTTTTTATTTGTCTCTGGTGAGCAGAGTTTTCACTGCTTCCTCTTGCCATGTCCTGACTGCTTTCCTTCTCCACACCCTTCCATCATGATGTTTGGCTTCACCTCGGGCCCAAAGCTATGGAGCTGGCCGTCCCTGGACTGAAACCTCTGAAACCATGAGCCCCAAATAAACTTTTATCCTCTACGTTTTTCTTGTAAGGCCTTTTGGTCACAGAGACAAAAAGGTGACTAAAACCTTGATTTTTTCCAAATAGGTAATCTTTAGTTTCCTTGATTTTCTCTATTGCAATCAGCAACCATAAGAGAGCTGAAGTGGCTATGTTAATATCTGACAATATAGACTTTAAAACAAGAAATAGTACTAAGGACAAAAAAAGGCACTGTAGAATGTGAAAGGGGTCAATATATCAGAAAATTCTAGCAATGTTTAGGTCATACTTAATGAGAACCCAAAATACGTGGAACACCAATTGTCAGAACTGAAAGAAAAAACAGATAGTTCAAAAATAATATCTGGATATTTTAATGCCTCACTTTTTTAAATTGATAAAACAGAAAATTTGTAAAGGTATAGAAGGTTAGAATAATACTATGAACCAGCTTTATTTAACTTCCACCTACAGCAGATGGCACCAAATAATAGCAGAATAAACATTCCTTTAAAGCTCACACAGAACATTCTTCTGTATATAGACTATATACTGCATCATAAATCAAGTCCCAATCAATCTTAGAAGACTTAAATCTTACAAAGTATGCTCAATGATCACATGGAATTGAATTAAAAATAGAAAGAAATTATGGATAACCTCAAATGTGTTGAAATTGAACAAAAAGCCAAGTACAATGGTGTGTGCCTATAATCCCAGCTACTCAGGAGGCTAAGGCATGAGGATCACTTGAACCTAGGAGTTCAAGGCTAGCCTGGGCAACATAGCAAGGAAGACCTGTGTCTTTCCACTCCCCCTCTCAAAAAACAAAAAGGAAAGAAAGAAAAAAAGGAAAGCAAAGAAGTTGAACAATATATTTCTGAATAATACATAGGTTAAAGAAAAATTCACAGTGAAAATTAGAAAATATTGTGAACTAAATAAAAAACAAAACCACAATATATCAAAATTTATGGGATGCAGCTTAAAGCAGTACTTAGAAGGAAATGTATAGTTTTAAATGCCTACATCAGAAAACAAAGGTCTCAATTTAATAAACCTCCATCTTAAGAAACCAGAAAAAGAAGGAAAAATTAAAATAAAACAAACAAAAATAATGAAATAATAAGGATAAGAGCAGAAAACAATGAAATAGAAAACAGAAAATCAAGGAAACCAGGGCTGGTTATTTGAAAAGATTTAACAAAATTAACAAACCTTTAGTCAGATGATGAAGAAAAAAATAAAGGTAAAAATTGCCAAATAGAAGAATGAAAGAAAAGATTACAAATCCTATAAAAATTAAAAGGATTATAAAGAAATATTTTAAACAGGTTTATGCCAACAAAGTAGACAACTTCAATAGAATGGAGAAATTATTAGAAAGCCACAGCTCACCAAAACAAATTCAATAATGTAGAAAATCAAAATAGATTCTTAAAGAAATTTAATTAGTAATTTAAAAAACTTCTCTCAAAGAAAATTCCAGGCCCAGCTGATTTTACTTGCATATACTATCAAATATCTAACTAAAAAATAATACTGATCCTTCACAAATTCTTTCAGGAAACAGGAGGGAACACAACCCAACAAAATCTACAAGATTCATATTAGCCTTACAACGAAGCCAAAGAAAGACATCATATGAAAAAAATTCAGAACCCTTAAGAACATAGTCATGAAAATCCTTAATTATTATTAAACTGAATCTGGCAGTATGTAAAAGGAATTGATATACCATGATCAAGTAGGATTTATGCCAGGAGTATGAGGTTTCACAGTCAACTAATATAAGAGGCTATATAGAATGAAAGAAACATGATCATCTCAAAAGATGTAGATAAAACATTTGAACACATTCAACATCTATTTATTTATTTATTTATTTATTTATTTACATCATGTCTCACTATGTTGCACAGGTTGGCCTTGAACTCCTGGGCTCAAGAGATCCTCATGTCTCAGCCCCCAAGTTCATGGGAATAAAGGCCTATGCACTGTGCCCAGCCTATTCATGTTTTTTTCTTAAAAAAAAAAAAAAACTCTCAATAGACAAGGATTAGAATTTCTTCAACCTAATAAAGTGCATAAATGAAGATCCCACCATTATCATCATATTTAATAGTGAAAGACAGATTGCTTTGCTCTTAAGTTTGGAAAAATGGTAAGGAAGGATGTTCACTCTTGCCACTTCTTTTCAACATTGTACTTAGAAGTTCTAGCCAGTTTAATAAGGCAATTTTTTAAAATTAGGAGAAAAAAAGACATAAATTGTAATTTTCAGGCTACAGGAATGAAAATTCCAAGGAATTAATAAGACAACTATTAGAATTAATAGAAAAGTTTTAAAAGGGTCACAAGATAGGGGCTGAGGTTGTGGCTCAGTGGTAGAGTGCTTGCCTAGCACGTTTCAGGACCTGGGTTCAATCCTTCTTAGCACCACATAAAAAATAAACAAAAGTATTGGGTCCAACTGCAACTAAAAAATAAATTATATTTAAAAGAAAAGGGTCACAAGATATTAAATCAGTATTCAAAAGTCAACTGTGTTTCTATATAGTAACAATAAATATTTCAAATACAAACTAAGAAAAGAATTCCATTAACAATAACATCAAAAGGAAAGGAATACAACTGATAGAAACACATTTAACAAAAATGGAAGACTTGTACATTGAAAAAAGAACACTGCTGAGAAAAATTTTAAATGATCCAAGCAAATGAAAAAACATCCTATGCCCATGGATTGCTCCCCAAATTGACTCAGAGACTCAATGCAATCCCTATAGAAATCTTGGCAAGCTTTTTGCAGAAATTGATAAGCTTATCTTAAAATTCATATAGAAATGAAAGGGACCCAGAATAGCCAAAGTAATCTTGAAAAGTAATGAAGTTGAAGGACTTTCATTACCCAAAGGACCAGAGACATCTTTCCTAAAGGAAATCTGTGGTTAGCCCAGTGAAATAACGAGTAGGCCACTAATTTTCCTATGGTAAAGCAAGTTCACACTCACAGGTCCTCAACGCCACTATTACTTCAGGAAGAAGATCTGAGCAAGGGTAAGTGATCTCTCTTTGAAGTGATGCTATAATTTTATCTAGAATTCTATATAACCTTTATAACTTTCTCCCTTGAGCTGACCCATTAGGAAACTAAATCAACTACTTGGGCCTTTCGTTTACAAATTCTTCCAGTTGTTCTATCTGAATAACAGGCTATTTATTTGCTCTAACAACAAATTTATGGAATTATTATGGATATATTACCCCATTTTTATAACAAAAGAAATTAATGCATGACCTCATTAAGGTAATGTGCTTTAGGTTACCTAGTAAGTGGCAAAGTCCAAAGTATTATTGCATAACCAGGTAGGAAATGCTTAGTCATCTAGCACTGATAAAGCATAGAAGGTGCATAGACATAGAATTTCCCACTCTTTGGAAGAAACCATTGCTTTAAGTATTAAAGTGATGTGTCCAAATCTAGACATTTGTCAAGTCAGACTACTGGTGGCTACATCCAAAACTGGAATAAACACAGTATGTGAGAGCACAGAATGTTTAATTTGTTTTTACAAAGACCATCATTTTTAGAGAAATATCTTTGTTTTTTTTTCTTTTCAGATTATGTTCATATGATTACAAACCTGAGAACCAAGAAACTGAACCCAGCTAAACTTTCAGGAGTTAAATTGAAAGTAGTGTCTCTGTATTATTCTCCTTTTGCTAAATGAGAAGAAAACAGCATTTCTCTAAAACAAAAAAAAATTCACTAAAGAGAGAAAAAAAGGTAAACAGCCATTAAAGCAGGAGAATATATTTGCACCATATATACATAAAAAGCCTATACTCAGAACACATACAGCATTCCTATAAATGAATAAGAAAATAAGCCAAAAGAAAAATGGGCTAGGGATTGGGGTTGTGGCTCAGCAGTAGTGCACTTGCCTAGGAAGTGTGAGGTATTGGGTTTGATCCTCAGCACCACATTAAAAAAAATGAATAAATACAAGGTATTATGTCCACCTACAACTGAAATATATATTTAAAAAAGAAAAATGGGCTAGAAATTCACAAAGAACATATCAAAAAGCCTATAATTATATGAAAGTGTTCAATATCTATAATAATCAGAGAAATGCAATATAAAACTGTAAGATACAACTACATCCTGTCAGAAAGTTTGAAATTTAAAATTCTGACAAATAGAAAGATATTGCTAAGGATGCTGGGGAGTGGGACGAACCTCTCATGATGGTAAGAGTGAAAACAAAACTATTTTGAGAAAGCAGAATAATCAAGTAAATTTCAATGGTCTAGAAATTCCATTTCCACATAAGAACTTCATAGAAACATGCATATGGGAAATATGCATATATTCATACAGAATTGTTTATTACATCCCAAAATGGAAGATTCAAATGCTCATCAATAATAGAACAGATAAACTGTGGTATATTCATCTAACAAACAATGGTCAGCCAGAAAAAGAGAGAGAAATGAACTATTTATAAAAATAACACATATATATCTTAAAAATAAACCCCTGAATGAAATAATCCAAACAAAAAAAGAATATATACTGTATAAGTCCACGCATGTGAACTTTATAAAAGGTAAAAAAGTAAGCTATATTATTAAAGTTGTAATTTAATAAAACAATTATACCATAATACTAGCACATTTAATTATTTAGTTATATATATTATGATGGAAAATCTGTAAGACATTGTAACAAAATCTAAAACAATATGTCTATGATTCTATTTATGTCAAATAGAAAATCTGTTTTTATGATGTATACTTAATTAGTCTGACTTGTTTCACTATAATAAAGTCAAACTAACTTTATTTTTAAAAAATAGGTTTTATTTTGACTCAAGGCTTTGAAGGTACAAGGTTGAAGGGTCTTCTGGTAATGGCCACCTTGCTGGTAGAGTCTTGAGGCAGAGCATCACATGCCAAGAGACACAAGTGTGTTTGCATGTGTCTGTCTAGTGTCACTCTTCTTATAAAGCCCAGAATTCAATCATAAGGTCTCTACCCTAATAACCTTATCTAATCCTAATTATTTCCCAAAGACCCTACTTGAAAACACCATAGTTAGATCAAATTTTTACTTTCTTAATCCCTCACAATGGAGATTAAAGTGCAGCATGAGTTTGTGGGGAACAAACCATATTTACATCATAAATATGTCCAACAAAATTTACTACAACAAAGAAAATGTTTTATGATCTACACCATTTAATTCATTAGCTGTAGTGACTGTTAAACCCTTAATATGTTGTTAATATGACTAAGGAACTGAATTTTTAATTTAATTTTAATTTCAATTTAAATAGACTCATGTGACTAACAGCTACAGTATTGGACAAGTCAGTTACTGACAAGTTAATAAACATATAGCGATTACCTCCAGAGCTGGGTTTTTCAACCTATAACACAGAGGATGGGATAACTTGCTATGCTGGGTGGTCTTGTGCACTGTATTTGTTAGGAACACTTCTCGCCTCTATGCTCCACATTCCAGTAGTATCCTCTCAGTCAAGACAATCAAAAGATCTTATCAAATATCACCTAGGGGGGTAAAATTTTCCTAGTTTATCACTGCTTTGGAGGTAGAAAGGAAAAGAGAGGGATGAAGAGAGCATTTTGTCTATTTTTGTTCTGCCAAAACTTCTTTAGAGGGATTATGTACACACATATTCTCTATGTAATTCATTAAAAAGTAAGGCTGTCTTCTTTCTTGGTACTGAATGAAAATGGATAAAAGTTTGAAAGTTCACATGAATAGCTACCAAGAGCAGTGGAGTGGAAAGGAAGAATCTCCTCCTACCTGAGTCCTGGCTAGGAGAAATGACCAAACTTTTTTTCCATTCATAAAGACAGGTAAAACAGAAATAAAAACTATTTAATGGAAGTAAGGCTGAGGATAGAGTTCAATTGGTAGAGTGCTTGCCTCAATTGCACAAGGCCCTGGGTTCAATCCCCAGCACCACAAAAAAAGAACCTCTTAATGGAAGTACAGTTGTCGCTTGGTATCCATGGAGGATTGGTCCCAGGACACATACACACCCACACCAAAAGCAGAGGATGCCCAAGTCCCTTAGATAAAATGGCATAGTATTTGCATTATAACCTTTCAACATCCTCCTGGACACTTGGAATCATCTCTAGATTATTTAGGACACCCAATCCAATGTAAATGCTACGTAAATATTTGTCATTCTTTCTATATTATTTAGGAAGTAATGACAAGAAAAACGTTTGTACAGAACAGAAGCAATTTTTAAAAAAATATTTCAATGCATAGCTGGTTCAAAGAGGGGATGCAGAACCCAGGGATGCAAAGGGCTGGCTGTATAATGGCCCTGGTTAGGAATGTATTAAAATGGAGGAGTCAGACCTGCAAGGTGGAAAGTGATCAAAACTAGAATTCAAGATTCAAGTGCTACCAATACATTTGGAAGTCATGACCCTGCAGAAAGCAAAATGGTTACAAAGAAACTCTGAGCTATAAATAAGGATTAAGGAAAGAGGGCCAGAAGAGAATATTGACTGTAACTATAGTCATGATCGAAAGGCAAAAGGAAAATCCAGACAGCTGGATCACAGAAGCCAAGGCAAGGGTTTAAAGAAGGAATGGTTAATGTCTCCTTGGATCTAATCTTTATTAAAAAATAAAAAGTAAGTATCACATCCCTGAATGCCCCCTTTTTGTTTCCCAAAACCTAGCCAAGTTAAGGGAACAATGAGAGCAAGCCTGGGTCAGAATGTCCACATACATGTTATCTTGAAGGACACAAGGTTTTCTCTTCTGCTCACTGGGAACTAGGGCAAGTTACTGTTATCTGTAGGAAGCTACTTTCTTGCATATGCACTCCTACAGTTGCTCCTTAGCAAACTAGGCAAGTTAATGCTGATGATGTCATTGCTTCTGTAGCCTGACATATCAAACCCTTCTCTGAATGGGAACTGGCACAGAACTGAAGGTACTGTGGAAAGGCTTCGTGTCACTCAGTGCTGGCTGTCACTGGTGAAGAGCTGGAGGAAGAAGGGACACTGCGTGGCAAAGCGCCTGTCCAGTCTAATGCCACTGAACTATTTTTTTTCTTTTGCAGTACTTGGGATCAAACCCAGGGCTTTGCCATTGAACTCTTCTTGGAGCAGTCACTGGTCTCTTGTAAGCTTTCCCCCAATAAATCATGTCTCACGTGCTATCTCCAGGCACTTTCTTTGGTCCTTCTGCAACCTACCCCACTGCCCTAGCACAACTGGGCTGAGGATATTACACTACGTAAACACACCTTTTCATTTTGTTATCATTTTAGGAAGCTCTAACCCAAGATCTGAATTCATGAATGATTGCCAGTTTAGGAGGTTCTGAAACACAGATAAAAATTAGCTTGCACTTTTTTAGGAAGAAAGTCTGAGAAATTTCACAAGATTTTCAGGGAGGGTCTATTACCCCAAAAGTTTACCAGCGACTGTAACTAATTTTTTCTACATCAGGCTTTATTTTAAATTACTTATTAAACAATTTGTGAGATTCATTCTTGATCTTGGTACACTAGAAAGTTAGATATAAGAGTCTAGAACAGGGGCTGAAGCTGTGGCTCAGCAGTAGAGCGCTTGCCTCACACAAGCTCGGTCCTGGGTTCGATCCTCAGCACCACATAAAAATAAATAAAACAAAGGTATTGTGTCCAACTACAACTAAAAAATAAATTTTAAAAAAGAGTCTAGAACAGAGATCAAAAGAAAATTTTGAGTGCAAAAATAAATTATTTAAAAAACCATGAGCATGTAAATGGTGGTTGAAGCAGTGGGAGGGGCTGAGCCCCTTCCTCACATACTATGCTATTGTGAAATGAAAATGAGAATTGGGCCAGGTCGCATATATAGGAGATGAATGGACCCAGGAAGAAGAGCCAAGAGGGAGCTGGGAGTGAAGGAACTAGGAATCATGATGCACTTCATTGAAAGAAAAAATATTGTTCAGAGTGTCTACTTGAGTTTAGCCACTAGGAGGACCCGGAACACTGTACTAGACACTCTCAGGGAATTTGCTGGGGGAGGCTTTCTGTGTTAAAAAGCAGAAGAGTGGCATAAAGACAAAAACTCACAGAAGGAGGAGGAGGAGGGGAAAGAAGAGGAAGAAGAAGAGAAGGAAAAAAGAGAAGAAGATCATGAGCCCATCAAGAACACGAGGGGTTTGGGTTCCTACTTTTGTTGGATTCTGTTGGTAAAGAGAAAGAGAGAGACTGATTTTTCAGGGAAGAGAGAAAGAGCAGGGAAGACAGTCAGCCTGGGGGCTGCCATCCTTCACGTTATAAATGTACTTTCAGAAAGACAATGAATAGTGCCTTAAAAACATGAAACTTTTGAGCCATGTATGGTTGGCCTGGGCCCGCCCATACTCCCAGATACTCAGGAGTCTGAGGCAGGAGCACTGTTTGAGCCCAGCAGGGGCATGAGCCTGGACAGCCTAGGGAGACCCTGCTTGTCAAATACCCAATGCCCTCTTCCTATCACTTACCATCTCTTAACTTCCAAATGCTTTACAAAAAAGTGGTTTTCCCCACATCCTCCACCCCACCTGCTGTGGAGAGCAGGCCTGTGTCCTGCTCTGAGTTAGCCCACTAGATATAAAACTGCAGTTTTCAGGTCGTGCCTAACCCTGAGCTATCCGATTTTGTTAAGTGGAATTTTGCCCCGAGTTACTCCAATTTGAATTCAAATGCCAAGTTAGAATGACTCTGTGCCTTCTCTGTACAAACAAACAGCTATAAGGCTCAAATTGATAACTTATTTATGCCAGTTTATCAAAATAAACCAGGAGCACCTGAACACATGGGCATCCCAAGTCAAATCAGGAACACCAGATGCAAGAGCTAATCAATCTCACCAGAGGCAATCTCTTTACCTAAGACCCATAAAAGGAGAAGCTGCCCCCAAGAGTAGACACGATGGAACCCTAACCCCATCACCTGGTCGCTTGTCACAAGTCTTACCCAGGAAGATCACCACAGTGAGGAACCTCCAGTTCTGTCCCTCCAGGTTTCAGCACAGCATAGTTTCTCCTGCCTGTGATGACAGCACCGGCCCGCTCGAAGCTGACACCTCAAGCTGACACTCTGAGACTGCCACCTGTCCGGACCTTGTGTCTTGACGACTGTTGCAGAATGTATTTGTTAAAACCCTTATCTGACCACCAACAGGCACTCTTTGACTCTGCATTCATGTCTCTCTCTGCCTGTGCTCTTGTCTCCTGTAACACTGTGGGCACCTTCACCCTTTTTAAAGTCTTTCTGTGACCTATATTTATCATTATGTGAAGTATGATGTGTGACTTGAGTGTTCTAGATATTAGAAGTTAAGACTGGAATGGAATGAAAGAACTTATGATTGCCCTGTTTCTGACTATCAGGTAACCCACAGTTATTCGGTGAATTGCAGCCACTGAAAGTGGTGTAGATGGTGAATTTATTGTTATTCAATAAATTCTGACATTGTAGAGAGACACAAATGTGTTTGGTCTATATCTATGTTAATAGTATAACAATCCAGGATAATTGGCATAGTCCTCAGGATTCCATTTGTTAAAGAAGGAATCCAATAAGTAAACAGACCATTGATAAAATAATAGGAAATATATAACTTTTTTCATATAAATTAAGCCATTTTGAAATATTACTCAGCCATAAAGAAGAATGACATTATGGCATTTTCAGGTAAATGAATGGAACTAGAGAATATCATGCTAAGTGAAATAAGCCAATCCCCCAAAACCAAAGACCAAATGTTCTCTCTGATTTGTGGATGCTAATCCAAAACAGGGAGGTTGGGGAGAGGTATAATAGAAATAGATTGGACTATACAAAGGATAACAAAGGGAAGGGGGAAAGGGGAATAGGAAAGACAGTAGAATTAATTGGTCATAATTTTCCTAGCCTTGTAGTTGTATACACAAACATGGTAACTCCACATCTTGTACAATCACAGAGTGGGAACCTAATAGAATAAGTTATACTTTATGTATGTATATTTGGCAAAATAACATTCTGCTGTCATGTATAACTAAAAATTAAAAATAGGGCTGGGGATGTGGCTCAAGCGGTAGCGTGCTCGCCTGGCATGCGTGCAGCCCGGGTTCGATCCTCAGCACCACATACAAACAAAGATGTTGTGTCTGCTGAAAACTAAAGAAATAAATAATAAAATTCTCTCTATCTCTCTTAAAAAAATAAAAATAATAAATATTTTTTAAAAATTTAAAAAAATAAAAATTAAAAATAAATAAATTAATTAAGCCATTTGGCCATATAGATAAAATTCAGGGGGCTGGGGATGTGGCTCAAGCGGTAGTATGCTCGCTGGCATGCGCAGGGCGCTGGGTTTGATCCTCCTCCGCACCACATAAAAATAAAAATAAAGATGTTGTGTCCACCGAAAACTAAAAAATAAATATTAAAATAATTCTCTCTCTCTCTCTTTAAAAAAAAAAATTCAGAATCCATACCAAAGACTCATGAACAGAAACTAAAATCTTGCTCTATCAGGTTCATGCCACTGTGCAAACCATTGGGGGTGAAATCCAACTTGGATGCTGGAAGAGAGCACACCTCCTATCCATGCAGATCAGGATCAAAGACTGCAGAGCTCAAAAGGCAAATTGCCTACAGTGTGCAGGGTTCATCTCATAAGGGGTTGGGTGGCAAGGTAGCGGAAGCCAGCCTGACCAGAGTAAAAATTTTATGCTATAATAGTAACCCAGAAGTAATTGTGGGTTACAGTTTGGATAAAAGGTATCCCCCAAAAGCACTTGTTAGCACAGAAATATTCAGAGGTGAATAATTAGATTGTGTAAGTCCATCTTGGTTGAAATGGACTAACTGGGTTGTAACTATAGGCAGGAGGGGTGACTTGAGGAATTAGGTCCCTGGGGGCATGGACTGCAAGGGTTCATCTTCCCTATGGTCCCTTTCCAGAACTAGCTAGTATGTGCTCTCTCTTTCCCTCCCTCCCTCCACTCCTTCCTGGCTACCATGAAAGATCCACGCTTCTCTACCATGTCTTTCTACCATGTTTTGTTTCACCTTGAGACCAGATCAATGGAGTCTTCCAGCCATAGACTGAACCTCTGAGACTAGGAGCCAAAATGAACTTTTCCTCCTCTAAGTTGTTCTTATCAGGTATTTTGGACACAGTGATGGAAAGCTAACACATCATATACTACTCACTTGAGGAAGAAAACAGTTTAGGCATGGAGGAGATATCTTTAATACATAAAAACTGGTGGCCAACAAAACACATAATAGTTATGAAGTACAGATTAGTAAGTCCAGATAATACCCACACATGTGGCAACAGCATATACAAAACAATACCTGTTAAAGCAGGAACATAAAGAGATTACAGAAAATTACTGAAGTAACTCAAGGTAAACTACTGCTTTATAAAATGGAATAACTCAAGGTTAGGCACAGCCTCAAAACTATTGTTCTATGCATCAGGGAGTAACCGAGAGGGTTATAGCCTGCCCTCCACACTTCTGACTCAGGCCTTGGAGACAAACCCATCTCACATTACATTACTCCACAGTCCCCATGCAGTTTCTCCAGGTCCAGAGGGGCCATTCCAACCAGCCAGGTTTGCAAAAAGGGGACAGCCAGGAGCCCTACCCCAGTAGCCACAGCCCAGGTCAGTTACAGCTGCAGTCATAGGTTGACACAGGCCATGCTCACCAAACACTTCACCTCTGGAAACACTGTCCATGGGCTGGATGTCTAGCTAGTCTTTCCAGAAACCTCTGGCCCTGCCTCTCCCAGAAACCCCACCTTTTGAAGGCCTATGAGGGTCCCTCCCCGCCATCTGGGGAATGGAGCTCCTCTCCTACATTCCCACTTCAGAGGTCAGTGCTAAAGAGCTTCACTTAGTCCTTCCCAAATTCTCTTCTGTGCACTGGGGCCAGAAGGGTGTGTGCAGGGGGCAGGGAGGACCCTTAAAGTTCCTTCCATGGAGGATGGAGGAGCTGCTTTACCAGTCAGGACAGACACATCATAAGCTGACACACAAATCACAAATGTAGCCTTTAACTGGGTGGCCTATGCTTGCTTTCAAGAAAAATAAAGCAGGGTAAGGAAGAAGGATATGAAGGCGCAAACTCTTATTTAAAGTTCTCTCGATTAGGAGAACTTTGATCAGTCTCAAAAGGAATGAGGAAGACTGACTCCCAGCAGAAAGAATGCTCCAGGGAGCCCAGAGGTGATAAGAGGGGCTGTGTGGCTGGAGCAGAAACAGCTGGGGAGAGGGCCTGGGTGTGAAGGCATGCTCTCCTCTGCCCTCCGCAGGGTGAGGCCACAGTGGGGTCCCAGACCTGGGGAGGATCCAACAGGCCTACAGTGTGATCCAAAGTGGCCAGTGTGACACACAAGCCATGTGACTGCATAATCAGCAGGGAAGAGGCTAGAGAGCTTTGGAAACAGTAAAACGTTACCAGGAAGCAGGCAGATCTTTCAACAACATAGATCATTATGTTTAGAGTTGCCAAATATACAGCTTGCCTGGTTAAATTTGAATTTCACACAAAAAAGGAATAACTTCTTAGTATACCCAACATATGCCTCTTGTGGTGGCATATCCCTGCAGTCCCAGCTACTTGGCAGGCTGAGGTGGTAGGATCATTTGAGCCTACCATTTGGAGATCAGCCTGGGAGGCATAACTAGATTTCATCTCAAAAACAAAAACAAAAAATCCTGTAAAATATTTTTCATTATTTGGAATAAAACTGGGCCTCACTAAGTTGCTGAGGCCAGCTTTGAACTCAGGATCCTCCTGCCTTAGTCTCCTGATCCACTGAGATTACAGGCATGTGCCACAGCATCCAGCCCTACATAATTTTTAGTTAACTTCAATTTAAATTTATTTTGTAAGATGCCTCTGAGATTAGTATTAAAAACACATTTTCAAGATCACTTCCAATTTTAGATATGATTATACTAAGTTCATGAATCAGTTTTACAGGATCCAAACCTGAAGCTGATTTTACATTAAAGATTATTAATATTGCATGCTGCCTAAAACTTTTTCAGATGAAATTTCTACAGGATTTAAACCATTGGACTATTAAAAGGCAAGTCAGTAAAAGTCAGAGAAAAATATCATTTTTTTCCAGATAATAATTCAAAATCTGAATACACTTAATTTGATTTTTCATATCTCCATCTCTAGATATAATCTCTTTAATTTCTATTTGATAAACACGTTTACCACAATAATTGATAAACTCGTCTGGTGATTTGTTCATTTCTAATGTTTACTTTTTTGTTCAAGTACATTCATCTCTCTTGCTAAAGTTTTACATTAATCAATTTCAGAGTTACTTTCATTTGCTATTAGCAAAAGGATAAGCCTATTTATTATTAAGCATGCAGTTTTGTATGTAGTCATTTTTTAATTATAAACCTTTATTAACTTTTTCTATCTGATTCAAAATATCATCCCATAAAGAGAAGTTGCATAAAAATTTGTAATCTATTTGCACCAAGAGGCTTTCTATTTCAGGATATTATAATTTGTCATTTAATATTATATCTTTTAATATTTGTCAAATATCTTTAATTGTTGAAGTGCCTTGATTATTTTTGATCTTGATGCCTGTCAGGATTCACATGTGTTTTATTTTTTATTTTAATTTTTGGTTCCTGGGATTGAACTCAGGGGTACTCGACCACATCCCCAGCCCTATTTTGATTTTACTTAGGGGATTCCACTGAGTTGCTGAGGCTGGCTTTGAACTCTCAATTCTCCTGTCCCCTGTCTCCCAAACTGCTGGGATTATAGGCGTGTCCACATGTTTTTTATTTTTGCTTTTTTTTTTAAGAGAGAGAGAGAGAGAGAGAGAGAATTTTTTAATATTTACTTTGAGTTTTCGGTGGACACAACATCTTTATTTTATTTTATGTGGTGCTGAGGATCGAACCCAGTGCCCCGCACATGCCGCTTGAGTCACATCCCCATCTCCTGCCAATTGTGTTTTTAAAGTAGCTTTTAGAACAAGCATAATAGTCCATCTGTTTAATGAATTCACCATTATATATCCTTTGTGCAATACTAAAAGAAGCTCTATTTGAAGTCATAGAAACAGAATTTTTCCATATTAATATTATAAAATTATGTGGCATAATTATTTAGTGGAATAAATAATGAGTTTTTCATCCTTATATAAATCCCTGCTATATTTTTTCCCTTATCAGATCCATGGCTTTAAAAATATTTCATGTCAAATACCATTTTTTTCCAATTTAGTGACAATTTTATAAGATAGTCTATATCCCTTTTTATGTCAATAATACTGAACTTAATTCTATTGTTAGGATATTACTTTCTTAAGTATAATTTTATTTTTTATTGGTTCATAATAGCTATATATAACATTAAGATTCATTTTGACATAATCATAAATGCATGGAGTATAGTTTGGTCCAACTAAGTCCCCAGTACTTAACTTTTACCCTCCCTCTCTTCCCTCTTCCTGTTCCCTCTCTTCCACTCTACTGATCTATTTATTTACATTTTAAAAAGTAGTATCTTGTGGATATACAATGGTGATATTCACTATAACTGTTTACACAATTACTCTTATGTAAACATTCTTAATAATCTGATGTTTGTTCATGCTGGGTTATGTCTCATGTATAAAGAATAAGGAGTCCGGGAATGGAACCACCATTTGACCCAGCTACCCCTCTCCTCGGTTTATACCCAAAGGACTTAAAAACAGCATATTACAGGGACACAGCCACATCGATGTTTACAGCAGCACAATTCACAATAGCTAAACTGTGGAGCCAACCTAGATGCCCTTCAGTGGATGAATGGATAAAAAAAAAAAAAATGTGGCATATATACACAATGGAATATTACTCAACAATAAAAGAGAATAAAATCATGGCATTTGCAGGTAAATGGATGACATTGGAGAAGATAATGCTACGTGAAGTTCACCAATCCCCAAAAAACAAATGCCAGGGCTGGGGATGTGGCTCAAGCGGTAGCGCGCTCGCCCGGCATGTGTGCGGCCCGGGTTCGATCCTCAGCACCACATACAAACAGAGATGCTGTGTCCGCCGTAAACTAAAAAATAAATATTTAAAAAAAAACACTCTCTCTCACTCTCTCTTTAAAAAGAAAAAGGAAAAAAATATGAAAGCAGGAAAAAATTTCTTTAAAAAAAATGCCAAATGCTTTCTCTGATATAAGGAGGCAGACTCATGGTGGGGTAGGGAGGGGGAGCATGGGAGGAACAGATGAATTTTAGATGGGGCAGAGGGGTGGGAGGGAAAGGGAGGAGGAAGAGGATTAGCAATGATGGTGGAATGTGATAGACATCATCATCCAAAGTACATGTATGAAGACACGAATTGGTGTCAACATACTGTTTATACAACCAGATATGAAAAATTGTGCTGTATACATGTAATAAGAATTGTAATGCAAAAAAATGAGTAAGGAAACTTATTTTGCTTATTATATTCTCAACAGTATTTCAGAGCTAATAAACTTCCTAGTAGCTTTATGTGTTCCACCAGAACTTGTATTTTGAAGTCCTAACACAGTATTCGACTGTACTTGAAGACACGGCCTTAAAGTTGTAAGTAAAGTAAAATGAGGTCCTATGGTTGGCCCTTACTCCAATAAGACTGCTGCCCTTAAAAGAGCAGATTGGAACACAGACAACTCATTGACCAAAGGGCAACCATTTGCAGGTCAAGGGAAGAGGTCTCAGAAGAAATAGAACCTGCTGACACCTTGAACTTGGATTTTCAGCCTTCAGAACCATGAGAAAACAAATTTCTGTTATTTAAGCCACCCCAACTGTGGCATTGTTATGGTAGCTCTTGAAAACTAATACATATTTTATTCAACAAATAAGGCGCAGATTCCTTTGTATGATTAGCTACATCATTATAATGACAATAAATTCAACAGAATTAAGAAGCATAGTATTTGGGTTTTCAACTTTTAGAGGCAACTTATCAGCTTACTCAAAGTCCAAAGGATTCTAAGATGCTAAGCAGGGAGCTAAAAGGGTGTGTGATAGTTAAGTTTATTTGTCAACTTGGCTAACCATGATGACCAGTTGTTTAGTCAAACGCTAGTCTAGATCTTCATCTCATTTACCAGAATGTCAGAGATACTATCTTAGATTTACCAAACAAAACAGAGATTCATGTTGCCAGGCAAAGGAGAGGGTCATGACTATCAGAAAGTGACAAAGGAAGCCAGGCCAGTTGGTGCACCTGGAGTCCCAGATACTTGGGAAACCGGGGTGGGAGGATCGTGTGAGCCCAGAGGAGGTGCAATTGGAGATAGAGAATACAAGTTAAATGATTCTCAAATTTCTAAAGTAGAAGAATCAAGAAATGGCACTTTATAAGCTTTATGATTTATAGTCAGCACAATAAAAAGGACAGTTGGAACAGGTTCCTCTAGGGAGTGGGACTGGGGATGGGAAGCAGTAGAGTAGGACAGAATTTTTCACAGTGAACTCTTTATTTTCAACTGGGCTAGCAGAGAGAGTAGAAGCAGCTACTCCCACTTCAAGACCCAGTGCTAGGGCTCTTGGCACAGTGCCTACTTCCTGGGTGAAGCAGAGCCCCACTCCACCATGCTCTCTGATCACTAGGCGCTCTTGTTACCTGGTCTCTCGCTTTTCACTTATCTATTTAAGAGTCTCTTCCATTGCTCTTAATACTTTAAAGGTGAAGACAGTATTTATCTTTGTTTTCCCATCAGACCTTTAATAACTGTTGAATGAATGAAAATATATTTATTTTAGAGCAAAGGCTTTGGAAAACTTCCAAATTAGGGTTTGATTTCCAGGCCTTCCACTTACTGGTCATGAGACTTTACATGACCATGGTGACATTAACTAACACTTCTGACCTTCAGCTTCTACATTCCCTATTATGAAGAGCTGTTGTATTAAATAATAGACTGTAGCATCCCTAATACAGTCCAAATGCACACTGAAATGCTACATGGATCTCAGCTGCTATATTGAACAGTTAATGCCAATCTAAGAAGGTTAATAAGGGCTACTGGAAGCTGCACCTGTCTGTAAGGTAGATGCTACCCTTTCTATCCCAGGATCATGCTGGGAATTGGGAGCAGACACCAACACATAACCGATTCCTTAATGGCTGGTTACATGTTTAGTGCAAAAAAAAAAAAAAAAAAGTTCAAATGAACATAGAACATCTTGTCATACCATGTGGCAAAGGAAGACATTAAAGATAAGGTTTTCAGTATCTGTATTTTATTTTATATGAAAAATAATCTTTTTTAAAAATGCTATGTTTCCACTTTCTGCCAAGATGGAATATCTTATAGTAGGCTGCTTTCATGCCAAAAAAAAAAAAAAATCCCACAAAAATAAAAAAATCATGAAATTTGAATAAAAATCTCTTAAAAGTCTTTTTGAAGGCCTCGATTGCTAAAAAGGGCAAAAGTATCATAATCATGGAGAAGGATGAATTTTGTGTTAGCGTGTCAAAAGTCTACAGCTTCTTTTATTCTAAAGTCACTTAGTGTTTCTAGGAATGGGTTAAGAATGAGGACCCAGAGCAATGGGCAACCTCTAAAAGGCAGAGAAACCAACAGAAATTTTGGCTGTATGGAAGGGCATTGAAAGACAAGAATAAGACTCTAGTTTATCAGAACATTAAATAGGACTCGTAGAAAATTTAGCCAAATGCTCAGCCTGGTTACTTATTAAGACATTCTGTGAAACCCGAAGCTGTGCAGAATGAAAGGTTAAGATGCTAAGCAGAGATCTTAGATCTCTGGCTCAGATTCAAAAATTCAAATTCTCTGAAAAGGAGAATGAATTTTGAGGTCAGAGTTTAGATACTGAGGATACAAAGATTCGAGCTGAGGAACTGCCACTGGGGACAGATCCAGTGAGCACAGTGGCTGTCAAATGGAAAACCCCTGGAAGGCCACATCCTGTAAGCGGGGAGACGTACAGCAATAGTAGTCTTAATGAAAACCACAATCCAGTCTTTCAGTAAGCTCAGGCCCTGATTGTAGTAAGGTCCACTCTGCCTCATTAGAGGAAAGTGTGAGCCCTTTGCCGAGGAAGTTCAACATCCAGAATTTCTACAGTTTATCATAGAGTTCAGCATTCAGCAAAAAACTACCATGCATGCCAATAGAGTGGACCAAATTACCAGAAATCAGGGAGGGGGACAGAATAGAAACAGAGCCACAGAATTAGAGAAATACAAATTAAAATTACACTGAGATTCCATCTCACTCCAGTCAGAATGGCAAGTATCAAGAATACAAGTAATAATAAATATTTGTGAGAATGTGGGGAATAAGGTACACTCATACCTTGCTGGTGGGACTGCAAATTGGTGAAACCACTCTGGACAGCAATATGAAGATTCCTCAGAAAACTTGGAATGGAACCATCATTTGACCTAGCTATCCCACTCCACGGCATATACTCAAAGGACTTAAACCCAGCATACTACAGTGATACAGCCACATCAATGTTTATAGCATCTCAATGCACAATCACTAAGCTATGGAATCAACCTAAGTGCCCTTCAACAGATGAATGGATAAAGAATATGTGGAATATATACACAATGAAATATTACTCAGCCATAAATAAAAATTAAATTATGGAATTTGCTGGTAAATGGATGGAACTGGAGACTATCATGCTAAGTGAAATAAGCCAATTCCCAAAACCAAAGACCAAATGTTCTCTCTGTTATGCGGATGCCAACACAAAATAAGGGAGTGGAGAATAAAAGTTCATTGGATTAGACAAAGGGGAGTGAAGGGAAGGGAAGGGAAATGGGAATAGGAAAGATAGTAGAATGAATTCAACATTACTTTCTTTTGTTCATTTATGTACATGTGACCAGTGTAACTCCAAATCATGTACAACCACAAGAATGGTAAAGTTATACTCCATGTATATCAAAATACACTCTACTATCATGTATAATTAAAAAGAACAAATGTTAAAAAGTAAAGAGAGAGGAGGAGAGCCACAGGAATTTAAATCATGGATTTATCAGATAAGAACTTAAGAACTTTCAAGTAACAGTTTCATTGGGGAAAAATATGAAAAAAACAAAAGAAAAATTCCCCTGATAATTGAATCCATTAAAAATGTATGAGGCTCTGGGTTCAATCATCAGCACCTTCCCTCTTCTTTAAAAAAAAAAAAGGATATTTAAGAATTTTATAGGTTTAGCAGAAGAGATAAATGAATTGCAATATAGATCAAAAGAAAATATCTAGTCTGAAGAGCAAGGAGGAAAAGGGCTGTAAGACACAAGAAAGAATAGGATATATATGAAATACTGAAAAGTTTTTAACATCCAGATTTTGGAGTCTCATAAAGAGAGGGAGAAATGGGACAGAAATATTACTTGAAGATATAACATCTGAGAAATTTCCAAAACTCACCAAAGACACCTACCCACAAATTCAAGCAGCTCTGTAAATGCCAAGCAGGTAAATAACAAAAGAATACCACACTACGTACATATAGAAGACCTACTGAAAACCAAAATAAAGAGAAAAAAATCTTAAAAGTAGCTAGCAAAGAAGAAATGGAGGAGAAATTACTTTCAAAAGAGCAATAAAACAAGGCAGCGGACTTTTTAACAGAAATGGTACAATATAGAAAATACTGAAATTATATCTTTTAAGTCCTAAAGAAAAAGTTCTAGATGCATTTCAAAGAAGAGAAAGTTTATAAGCTACATAAGAACTATATACTTATTTGAAAATATAGCAGATATAAAATACAGCATAGATATTTAAGACAGGTTAAGACATAAAAAGTATAGCATGAATGATCTAACTTACATTTAATCAGAGTTACAGAAGGAACACAGACTACATTGAAAGAGACAATGGTTAATAATTTTCCAAAGTTGACCAAAGACATCATTGTACAGATCCAACAAGTCCCCCCAAAAAACTCAAACAAGAAGAAAAAAAAACAAAATAAAATTTTAAAAAAACCTGTCTTGAGCACCAGTCATTTTCTGTTATTTCTCTCCAAGCTCTATTCTCTCTTGTTACACTGGAGCTGGAATTCTGTAAACTACATTTCCCAGATGCATTTGCCAGTTGGTTTCCTTTTAAGTTCTGCCCTTAGAAGCCACTAGAAGGAGATTAGATGGGAGTTGCCCTAGACCCAGTGCTTTTTTGTTTTTTTATGAGAAAAAAACCAAGATTTAGGGATTACTTATTACTGTAGCATAAGCCTATCTTATGCTAACAAAATATAATCAAAAAAATGTTAAATAGACTTACACTTCATACTACAGATGAAAATGAAACTAAAAGACAAGGACTCTATAATTTGAGAAATTAGGAAATATATGCATGATCTTGGGGTGCAGAAGAATATCTTAAGACATAAAAAGCAAAAAAAAAAACCCTCCTAAAAAGCATAAATCAAAAAGGAAAAGCTTGATAAATTTGGCATAAAATTAAGAGTTTCTGTTTATCAAAAGACAGAGCTAAAAGAGTAAAAAGATGAACCACAAAGCAGATATTGGGAAAAGATAATGAACAAAGTGCTTATACGCATAATATATTAAAAATTTCTATGAGGCAAAAAGAAAAAGATTTAAAATGACTGATAAATATGTGAAAGGTGCTCATTATTAATAATCATGTGAAAATAGATGATGGCATACATGTCCCGGCTCAAGCAGTACCACTGTAGAACAAAGTACCACACACTGGTCTCACAATCCTAGAAGCTGGTAAGTCCAAGATGGAGATATGGGCTGATTTTTGTCTGGTGAGAGCCTGTCTCGTGGTTCATAGTAAGCCATCTTCTTCCTGTGTCTTCACATGGCAGAAAGGGGGGGAGAGAGAGCTCTCTGGGGTCTCATTTATAAGACCACCATCCAGGAGGGCTCTACCATCCAGATGTAATTTCTTCCCTAAGGCCGCAACTCCTAACATCATCCCACCTCGGGTTAGGTTTTCACATAGGAATTTGGATAATGGGGGAGGCCAACATTCAGTCCTCACCACACTAGCTAAAATGCAAACACATTTGTCATGACAATACCAGATATTGGAATATGAGGAGTAGCAAGAACTTGAATCACTTCTGGTGAGAATGCGTAAAACCACTTTGGAACATATTTTATGGTAAAGTTGAAGACACACCTAATAAAAGTCCACATTTCTACTCCTAGCTATATGCTCTAAAAAAAAAAATGTGTTTATACATAATGGAAATCATATATAAAAATGCTTATCACAGCATTATTCCTAGTATACAAAGACTGAAACAAACTCAAATGCATCAACAGTAATTGACTATACTATGGTATAGTTTTACAATATACAACAAAACTGAATGAACTATGAAAATTAAATTACCTCACAATACAGATGAATCTTAAAACAATGTCAAATAAAAGAAGCCAAACACTCCAAAGTATATAGTCTGATTCCACTAATAAAAATCTCAAAATCAGTGAAAATTAAATAGCTACATATTCAGAGATTTAGGCAAAGGCAGTAAAACTACAAAGATAAGCAAGGAACAGTTAACTACCATAAGTCTCTAGAGGATGTTACCACCAAGGTGCCAGATGCAGAAAAAGAGATGGGATCTGGGAGGGGCTACCAAAGGTACTGATAGAAAAGTTCCTGTCTCCAGCTGGGGGTTGGTGACACAAGTGCTCTGCTCCCCTTCACATTCTAAAGGATACATCCCTACACCATGAACAATTCTCTGTGTACATCTTAAATTTTTCAAAATTTAAAAATAATAAATTTCAAATAAAGACAGCATCACAATCCTGAACATACATGTTCTCTCCATTATCTGTAAGACAAGGAGAAACCATTTACCTTGACTTGCCAGAAAAGGACATTTAAGTTATCACAAGTGTTTAAACCCAGTCTAGAACCTGTTATGGTTCAGATATGAAGTGTCCTCTAAAAGCTCATGTGGGAGACAATGCAAGAAGGTTTGGAGGTGAAATGATTGGGTTATGAGAGCCTTAACCTAAATAGTGCATTACTTCCCTAAAGTGGACTAACCGGGCAGTAACTGTAGGCAGGTAGGATGTGGCTGGAGGAGATAGGTTATTAGGGGCGTACCTTTGGGGTTTATATTTTGTTCCTGGTGCATAGAGTGCTCTCTGCTTCCTGATTGTCATGTCCTGATCTGCTTTCCTCCTCCACATCCTTCCACCATAATATTCTACCTCCCCTTAGGCCAAGAGCAATGGATTCAGGCACTGTGAATACCAAATAAATGCTCTTTATCCTCTAAAATTGTTCTTGTCAGGTCATTTGGTCACAGCGACAAAAGAATTCACTGAAACAGAACCCAAAGCTAGGGTTTTGCTGCTGAAACATTCATCACCCAGACTCGGCCTGCACCAAGGCAACACATACAAAATGGGGAATATGGTAAAAGCTCCCAGGTCTTAAAAGAATATTCCAAATAAGGCTCTTTAAGGCTTCCGGCAGGGATATTTTATTTTTTTGGTTAAAATCACAACTGATAAAAATACCATAAAAATAAACATGTAAACAAGGTATCAGAACTTTGGTTCAATGAAACATCTCACATCTAAAACATCTGAGGTACAAAGGCACCTTGCTAGGTGCTAGACAGCCTGGCTCTGCTGCAGCTGTTCCAATGCTATCTTTGGGGCCAGAGAGGGCACAGGCTGAATGCAGAGGCTGGGACTGAGGTCACGCAGGACCCAGCCCAGTACACTCTCTCCACGCCAAACAAACATTGACTCTTCCAAAGACCCGCCTGATAGGAGTTGGAACATACAAAGGGATCTGTCATGCTGAGCTGGAAGATGACTTGGGCTGTGGGGCCAGAAGGAGAGGGGCAGAGAAGGACGTCAGTCAACTTCTGTTGTTCCACAAGGCCTCAAGAACTCCTGTCCTCGTTCATGGAACCACTTATTGGAGACTGTGAACAGAAAGCAAGTATGTTACAATCCCATTGGTCAGTTCAGTAGCCAAAATTAATATCTGACCCCTGCACTGTGCTCTGAGAAACAGACTTGAGTAAGATGTGGTCTCAGGCCTCAAGTTGTTCATGGGCTATTAAGGAAGATACATGAATAAACAGGTAACTGTACAAAATTCTGCCAGTGACATGATACCTGTGTGGAGGTTGTCATGGGAACAGAGTCAAAGAGCATGTGACCAATTAGGGAATAGGAGACCTCAGGGCTGGAATATGAAGCTAAACGTAACACCAAGGTTGGGTGCAGAAAGTGGGAGCAGGAGGAGAAAGTCATGAAGGCAGGGATCACTCTGTCTTGCGTCAAAGACCTCAAACAGCCTGATGTTACTAGAAACTAGAAGGTAGAGGCTGAGAGGTTGGGGAGGAGGAAGCCTGTCCACACTGCAGAGGACCTGGCTATCAGATGCTTCATGCCCTGTGGATGTCTGTGTGCTGTGGCACCAGAGCAGCAGAGCTAGAACAGCATTGTCACCTAATGCTGCCTCAAATGCACACAAACCACAATTCTGTTCCTCAAACATAAGCTCTCTCAAGACAAAGAAAAAATTATTTTAGTGGACCACTGAAGTCATAGAGTTGTTTTTTTTTTTAATTTGTAGTTGTAAGTAGACAGCATGCCTTTATTTGTTTATTTTTATGTGGTGCTGAGGATCGAACCCAGTACCTCACATGTGCAAGGCAAGCACTCTGCTCTGCCCCTGAGCTACAGATCCAGCCCATCATAGAGATTTTTAAATAAAATTTAACTTAAAAGAAAGCAAGCACATGTACTTTTTTGAACAAACTATCTATAAGGCTTATAGTGAAAAATAGCATATATAGTTAAATCATGAATTTTAATTAAAAATATACAGTGTTTACATCATTATGTATGTCACTTTAATGCTACATTTGAGACATTTAGTAGATTACAGTTAAAGTTTCTTTCTTGTACAACTTTTTCCTCCTGAAGTCAGCAACTACCTCATTTTCTTTTTCTTACTTTTTTTTTAAGCTATTACTATTTACCCCCCAACTATTTACTCCCCCAAACTCATGTGACCACCTTTGGACAGCTGTTTCCAGAATAAGGGTCAAATTCAGTGTCTAGAGTTTGGTCCCAGCCTCTAGCCTTGTCTCTTGTCTCCTTTTCCTCAAGTGACAAGGACAGCAGCCCCCATACCTATGATGCTGGATGAAGCCTGTGCCTCACCTGCCTGATAGGAGGAAGGGTTTTCTCTTCTCTGTTTCCAGCTCTCTCCTCTGCTCCCTCAGAGCCCTGGTCAGAGCCTGTTCTTCTGGAGAGCTGCCTTGGACTTATAGTGCTTGTAGCTCTCTGGGCATCTGAGAGTGTTCTCAACCAGCTATCTCAGTACTTAACCAAGTGGACTGCTACAGGACTGAATGGTACTACCGCTTAGCAAAACAAACCCCTCAGAAGGGAGACAGTCTTGGCTATGTCTCAGCAGTTGTGTCCCAGTTGAGCCTAAGGCCCACCATCAAAGCTCTGGCTGAGAACACCACAACCAAGAGCACCCTCAAGCCACTCACCCCACTTGCAGCCCACGAGCACGGGGCAGGCTGCATGCCTCGTTCGGTAGTCACCTTCTCCGCTCCTCAAAAGGTTGTACCAAAATACAGCTGTGCCCTGGAAAGAGATGTCCTATCAGAACATATCCTTAGAGACTGGGCTCAGAGACCTGACCCCGAGCACCCTAGAACCCCTGTCCTGAGCAAAAACACCTTCAATTCTCCTGTGTACAGAGGAATGGGGTTCTGGGACTCCAAAAATGCCTACCTTTCATGGTGGGTGGATGTTTACAAACCCATCTGACTTCCCTCCCTATTCCTTCTCCCCAGTTAGAAGCTGGGACCAAAGGTCCAAAGTACAAGGAGGAAGGGGCTAAGGCACATCACAGTGATGGTCAAGTAGGCCTGGCAATGGGACTGGAGGACACAGTCAGGTCTAAAACCTCTGACCCACAAGAATCAGAACTTACCTTCTTAGGCCAAATTGCAGCCCCCAGATCAGGGAAGACAGTGGCACCACCAGCTTCTACATCACTCATCTGGGAACACAAGGCATAGAGTTTGGCCTCTACCCAAGCATCTCAGAGCAAGTGAGTCACAAGAATCATGACAAAGTACAGAGATCGCCCTCCTGTGAGCATGAGCGGCACTACTGGGAGGCTCTGCTCATGGCCAGCCCTTCAAACAAGACTCTTTCTCCATCTATTTACTCCCTGTGGTTCACCAGCATGGCCTCCACGCCACAATGTTCAAAAGCAGGAGACCAACATCCAGGCAAGCCCTGAATGGGAGCAATTTGAGTCTATAATCAGAACATTCCTCCTTGAATCCCCACCCATCTTGGGCCCAGCAAACTGCCCGCGGCTTCCACTAGCGGGTGAGGACCTGTATGGACTGTTTCTCTGGCTCCTAGCTTGTTGCTCTAGTCTAATCCTTGCTGTCCCACAAAAGCTGCCCTCTAGGGGGAAGGGGGACACTGAGACTCTAGAGGCCCTGCTTTCCCCAACAGTGAGCCTCCAAACAAACTGCACACAAGATCCAGAGCAGCAAGACTGCCTTCACACCCACAGAGGGTGCCTCGACTCCTGCCAAAGCACCACTCCTTCCTCATCTGGCTCTGACTTTTTTACCTAATAAAAATTGGAACTAAAATATATTTCCACAGGACACAAACCAGACCGACTGAGGAGCACTCAATGGACACATGCTAAATTAATAAGATGAAACCCCCCCCCGACTCCCCCAGTCCTGGGGATCAAACTCAGGGAAACCCCAAGGCCTGCCCGTCTCATTAGCCTCTCCTTCCAGACACACTGGCCCTCTTCTTTTTTCCAACATCTCAAGCCCCCTTGCTCTTCTGGGCTTACACACATTCTCTTCTCTGCCAGAAACACGTTCCACCAGTTAATTTCCATTCAATCTTTAAGTCTCAGCCAACCTGTTACTTCGTGAGGGAGGCTCTCTCTGAACCCCAAGCCTGGGCCGCTTCTACACAGCACTTGTTCCCATAGTAACTAAATAACCATTTCTCTTATGTTTAAGTCTCCCATGTTAGACCTCAAGCACCACAAGTGACTCTTTCTCCACCAGCTTATCCACATGTCCTTGCTCACCAGCTTATCCACAGCATAGCCCCCAGCATGCAATAACCACACAGTTCAAACTTAGAAGGAAAAAATAAACTGTCCCTTAAGTTCCTTGACAGCCTCTATGCCTCTTTAGGGCAGGCTCTTGCAGCAAGGTGGGGAGAGGGCCCCCCAGCCTGTAGGGAAACAAAGGCTGCTTTTAGCTAAGAGCACCTTGTGACCACATCCTCACTCTGCTGCCAAGGGAGGATCCCTCCAAAGCACTTATCCTGAAAGTCCAGAGTGGCAGTGGGCCCATCAAATGGGAGGCAGAATATGCTACCACACACATGCATCTTGAGGAGATTGTGCTCAGTGAAATAAGCCCAACACACACACACACACACACACACACACACACACACACACACACACACACACACTCTCTCTCTCTCTCTATTCTATGAGTTCATTTACTCGAGGTTATGTGAGTCATCAAAACCAGAATAGAGGTTGACAAGGCTGTGGGAGGGGACCCGGGAATTACTGTTCAACAGGAACAGTGTTTCAGTTTTACAAGAGGAGAGGAGTTCTGGCGATGGAGAGTGGTAATGGTTACACAACGTTATGAATTTAATACCACTGAAGTACACTTTTAGAGATGATTAAGATGATAACTTTTATGTTCTGTGTATATTATCACAATAAAAAAATGGAGGGGGATAGGAGCCAGGGATAAAGTCATAGGGGCTACACGATGAGAACAGAGACCAACTTTCTCTATTCCAGCCAAGAAGGGCACTGAGGGACAAAAGGACCATTAGCCAACAGTGGGTGGCATCAGCTTTGAGGAGAGTGGGATGTAAGAGAGCTTTCTGGACCCACGGTCCCCTTAGGGCCCATAAGCTGCACATCATACTCACGTAGTTTAAGAATGTGGCCACACGGTTCCCAGTCCCTAAATGCTTGAAAACATCTTGTTCATGGTTCTATAAAATTAAGTGAGAGTGGACAAGTGGGCCTGGACCCAGTACTTACATAGTTAAGAAACGTCGCTAACCTATTCCCCTCCGTTTTGAGGCCGCTGTCAAAAGGTCGCTGCAACAGACAACAACTTTCACCCAAGTTTGCAATCAACTTACCCGCCACCCAAATGATTGGGGCCAAAGGGACAGGGGAAGGTATTAAGTGTGTGTTCCCCAAAACATCCTGGAACAAAGGACAATCCAACATAGGAAATTTTGACCAGGACAAGGAATAATTTTCACAGAGACCTACTGAGGTCCTTTGCTCTAGAATCAAAGCAAAGAGTAACAGAGTTAGGGCAGGCTCCACTGGACTCCACAGACCCTGTGGCTCCAGACTGGGCTTCACCAGTAACAAAGAGTCTCCCCTGGTGAGGCAGAAAGGGGGAGAGAGGGGGGGTGATATGGAGGCTGAAATGCTGCTAGAAGCTCCAGCCTCCTCAAATCAATTAGAGTGGGGCCCTCTGAGACCACCAGTCTTACCCTAGAGAAGTCAAAGTGCGGCTCGTACTGTCCTCCCATTCCATAATTTGCAACCTGGTGAGAAATTTTAACAGCATGGATTTTGTGAGCAGCATAAACAGGCTCTTATCAGAGATACCACATCCCCAGGCCTCCAAACAATCATATGCCCTAAGAGCATCCCCTCTCAGGTAGAAGACAAGCATGTCTCGCTGGCACAGGCAGAACGAGTGTTGCAAATATGTCCATAGCTGTGTCCAAGAGGATAAATGGTTTCCTGAGAAGAAGAAGATGGCTGACCTGCAGGCTGCCACTGTGGAGAAGCACCAGCCCTTCAAGAATACTCAGATGGCTCAAGAGGGAGCCCTTCTTGAGGCAGGCACTGGTCTGGACCCAGTTTGTTTGGGAGGAAATGAGAAGGTGATCCAAGAAAAAAGCCAACACCAAACTCAAAGTGGAGGTTTTTTGAGACAGAGTCTTACTGTATTACCCAAGCTGACCTCAAACTCTTAGGCTCATGCCATCCTTCCGCCTTAGACTCCTGAGTAGCTGGAACTACAAGCACATGTCACTATACCTGACTTGAGATTTTTCTTTTTTTAACACTAGTTTTGGAGCTACTCTGAGTCTGGTATTGCTCCTGCCTCCTTTTCTAAGCAACAGTTCTTGGTCAGGCCAAGTGGGGCACTGCACTGAGCACTTCTGCACCCAAGTGAAGCAGCAGGGCATGGTGACCAGTTACCAGGTGGCCAAGAATTGGTATATAAAACCTCAGCACTCCCAGAATAAGCCTGCACCTGAACCACAGCAGCCTCTGCAACTACGGGGTGTCACTAATTGGATTAGAAATTGCAATGCCTTTGTGAATAGTATGTAGACACAATTTAACATCCAAGATCACAAAGTTACTTTCGCTTCAGTAGTTAAAATAAGAGACAAGGTTTAAAAGAAAATGCATAATTTGACATGATCCCCTTGATAAATCAAGTGGCACCACAAATCTATCTAGGAATAGCTAGCTGGTCACTGTTTTTTACTGAAACCCTAAAAACCTTTAGGGCTCAGCCACTAGTTCTCACAAAGTCAGTATCTTTTGTGTATCTTTTTTGGCCATTCTAACAGTCAGGAGAGAAATGCTGCAAAACTGGCAATAGTGGAGATCTTCAGATATGGGAGGAAAAGGGAGGATGGACATTACAAGAAAGAAAATCCTCCAGTTGGAGCACAAATGATGTTTGCTAAATATGATGAAATGCAAAATCTGGGCAGTGTATCTTTCCATGTCTACAAAAATTAAAAATTTTGATGTAAATAACCATGGCAGAATGAAAATACGCTGTCATTCCACTGCTTCAGCCTTCAAGACTTCTGCACCAGGATTACCTGAGATTCTGTCAAGAACATAAGGAGGCCTGTGCAGCAGGTACTTGGGGCTGGAGGCACATTTATTTATTTTAGGGAGAGAAGTGCTAGAGAGAGTCTATGAGGAAATGCTTTTACATATTTTCACAAATTTATCCTTTCTTGGTACCCATTCTAGACAAGACCTTAAAGAAAATTCTAGACATGCTGTGGCTGGCATGCCAATGAACTCCAGAGATTTCCATCCCTGCTTGTTGTGGCGGCCGCAGAGCATGACTGAACTTTCTAACTCATCTGCTCCTTGGATGAAGTGACTAAACTTTGAGATCCCAGACAATGAAAGAAGTTGCACTGCAATAGCTGGCTCACCATTTAACAGTATGGACAATTATATTTGATCAGTGCTAAAACCACTGTCCCTTCACTCTTTAATATGGTCCTCAAACAAATACAGAAGTCGTGGGAGTTTCTGGGTTTGCAGCAATCAAATTCACCATCCCTGCACACTCAAGTCCCCAGATTCATTCCTTTAATAACAAGAAATTATATATCAAAACTGATCCCTATGAGAAGGTATGCATATGAACATTTTAGATTCCTTGTTGCCATAAGGTAGAGTCAGCCATTTGAAAGACACGGGTATTTATGATGCTGACCAGAGTGAAGGAAAAAATAAAATTAGGAACCACCTAGTAGGCTAAGACATCATCAAGCCAGTAGTCTTGAATCTTGGAGAATCCTGAAGGTGTAGCATCTCCTCCTCCATCAGACAGGTCCTCATCCCATTCATAAGAATGCCTTAATTGCCCTTTTGCTCCCAAAAGGTCTAGAGCAAACACATCAACTAAAGCTAAGAGTGTTGACAGGTAGCAGAAGGGCCAGCTCTTTTCCAAAAGACTGTAGCATTTCCAAAGGGGCCCTGTTGCATAGGCTGTTGCTGGTGCCTAGGTATTTATCATATCACAAGCAGTACCTGTAGAGTGGGTACTCAGGAACAGGTGCTGAAATCAAGGTTCCTGTTCCCCAGACCAGGTAAGATCAAAGCTTTCACAACACCACTGGCTGTCAAATAAAATGCCATAATAGTTCCCAGAGGAAGAATGCAAACAAAATCAGTATCTCAGTCACTTGGGAACTGTGGGCTTGATCTTCCAGAAGAGCCCTGACTCTAAGGGGCCCTCCACTGAGAATTGAGATATTCAAACACCATTTGATTAAGTTAAAACACAAGAGAGGCCAGACAGATGAAGCCAAGGTTGGAGCAGAGAAGGCAGTCCATTGCGAGAGGCTGCTGTCTTCCACGGTTGAAGGTGAGACAGAGGTACAGAGAGTGCAGACGGGAAGCCAGCCAGGACAGCAATAGAGGCACAGGTCCTGTCCACTCAGCCCTGTGGTCCCTGGTACAGAATCAGCCAATCAAGCAGACTGCTGTCCTTCAGGACCAGGAGAGCGCTGAACACTGGCTCTGATGTGAAAGAAGTAGTGGCAGAAATCTTAAAACAACAACAAAAACCTGCTCCAAGAAGACTTAAGTCAAGATAATGTCAACAGTGACACATGTAGTGTGTGAAGAGCTCCTATCTTCTTGAAATGGTGGTTCTCTAGTGCATAGGAGGCAAAGTAGGCAATGTGGCAGAAGTCCCCTGTTGTGTTGCTGGTCTGCAGAACTTATTTTAAACCCATACAACACTAAGTTGAGTTGAACTGAAAAATTATGAAAAAATTTTCACAAGACTGTTTTACAAATACACTGTTTATAATCTTGTGTTTTTGAAAACTCTGTTGGATTTCACACAAATCCATTATGATGACCTTTGAAACCAGTTTACTGATTGCAGATACAGCTTCCAAAAGAGGGGGGGAAATGTGAATGCTATTTTGCTTGGATATGTCCAAGTCAAGGTTGAGAGAATCCTTCCCAAATGACCTCCAACTAATATTCTAATGAAATCTATAGCTGGTCAGACCCACATGCCAGGCTGAAAGATGAAGAATGCTAGCCTTAAATGCACAGACACTCTAGTCAAACAGAGATCCAGGGACTCTAGAAAGAGGCCAGTGAAACTTCTATGATAGTTTCTCAGGTCATAATTTTATAAAACAACCCAAGAGTTCTGATGTTCAGAAGACAGAAAGCCAGTATTGACTTGAACTTGGTGCCCACAAGAACACACTGTGAAGGAGCTCCACCCAGAACCTCTGAGCATGCTGCCACCATGTATCTTCCTGATCACCTTGGAAATGAAGGCAAGAAGCCAGAATCTCAATGAGAGCACTTGGACAAGAACATTCCTCCTTCACCAGCAAACTAGTTCAGGCCTCTCATTTTTCCTAGCAACATATCACAGAACACTTTATCTTATCTCCAAGTGCAAATGACTAGGACACAGAATCATAACTTTGGAAGATAACTCTAGGATTTGAACTTAGGTAGTGAAGAAGCTATGATTAAGGCTGCTATGACTACTACTGATCCCTCACTCCAGCATGGTACCTGAGCACACAATAGATGCTCAGCTAATATTTGTCCATATCATGTTAACTGCTGAATACAATAGATATTATGAATTCTGGTTTCCCCAGCACAAGAGCACTCCACGTTCACGGCATAGTGCAGTTATACTGTTTAGTAAGCAAGCCTTCCTAGACCCAGTGTGTGTACCTGGAAAGACCATCTAGCCAGATATCCCCCCTTCCCAACTTCTATGGTCTCAAGGACCAGCTTGTACCTGTAATAATTCTGCAGTCTTTACTGTTAACCCTGTGATGTGCTGCATCCGACGATTTACTCGAGCTACAACAGGGTCATCATCTTCTTCTAGCCATGAGCTGGGACAAAAGAAGAGAACAGGTAAAAGAAAATGGGGAAGTCAGACTTAGATGAGGTCCTGTGCTCTCTCCCAGCATCAACACCAGCACTAATAGGCAGAAGAGGGTGAGTGCTATAAGAGGGTGTGGAGATGCCAAGCCCCCCTCCATTGGGTAGGTACTGGGAAGCCTGTGAGTTGGGGCTTGAACAGCACCCCCACACGTACCACCACCATTGCTTACCTTTTGGAAACCCTGTAGCTGGCAACAGTGAGGACACCGGTCTTGGGATCACGAACTGTGGCTCGTGCAAGCTGGAGGTCAGGAAGACAGGGCAGACTTACCCTTTTTGGCCTTGTGTTTTTCTCAGAGAGCACTGGAACTAAATCAGCCATCCCCATTGGTGGGAGAAACAACTTTGTAGGCAGTGATTCTAGCCAAGACCCCATGACCCTGTAGGCCAGGCCAGAACAGGAATCTGAGGCCACCAACTTCCCTCTCTGCTATCAGACCCTGGCCACTCCCCTGCTTGGTCACTACTCATTCCTCCTCCTCCCAGGTCTGTGCTACCTGCAGAATTATACCTATGGATTTCGCTTTGTCTACCTCTGTGTCTGCCTAGACAGCCTCCCTCTTTGCCAGACCCATAGATCATCCTGAATAAGCACAGCTGAGCTTAGCTGCTCCCACCACATTGGGACTGTGCCATGATCCCTGAGCCTCCCCTTGTGTGCCCCTCTTGACTTGGTCAAGTTCTATATGCTTCTGAACCTCAGTGGCCTCCTGTGCCAAGAAACCCATGCAAACACACTCCTGATGCACCCCCTCACACTGGGCTCCCACGCTGCAAGAGGAGAGACAGACGCACAGTTTTCACTCCCTCGGGAGTCTCAAAAAATCAGATGATAAAACCGGGAAAGGGATTATTAAGTTGAAATAAATAAATGACTACCTGAAGCCACCCACCCCAACCTACACACACACACACACCCCTCACCTACTTCATCTCCCCAGTTCCCATTAAGAGGCTTAATGCTACTGCCAGGAGGAACTACTACTCAGAGCCGGCCTCCAGGGCAAGTGTCCATGTGCTTCAGCTGTGGACTGTCCTAATAGGCTCACATGGGTGGGGCCATAGGCCCAGTTACCTCACTCCAAAGCACTTTCCCTTGAAGTAAATATGTGAAAAGTGCCTACTATGTGCTAGCTGATTGAGAAACATGGATCTCACCCTCATTTCATTCAAATTGAGTGGGGGAGAGGAAAGCAGAAAACCAGTCAAGTAATTGCAGCATGCACGGGTGAACTTCATGTTTCAGAATCAAGAATGGCTTCCTGGAGAAAGGAACCACCGAGGTGAGATTGGAAGGGTAAGTAAGAATTAGCCAAGGAGGGGAGCACTCCAGGAACAGCGAAAGGGCAGTGATAGAGAGGCCCAGGGATGAAAAAACATATGGTGCTGACTGTGGATCAGAGGTTATGTGAAGGAGAGAGATGAGACTGAGTGGAGAGTAGGCACTGGGTCTGATGCAATCTTATGGCCCACGAGAGACAGGGCAGGCTTTATGCAGGGGAGCAGCCCTGGGAACACCCTGTGGGGAGCTGAGCAAGGAGGGCTGGAGTGGGAAGGAGCTGGCTAATGAGGAGGCCAGAGCAGAAGGGATGGAAAAGAGTGGACAGAGCAAAAGTCTGTCAGGGGGTGAAATCAACCCCCCAGACACCATGTTGCTACGTGTTCTAATTAGGTGGCCAGCATACCAGGATGGATGGCTTCCCTGAGCTCCTATCTGAGGGTCTTTCCTGAACTCAGTGATGCCAGTCCTTCCCTGATGACAGATGCAACCACAGCTAGACTCCATCCCAACATCTGAGCCTCACCATTGGCCTGTTGCCCACAAAGAGACTCCGGGCAACTGTGCTGTGCCCCTGGGGACAGACAGGGCTATTTTGAAAGCAGTCTGGGTATCCACAGGCAGCTGCCAGGCATTCCCGACAGGACAAGTTAAGCTCACTGGCCCAACTTCAAAGCCAGAATAGCATCTGTCCCTCGTAGCCTCCGGAAAGGAGAGGTCAGCTCATGATGGCCAACACATTTGGCACTTCACATGGCTCCTGTTCAAAGGCAAATTTTCCCATTGCTCCCTCCCCCAGCCCTGCCGTGTGTGTGTGTGTGTGTGTGTGTGTGTGTGTGTGTGTGTGTGTGTGTGAGAGAGAGAGAGAGAGAGAGAGAGAGAGAGAGAGAGATACACGGAAAAGTTCTCAGTGTCTGGGACAGAGGGACACGAAAGGAATCCAGTGCCTCTCTCACCTGGAACCTAGAAAAGTAGTTTTTTTTTCCCTGGAGAACTTTGGAGCTTCCCAAAGGGTGGGAAGAGGGGTCCTAGTAGCCATCCTCTACACATACTACCTAGATCAGCCCTTAGCCCCATCAATGATACCAAGTGACCCTAACCCCTAGATGTCCTAGGACCTTGAACCAAAGTTGTTTCAAATGATTTCCAGGGACCAGGAGAGGACTCTCTCCAGGAGCACTGGGCTTCCTGGCCACCTTGGCTACTACAATTCTACTAGGAGCAGAGAAAAAGAAAATTCAGGTAAATCCTCCCTTCCAATCTGTGGTGGATGATTATAAATGGAAGCAAACTTTTATGAACTAGAAATAGAATAATAATTTTATCATGTCACACACACACATAATTTAAAAAACCAACAGCCTACTGCACACTTAGCTGCAAAACACCAGAGGAATTTCCAAGAAATTCAGAAAGAAGTAGGATGACTATTGTAATAATGCTTCAGAAGTTCTAGGCAATTCAATTAGACACAAAAGCAAAGAAAATATAAGTATTAGGAAGGAGATAGCAAAATTTTTCTTATTTGCAGGTGATATGACATGTACCCGAGAAAATCAGTTAAAAATCAAAAAGGGAATAAGTGAGTTCAACCACCACCCATGACCTCACAGGTTAACTTCTTCAAGGGTGAAATAAAGCCAGAGTCACAGTTTACTAAATACACATAATAGTTAATATATGTTAAGCATTTAGGAACAGATCCTGTCACCTTAAGAACTCAGTAACAATTAGCTAGTATTATAAGATACATTTTTTAAATCAAGTTTAATACATAATAACGTAACCAGCTAAAATATAGAAGAAGCAAAGTTACAGGAACAAAAAAGCCATCTATGAATAAACTTATCAAAAAATATAAAAGATATGAATAAATGGAAAGACCCAGCATGCCCCTGGAATGCCCCGGGATAAGAAAACCCAATATTGTACAGATGAACAATCTCCTCCAAGTCAATTACCTCTTTGCAGTCCCAGTCAGGAGTGCCAAAGGACCCACCTTCCCAGTGCCTTATGGAATATTTTCTAAAAAAAACTGACCTCCACGTCAGTCCCCCAACCAGGGCCTCTCTCTATGAGCCTGCCCTGCTCCCAGAATGACCTCCTACTGTAGTGCTTGGTGGTCCACATTGATTCCCTCATCTTTCTTTCCCACTAGTCCATGAACCCACAGGTCAGGCTGAGTCTGCAGCATCTCAGTAACCCCACAGTGGACTCATGCTAGATAGTGATAAGGTCTTGACTAGGTAAACAAACTGCCCCATGATGTTAGAGATGAAAGAGAAGCTGTCCCCTTTAGCACCCCTACGAGGACCAATAGAGAGACACCTACTTTGGGTTTTGCAATCTCCTTGATCCTCTCGATTTCCTCGTCAGACATGACATCGTAGTACCTGACGATGTGCGGGCTATCCCACTCGTCCTCCTCTTTGAAGGGGGCGATGAGCAGCTGTGGTACCCTGTTGCCATGGTGGTACCTACAGAAAAGCCTCTTCTGCCTCCGGGGTGTCTGGGGAGCACAAAATAACAGACCTTGAGCTGAGAGATCCCTTAACCTCAGTCCCAGCTCAGCTGTCTGCAGACGCTGTCTCACACCCATGACCAGCTGCTGCTCCCTGCCTCCCTGCCACAGAAGAAATGAAACACCTCTCAGGGTGACTGGCATGAAGTGACAAACCACAAACCATGCAGCTTTTCGTCTCTCTCAAGATCACCTCATGCCCACGAGTCCTGTGGCAGAAGGTAATTCCTGACCCTTTCTCAGAGATTCAAATAGGTCTGGAGGGTGGGCAGGGAGAAGCCTTTCCAGGGGAGGAGTCAGTGGGAGCCAAGTGGACGGGCATGGAAAAGGCAAGAGCCTGCCTCACACCTGAACCTCTGTGAGGAAGCACTGGAAGCCCAGGGCTCCCCAAACCAGTGGTACCGATACCAAGCTCCAGCAATTGCTATGTCTTTACCACAGAGACTTACTCTCCACTACACTGGGGCCTCCCTTGGGACCTGAAGCACATCCTTACCCATGTTTTCTTCATAACAGTGAGATGAGCAAAGGCTGGGCACACTGGGGTACGGAGAGGAGTACAGTAATAACTGAGGGTATGGAAATTCTACTTGGGGCATCAGGGAAATTCTCCAGCCCTACACCTCAGAGAACACCCACACATCAGCCTCAGCAGACGCTACCAAGAACTGGGGGAGATGCTAAAAAAAAGTATCTACACATAGTGGAACATCCTCCTAGGCCTGCCTGCCCACCTCGGACAGGCAGGTCTATAGTCTGGGCACTGTGCCCTCTCCCACAACTCACCAGTTTGACACCCTCCCCACGACAGAGGCTCTCATACACGTCCCTCTCAGGCAGGTAGTCCACTGGCCTCTCGTAGAGGCCTCCCTGGGTTTCTAGCACCGCTTCTGTCTGATTTAGCGACTGTTTTACCCTTTCTTCCTCCAACAACCGCTCAAAGTACCGCAGATTCCCTCCGGCTCGCTCATGACTTGGGTCTAGAAAAAGCAAAGAACGAGAAGGAAGAGGAAACCACAAACGTCTGTTAGGTTTTTTAGATAAATTATTCAGTAAGCGGTTTCTCTCCCAGCAGCCCCCTTGCAGGTTTTGCCTTCCACAGCACCTATCCAGGTGTGTGGGTGAGAGCCAAAGAGTCAACAGAGGACTCCCCAACCTGGTCAGAGCTGAGAGAGCAGCACCATCAAAGGAGGGGAACCCTAGCCAGCCACGGAGGAGACTGCCTCTCCAGGCCTCCCTGCAGGTCCCAAGGTCCCCAGTCCAGAGAAGCAGTCCTGATCCTGCCTCCTCCTCTTGACAGCCATATCTCCATTTACAGCCATTCCCCAGACTGCGGGCACTGCTGGAGACTATGCTGTGCCCTGGCCACAGCTAGAAGCAAGCTGTAACACCAGCAAAAAGAACAGCCACAGCATCCAAAGAAACAGGCGTGGCAGGATTTCTGTGATACTCCTCAGGTAAGGAAACTGAGGCTCAAAGATATTGAGTGCCTTGGGTAGAGATTCTATAGAACAAGAATCCAGGGGCCCCAACTCCTTGTCCAAGGCCCTTACTGACTCACCTGAGAGAATCTACAAAGATCTTTTCCCACATAGGTCATATGCTAGCTGACATCCAACTCAGGGCCCCACGGAAAGCAGTGGCATAAAGAAGGCTTTGCCAGTCTCTGAAACTCCAGATGACAGTGTTGCCATGTAAGAGGTGCCACAGATGGGTTGTGAAGGCACCAGTGCCATGGCAAGCCCTACTGTGAGACCTGAGACCTCCAACTAGTTGGTACCACAGTGACACTGATGGACAGCCTGCATCGAAAGCTACTCCTGACACAGTGGCAGATCCACCCTGCCGAGTGTCAAATGTACGACAGCACTGGGTCCTTAGTTAGAAAGGGAGCATGCAGGGCCACAGGTATCACAGGCACCCCAGACCTGGGTACACCCATCAGCAATGGGCAAGGGCTAATGGGTAAGGAGCTAGCTGGCAGTTGGAATATGCCATCAGTCACTGGCCAGGTGACAGGTCAAACTGACTCAATCCCCAAAGAAGTGTCAAGTGGTATGTCCCCTGCCAGCTCCCCATCTCCATCTCACCTTCCCTGAATCTCCTTACCAAGGGAGAGCAGGCGGCGGGTGAGCTCCACAGCACGGTGCAGGTCACCCAACTGGAAAACGGCATAGCTCAGGTAGTCCAGCGCCTGGGCCTTGGCCACAGTCCCCTCTTCCCCAGCATCAAGTTGCTTTAGCACCTGCTCCATCCACAGCACCGTGTGGTAATAGTCCCCTTCATTGTAGGCTGAACGGCCCATCCCGAAGCAATCATCCACGCTCAGCATGGCCTGGTACTTGGTTCCTACAGCAGGAGAGTCCAACAGTCAGCCTCCAAAAAAAGAAACACTGGGTTATGGAGGGAGGTTCCCACCAGAGCCTTAGACCATAAGCCCCAACATGCCACTGATACAGTAAGCACAGACAGGTAGGCTCTGCCCTGGGTTGGGGTTTACAGCCAATCTCCCAGCCTTAGACTCCCCTTCTCCCAAGGGGGAGGAGCTGTGTTATGGGGGACCCCAGGAAGCCCACCAAGAAGTAGTGTGGAAGGTACGAAGATCCTGTGGGCCACACAGGAGAAGACATCTGGGGGACAGAAAAATCAGCTGAAGAAACAAATGTAGGAGGCAGCAAAAGCACACATGAGGAAAATCACGTGTAAAAAATGTCTGAGGGAAGAGTGGAGAAAGTGGCCAGAGCCCTGGGGAGCACCCACTCAGAAAGGACAGAGGATACAGAACATCAACAAGCGACTAAGACGTAGGAGAAACTGAGGGAGTGGGAGCAGCGTGACAGACACGGAGGGAGGCCGAGAGCCAAGGCTGCAGTACTGGCTTTGGCCATCAGGCAGCAAAGACCTTGGTGAGCACCACTCAGCAGGCCTTGTGACTTCAGGTCATGTGCTGTGAGCTGAGCACTAGAAAGTGACCATGAAGACAGTTTCAAGCCAAGAGCAGTGGCTATAGGGAAATGAAAGGTTTAGGGCAGACTCAAGATGGGAAAAATCTATGTGTTCCTCTAAGAATAACAAGAAAGCAGATCCCATGAGAACAAGGAGGGCTGTGACCCTTACTGGAAAGCACAGGAGTCCCCCCAAAGCCCTTTTAACAGCCACATGGACATGGTTGATATGAAAGAACTGCCTCAGAGTGGGCCCCCTCTGCCTGATATCCAAGATGGACCTCTGCCCAAAAGGAAATTCCTTCTGCAGTAGGAAGTGCCCATGTCAGAAACTGGGTGGCTTAGGAACCAACACTGTAGGATAGAAAGTTGGGGAGAGTAATCACAAGACAGAGATGTAGATAGGCCAGGGTTTGGTTCCCTAGGGCCTCTTTCCCCTCTCCATACCTCACCACAGATTTTGGCTAGCTCTGTAGTCCCAGGAGCCTATCTAGCTTAAGTTTCAGTCTCCTATCTACATAGAGATAATATCCACCTAAACAGAGATAGTGACACCGATTTTAAAGGACATAGGCCAAGAATTCAATGAGATGATATATGAAGATGGCTCCTGTGATCCTCAGGATGCTAATGATGGGTAGCTATTATCAACATGTCTCACAGATACCAAGAATGTTAAGAACGGCTCTCAGGCACTCAGCATCCCTCCCAAAAGGCAACTTGAAGAGAGTGGGCCCTGCAGAGTGACAGCTGAGTGTGGAAAGGCAATCAGACAAGTAGCAGCCCAGCTGACACGGGTAAAGGTATTCCTGCAGAGGGAGTGGGAGGAACCAAGGAGCTGAGCAAAGGAGAAGCTGAGCACAAGGGGCAAGGAGGCCAGGGAGACAGTGGGACCTCAAAGACTCCACACAGGAGGGGTTTGGGTTTATCCCTGAAAGTTAAGCACTGTGACCAGGTTTTAGTGTGCTAAAGACAACATGGAGGATGGGATTAAAAAGTGAGCTGGACAATTGCAGGAAAATGGATGGAACTTGAGAAACTTATGTTAAATGAAATAAGCAAAACTCAGAGTCCAGAGTCTAGGGCCATATGTTTTCTCTCATATAGGGAACTTAGAGAGGAAAAAGGAAAAAAAGGGGGTGGGGGGGGATGGTCTCATGAAAATAGAAGGGAGATCAAGAGGAAGAGGACAAGGGAGAAAAGGGAAATCCTGGGGAACAATAGTGATAAATTATATTGTTATATCATGTGCAAATGTGAATATATAATAAGTCAGCTGATATCTTAGCCGGTCATGGGGCAGTAGTGAGGGGACAAGTACAGAAGACATTAGGGAAGTAGACTCTATGGGCCTCAGGATTCTGGCTTAGGCTGCAAGTAAGAGGAGATGCTTCTTGCTGAGGTAAGTGGTGAAGGAATTGGGTAAACAGCTCAAAGGAGGTAAGGATTTCAATTTAGGACACATGAAATTTGAGAAGTCCATGGAATATCTAAGCACAGACAGCCCACAGGCATTCGCTGACACTGGTTGGAAGCTCAAGAGGTTGTCTTGGTGGGAAACATGGATCCAGAAGTCAACCATGGATGGGAAATGCCTCAAAGGATGAAAATTACTGGATTCACCTGGGGAAGGCTTGTAGGAACTAAATCCTAGAGAGTAACTCCCTTCTGTCCTCACCTCCCCATTCAGGACACTCACAGGCGTGTGAACTGAGTGTCCATGTCAGAGTGTAGCTCCCTCTTCCCACCAACCTATCACACAGCTACAGAGCAAACAGACCCTGCAGGTGCCCTGAGCTGCATTTTATCTTGGATCTCATGGTATAGCTTGGTTCAAAACCTGACTGAGGCATTAATAAGAAGTTCACATCCCCTCCTGTTACCTCATCAGACCCAAGGCCCCCGGCCACACCTAGCCAGTAACAGAAAACCTAAAAAAGGAGAAAGATTCCACACACTATGGATCTGTTTGTATCTTCTCTGGTGTCCCACAAGTGAGATTCACCCAAGGTCTAATGAGATACAATGGAATCCCTAGGTTTATTGTTCTTGAAAAGCTCTCCAAACCCAGCTTATCTTCTTACAAACACTTACATTGAGGAAGTCAGTGGAGAAGGAACTGGTTTTAAAAAGAAAGAACAAATGACCAGAGAAGCCAAAAGAGAAGAAGCCAATATCAGTATCCCAGAATTCAAAGGAGGGGAAAACATCAGGCAGAATGAGGCAATCAATGTGCCTAACGTTGCTGAAAAGTTAAAGAATATCATGCCTGAAATGTCTGTTGGCTTTACCAGCCCCAGAGGGTTGGCGGACAGCAGGCACAAAGGCACAGTGGGGTCAGGAGTACAGAGGAACTAGAAGTGGAGAAAGAGTGTGAATCGCTCTATCCAGTAGCCAACCAAGAAGGGAGAGGAGACTGACCACAGCAGAGACCAAACAGTCTTGTACCCTGAAGGAGGAGTTCGGGAATGAGCAAGAATAGAGCATCTGTATGAGCTCAAGGAGAGACCCCAGAGAGGTGAGGACAGAATGAAAAGGAGCAGAGACTTAACTGAGGGGACATAGGAGAGAGGGCAGAGTTTAGAGATCAGCCTTGTTGGGGAGATAGGAGGGTGGGAGATGGAAGCAGGTCTGGCCGTGGATCTGTGGTGCTCTGGGGCAGAGACCAGCAGGGTTCCTGACAGCAGCCTCAGCGTTCTCTGAGACACAAGAGGAGAAGGAGGACCTTGGATAGTGCATGGAAGGAAGTGGCAGGCAGGGAATGCGGGGAAGCAGCTATCAAGGGACAGGGGACAAGCACCGAATGGGGATCCAAAACAAGGATCATCAGTAGAGGCAGAGACCGTACACTGCCTCTGCCTTGTCCAGCCAGCAAAGAGACACAAGCAGGACAGGCAAAGCCCAGAGCACTGAGTTACCTGGAAGATCCCCTCTGGAAATTGTGTCTGGGTCCAGCTTGTATGTGTCCTGAAGTCTCATCAAAGCTTTGGCAGCCCCTGACTCATCCTCATCAGTGGGGAAGAATTGCCGTTGCACTGAGAGGTTGGCAATAAAACCTTCCAAATGAGAGGGAGAACAAGAGGTTGCCTTAGATCCAGGGGCAGAAATGCTCCTGGGATCAGAGAGGCAGCCACTAGTAGGTCTCTGGCTAGTGGGTTTGTGCCGCTTGCCTCTGAGACTACTGGTAGGCTCAGTGGTGATGTACTTGCTCAGCATGTGTGAGAGCTCAAGGAGAGATGCCAGCACTAGGGGATGTGGGAGGAAGAGTTTGCCCTTCCACCAGGAAGGCCTCCCAGACTGCTCTAGTCCATGGGACTTCTTTCTTACTCCTCACTCTCCTACCACCTGTGCTGCTCATTTGGAACTGAACAGAAATAGCTGGTACAGTGGTTAACAGTTGGGAATCTACAAGTCAAGCTTTGAGCTCTCTGATCATGGTGGCCAAGACCACAGCCTGGAGCCAGGAAAAGCCTCTGACCACTGAAATGCCCCCACAGAGACTTTCCCCAGTTATATAGCAAGAGAGGCATCTCCTGAAATCCCAGGACTCCCAGGCTGATTCAGGCCTTCAGTTCCATCTATGAGGTAAGAATTGGGAGGGGAAACCCCAAGGAATTCCTACCCTGGCCCCTTCCCAAGGGCAGCAGCACACACTGCAACCCACTGTCAGAACGGGCTCAAATACTCATTTCTAGCCAAGCCTGGGGATTCAGAGGTCAAGAAGCTGCTACCCTGTCTTCCTTCTGGCTTCATGGTCAGGGACTCTGAAGAGTTCAGAATCCAGGAAATAGAAAAACACGCCTCCTTGAAAAAGCCACAGACAGTGTCAGCATGCCCCCCTCAGTTCAGGGGCAAGAACTCCATGTCAGGATGAAAACAACCTGTTGCTCTCTGGGCTGTTTGGTATCCTTCTAGGTAATTTTAAGGTTTCCCCGATGTGATGCAGAGGGAAGGGTGTGGAGAACAAGGTCAGTGAGCAGTGATCTTCTGAGCAGGCTCAGTCTCCCGCTGTGCAGGCTGAACAGACCGTTCCCAGCTACAGGCCTAGGAGGCGGGGTCTGGGAAAGGCAGGCGGGGCTTCTGGAGGCAGTGAGCTCACTGGGCACAAGGCCAGCCTGGCTGAGCTCACCAATCCCTCCCTGGAGGCCACCCTGCCCCCAGCCAAGCCCGACCCAGTCTGGCCACGTGAGCTGAAATGTCTCAGCCGGAGAGACAGCTAGTCTGAAGTTAACCAGCACTCCCAACTCCAAAGAAAAGAGACAAGGCCTGAGCCCGAGGCTGGGAGTCCATGAGGCCGCCTCCAGGCTCACCACCACCATCACTTCATTTTGACAGGAAAGTGTCAGAGCACGGTAAATGCTACCCTAGAAAAAACTTTTCAAAAAAGTCATACTGGGGGGTGGCGGGGGGAGTCATACTCTGACCTGTAAATACCATTTCTAAGAATTTACTCTAGAAAAATAATCAGAGTTAGACACCAAAATGTATATGAAAGATTGCTGATAATTATAATTTGGAAATAGGCCCATTTCCCATGACTTTCCCAGTTTTACAGTATAACAGTATGACAAATTGTGATCCAGCTATTAAAATCATGTTGCATAAAAACTTTTAATAGCATATAGAAGCTGGGTGCAAAGTGCACACTGTAATCTCAGTTACTGAGGAGGCTGAGGGCAGGAGGATATCAAGTTCGAGGCCAGCCTCAGCAACTCACCAAGACCATCTCAAATAAAACATGAAGGAAAAAAGAAAGAAAAAAAGAAACAGGGGAACTGGGATGTAGCCTAGTGGTACAGTACTTGCCTAGCACATGTGAGGCCCCGGGTTCAATCCCCTAATACTGGAGCGGGTTGGAAGAGACAATCTGTGAAATTCAGGGACAGGTAAGTATATGCTTATGTCACAAATCCGCCAACAGAAATGTTTTGTTTGTAAAAGACATGAATAGGAAAGAATTCAGATGAAGGCTATGCTCACCACTTGACTCCTTTAGAATTCATTTGTCCCTCAAAGCAAGTGAGTTTTCATCCCCTGGTATATATATGGTTCCTTTAATTTAAAAAAATGTATGCATATATAGAAAGTTCATAATTTTAACAGTGCTTATTACTAGGCAACTGGATTGAGAATTGTAATTTTCTCATGTGACTGTGTTTGTTTTCCTAACTTTTCTATAAAAACATGTATTACTAAAGTATAATTACAGGAAATGTTATTACCAAAAACAAAAAGGCAAAAACTGATTACAGTTACATGTTTTAAAATAAGGACCGCCAACTACCAGCACTAAAAGAGAAAGGACAGAGCCATCATCAGCAGGGTCTATATTCTTACATAACATTTGCTCACTGTCCCTCACCTGCCGCTGAGTCCTGCAGGACTAGGTCTTCCAAAGCAGGCCAGTCTGTGTTCAGCCGCTTCACCAGCTTATAGGCATTCACAGGGTGAGCCAAGTAGCCCTCTGGGTCAGCAGCTGACTTGCTGGTCAGGGCTTCCATTTTGTTGGCCCAGCTGTGGAACCAAAGAAAAGGAAGACTAACATCCCCACCCACACAGGTCTTGATCTGTGGTAATTTCCCTGATGAGACCCGTCAACTTTTGTTAAGAGGTAATAAAACATGAATACAGTAACTCCCACAGATACATCTAGCTTCTTAATCTTAATAAGAGCTGGGAACCTTGGTGAAAGTAGAAAGGACTTAAGCAGAAAGGAAAAGACAGAGACTCTTTAACCCATGTGATACTAAAGTATTCAGACGGGTGGGAGAGACCACACCTCTGGAGGGCTTCCTCTTATAGACACCCATACATGGGCTGTGGGGAGGGGCAGGAAGGCTGACTCAAGGTGCATATGAGGCCTTAGGACATTAGACACCTCTTAATCTTGGAGAGCTTGGCTTCCTCCACAAGGATGTACTCCTTCAGAGCCTGTACCAGGTCTTTCTCTGCATAAATCAGGTCAGTCATGTGCCCTGTAGGAGAGAAGTAAGGGCCAATCAGAAGTGAATGAGGGATGTCCAGCCCCCTTCCTTGGGGCATAAAACATCAATTCAGAAGAAGTAAATTTTCTGGGCCAAGGGCGTGTCGAGGCTCTCTGGGAACACATGGTCCTGGCCCCAACTCTAGGAGGAGACAGGCAGAAGTGCCAACAGGATGTCTGTGATAAATTCACTGGGATTACTCAAGGAAGAAGGTCCAAATTTCATTCTCCCACCGTTAACCAGCTGGTCAAGTCACTGGGAATAGATATCCTAAGGGGTCATCATATGGAAACAAGCTCTGAAACTTCAGGTAAGGAGAAGAGCTGGATTCCCAGGACACAGAGTGCTCACTGCTCAGAACCACTCTTGGCCTGGAAGAAAGTTAGTCAAAAAGGCCAGATAGCAGGCATGCAGCCTGTATGTCCCAGGGAGAAGGGCCCATTCAGACAGCTGGATCCAAGGAAATCCAGATCTTTAGGCTCTCAGAAGGGGAAATGGCAACTCTGTAAGCCCCACGATCTCCAGAACTGGTCAAAACCAGTGAATGAGGCCACCCTTCCCTGAATTAGAACACACCTCACGTAGTGAAATCACCTGGCATTTGAGCCAAGGGATACCCAGGAAGACAACAGTCCTGTTGCCACATACCAATAGAGGTGAAGAACTCGGCCTGCACGCAGCTCAGGACACCAAACCAGGCCATCAGCAGTGTGGACACCTGGAGTTTCATGGTCAGAGAGGGAAGCATCTGCAAGGCATTCAGGGACATTCATTAGATCAAAATGGGCTTAAAAACAAGGACAGTTAATTGCTAGGACCAATAGATTGCCAGTGAAAAAGAGCAACTTAGGTTCAATACATATGTGCACACATACACACACACTCAAATGTGCCAAAATCCTGGCGCAGCACAAGAAAGCTAAGAAAGAGATTTGGGATCACCACAGGGTGTGGAAGCACTGACATGTGCTCAATTCTGGACCCTACTCTGGCAAGCCATATGCCCTGGGGAAAGGCTCCATCCTCTCAACTCCTGGAAACCACTAGCAACATGAGAAGGCTGAATCATGGTGAGGGGACAGTCACCTCTGGTTCCAATCATCTGACAGTCCAAGATTCTGGTCTACCCCTTCTTATTTCACAGACTGTTTCTCTTACCTTCCAACACATGTACCATGATAATGCCAGATTCTGGTGACCTAGTCCTTGCCCATAAGATGGTGACACTATGACAAGACAACAACAGAGAACTTGACATGATATGTTCTAGGGAACCCAGCCCAAACTGAGGTGTAGAGCAGATGGTCAGCCAGAAGAATCATCAAACTGACCCCAGCCAGTCCTGTACCTGCCACACACAGAGCAGTCAGGGGAGTGACATCCAGGATAGACACTGCTCTTCCTGTAGTGAGGCTCCTTAGCAGACGCCATCCTCACTGGCCAGTCACCGTTCATTCACAAATATTTACTGACCATACAGAGATGCCAGGCACTGAGCTAGGCACTCAGAATATAAAAATGAATTAGCCACCCATAGCCAAATTCTTGAGCTAGACAGTTGACACAGGGAAGAAGCCAGCTCCTCATCAGTCTAGAAATAGTCAGACACAGCTCTGAGGGAGGCAGGCACCACCTGGGGCAAGCCTCACTGGCAGTGGACCCATATACACAAGAGAAGCTTCAGACATCATCTCCCAGCTCAGCAACGCAGCCCAGGACGTGCTGGAGGACCACCACCCATCGGAGCCCCTACTCTGCCAATTCTTCTCTTTTGGATCCACTTCAGCCAAGTCTCACTGGAATGCTCAAATGGAAATTTACTGAGAAAATAAAGGAAAAATAAACGCTTCTCCCCAAAATAAAAGTCTTAACTGAAAGTTAAGCTCCAAGTCTGAGCTGCCTAATGCCGGTTCACCAATTTTTGCCTGCCATGGTTGCTTAGATACACAGTCACACTCTCCATTCCTCATCTTACCCTTTCAGAAGAAATTTCAATCCACTGTGGTTCCAGGTTAGGCTCACAGAAGGGCCCAGCCCCAAACAGGTTCCTCTAACCTTATCTAAGAAGATAGCTTAAGTGCATGGGCCCAAGTGTCCAGCCCAGCAGGGCTACAGAGCTGACAGCATGCCCGTCACAGTCTAGTTGCTCGGGCTCAGAGACAGACAGGATAATTATCTTTCCTCAAGCCAGGATGTGCTGTAAGGAAGGGAGTAGTAGGCTAGAGAGTATATTATGAGTCAAGGCATCAAAAGAAAGCAAGGAGATAAGTAGGTGTGGGCCAGGTGCTCCCAGTTCCAGCCTGGTCTGCTCCCAGGCCTCCCCAACTGTCTTCTCCATTTCAGGATTCCAGAAGGCCTCTCTGGTTGCTTCTACAAGCCCATTAACTTAAAAGGGCATATGTCTATTCTTTGTACCTCAGAAGGCTTGACTACCTCAGGAGAGTACCTTCTGTGTATGTGTAGGAAAAACTCAAAGCCAGGAGGATCTGTGAACATTAGGGGGACCATCTTTGGGGCGGGGGTGATGGGAGAACAAGGTCCAGGCAGGAGATCAGACTAGACCCTTCTCTCCAGGTGTATCACCATTTTCAGTTGCATACATCTGCAGAGCTCAGACAAAAAATTTATGGGAAGAGGGAGTCTCTCCATGCCTTTCAAATTATCCAGCTGACACCATCCATGAGCACCTAATAGCACTTACGGTAAAGCAGCCAGGTTTCTTTATTACATGAATACCAGCTGTCCTTTCTCTGGAATGTGCTGTGTGGCTTAGATTGAGCCCATCCACGAATCCTGGCCTGGAGGCAGAGCCTCAAAGAATCACAAATAAGTTTGGGGAAATTAAGAGTCGCAGAGTCTCACTCTGGCAGGAGAGGGGGATGATGACTCTGCTGGCCCAAACAGCTGGGCACCCCCAAGCAGCTCCCAGACTGCCACATCCATACTGCCATCCCAAGCAGGGGCATCTTGCAACCCCATCCTATTTCTCCTGATCCAGGGCCTCTCTACTCAGAAGGCTTTGTACAAAGGTTATTTAATTAGCATGAAGTTGGGAGGAGGAAGCATTCAAAAGGGACTGTAACTCACAATGTGCAAAAGGTCAACCCTTACTCTCTCTTATACCCTTAACTTGCAAAGAACATGTGAGTACGTGTACCTGCCTAGTTCCAAACAATGTCCAATGCTGCCAAAAGCCCTTCCAGGAACCTTCAGAAATCCACGCAGAATAAGTTTGATGATGTGGCCAAATTCCCTTTTATGAAAAGCAAAGTTGCACCAAGCCCAAACAGAAAACCATTGTTGAGTTTTACCTGAGCTGCACCCTAGAGCTTAGAATAATGTATCTCCTAGAAGTCACCCCACAAATAACTCTTCATCATATGCTTGTTCAATTTAGGAAACAACAACAGAAAATTTTAGATTTCTTCCATAGAGTGAATTGTTATAGAGTATACAGAATGCCTACTGTATGCATATCAATGCAGAGAGAACAAAGCACTGTGAAAAAGCAGGCCCCAAACAAAGTATACTACATGATTTCACTTTTGTAAGGAAAAACTACTGCATGTAGTATATATGCAAGAGAGGCATGATCTAGTTGCATCTCAGTGAAGTAATTTTATTTTTCCTTTTATGCTTATTTGTTTTCCTAATCTTTTTATAAGGAATTATATAGGAATTTTTAAAATATTTTCTATAATATGCTTGAATATAAAGGAAACAAAGCAGGGCCTTCTCAAATGAACTCTAAAGGGGTCTTGGCAGCCCTACAGTTTGGACCCCCACCGGGAGGTCCTGTGAAGCCTGCCAACACCCCAGTGACAGTAATTCACCCACCAGGCAACTGGCACTATTTCTAAGCACAGGGAAATTCCAAGACATACAACCAGAGGTCCTACCAAGACTGCTCTTTGGAAAGAACATTTACAACCTGGCCAAATGACCATGAAAAGATGTTTCCAGCTGCAAACCAGCAGCGTCCTTAGCTTCTCCCCTTACCTCATCAAGCAGGATCCTCTGCCAAGCTCCCAGCTGCAACCCAAACCCAACAGCTTGAGTTTTAACAATGTACTTAACAGCCTAGAGACAGAACATGGATTTGCTGAGAATAGAAAGGTCTTGCTTGGCACTGGATAAAATTCTGCCTGTTTTCTGTGAAGTAGCAAAACCTCCCTGAACAGGGGTCCTTGACCCCCTATCCCTCCCATGGCCCTCCCTCCTGGTGCTGTGACCAGCTCCAGAATGGCAGAGATGAAAGGAATTAAATGCTCAATCTAGGAGGAGCTGCACGGAGCTACGGGAGGTCCCACTATAGAACACATGAATGAACATTCAGGCCCAAAAGCTGCTGTCACTGCCACTACAGGAAAGGCACTCAAGTGTTCTCTGATGTTACATCTCAACCATCATCTGAGCCCTTACCAACACAGCTACAGCCATGCTGGCCCTAACCTTCTCTGACCTCTCTCTCCACATCTCATCTGGCTTCCCTCCCAACTCTATTCTACAAAGTAGTCAGCATGGCTTAATGAATCCCTTCCTTTGGCTTCCACTGCCAGCAGGACAAAGTCTGAACTCCTTAACCCAAAGGGCCCCATAACTCTGTGTGACCTGGCCCTGCTGTCCTTTCCAGCCCATCTCACCAAAGGTTTCATATCTTCAACAATTACTCCATGTGAAAAATATTTCTTTTACCAAAAACCTAATGAAGCCTGGATCTGTGCTCAAAGTAGTCAAGTGTTCTCTTGAACCTCATCATCCCTCACTCCACATTTAAGAAGCCATATAAGATTATCATTGAGGGAACTCCCTGAGCTCTTATTTTTGATCCCCAGTAGAGAAAAGGAGGCACAATGGACCCTGCAAAACTGGATGAGGGTGCATGTGACAGATAATATGTATCTGTTCCTACACCTTCTCCATCCAGTGCATGAAAACATTGATTTCCACTTCCCTACTTGGGTACCATTAAAACCACAAAATCTCCTGCTTCAGTAATTAGGCCATGAAGTAGCAAGGAGATCATTAAAATCAACATGCAAATGCCAAGTTGGGTTTTCAGTTAGGGTCTTGGCAGAGACTTGGCAGTCTAGATTATCTTAATTCATAAGAAGAATCTACGGGAGGATGAAATTCACACATCACCATATTGGATGCATCCTACACACAGTCTCATACTCTGTCTCACCCATGTTCTAGGCCCTGAACCACTTGTTTGGCCTTAACCTAGTCAAAATGACTGTATTGACCTATGCCAGAATTTCTGGCTCCTCCTACTATCTCCATACTGATCTCTCCAATGGCTACAGAAGGGCCCTCCTGAGGAGGGAGGGAAAGTCAGTGGCTCACAAGGCAGTTCTGACCAATGATGCATAGAAGACAAGAGAAGTTCAGCCCATAAATTCTCTCTAGGCCTTTTACAAGAAACTGTTCTGAGGCATAGAGTTTCTACAGAGCCTGCACAGAGAGGTCCTGAATGGGTAAACAACAAGTAGATCTTCATGCAGAGTGGCCACCTTGCTAAAGCACCACCCTGTATTTGCTTCCTATTCTTCTCTATCTCATTTTTCTCTTCCCATGTCTTGGCTGCCCTGCAATAACAGACTTTCCAATAAAGCATTAAGCACTTAAGCTCTTCCTCAGGCTGTTTTCTGGGAACGTAGTCTAAGGTAACCACAATTTATGTTTCCAAAAATCTTTCATTTCTACAATCTAATTCTCACTAAAATCTTGTAAGCTAAATAATCATCTCCATTCCAGATGGAGTAATCCCCCCCTTGTCCATGGAGGATACAGTCCAAGACCCCCAATGGAGGCCTGAAACCACAGGAAATAAATATCAAATCTTGCATATGCTGTTTTTTCCCCATACGTATGTACCTATGATAATATTTAGCTTATTAATTAGGCACAGTAAGAGATTACTGTTAAAAAAACAAATAACAAAATAGATTATAGCATTATAAAAAAATTGCCAGCATCGCTGCTCTTTCACTTTAGGCCATTATTAATAATAAACAATAAGGATTATTTGAACATAAACATTGCAATACCATTAACAGTCAATCTAATAACCAAAATGGCTACAAAGTGACAAGTGGGTAGCATATACAGCATGGATACACTGGAAAAAGGACTGATTCTTGTCCTGGACAGAACATGCAGGATGGCACAAGATTTCATCATGCTAATCAGAAGGGCTCACAACTTAAAAATTACAAATTATTTATTTCTGTAATTTTCTATTTAATATTATCAGACTGTGGTTGACCATGTATAGCTGAAACTGTGGCAAATAAAATTGTGGGTAAGGGGGGAAACTACTGTATAAGATAGATACAAAAGATTGATAAGTGAAGCCAAGAGGGCTTCCTCCACATTTGACATCTGACAGACAATCAATGTCAGAACCAAGCCCAAGCCCCAAACACACTTTTTACTACAGACAGCTGCCATCCAATCTTACTCAGCAATATGAGTTACCTTAGAACACAGGGGCCTTCCAAAGAGGGAAGCAACACTTTGCTCTAGCAAAGCATGCCTGCCCAGGCTAAGGACTTTATCATGGATTACCCAAAAGGTTCACAAAAGTAGGTTCAAGACATCTCTGGCTGGATCTCACCAGAAGGAGAGCAATTCGGACCCAGAAAACAGCAACACAGTTCCCTGAGTTCAGGTGAGTATTACTCCTACCTCCAGACATTACAGCACTCACATGTAACCAAGCAGCCCACCTCAAGGCAAGGCAGTTCAGTCCAATGAGCAGGTACTCTGGGGTCGGGCAGACCCAGAGTTAAATCCCAACTCCATCACTACTTTCTGGCTTTATGACCTTGTGTAAGTCACAGCCTTCTGTAAACCTCAGTGTCCCCATCTATATGATACTAGGACCTATATTTCACATGGCTGTTGTGATGACTGAATGAGATGACGGATATCAGCAAGCACCAGGCATAATTTATGTCAATTATCAGCATGAGGAGCACCAGAGAAAAATCAGTGGAATGGAAATAGTCAGCTGCCCTGCATAAGTCAATTGATTATCTGAGTGAGGAAGAAGGTCCAGACCAGAGGTCAATGAAAAGGCATGAAACAAGAACAAAGCAGAAACTGGGCACTTTCCATGTCCCAGGAGTGCCAGAAGACTTACAGGAGAGACTAGGGTCATGCAGTACACTGCCCATCAGGGACAATCCTGGAATTAGCCAATCCCTGGTTCTAAACCTCACCAACGAAATTTCTCTAACAAAAGACAGGGACCTGGAGCAATACTCTAGGGTCTCATGTACTTCTGTGCCTCTGACCTGCTCACTTCAGGGTTCTACAAGTACCAGGTCTTGGAATCTCTGCCATATCCTCTGTACCAGGTACAGAGCAGGCTACATTCTATTAAGCACTTCTGGAGAGGTCTAGAGCAGAAACTGGTTTCTGACCAGGCTCAGACAGATCCTCTCTGAGCTGGAGAATACTACCTAAACACTTTAATCCTCAGACCTGCAATGACACCAACTGAACAAAAACTCTCTCCTAGGGCTCCAAGAAGTCTAGTTCAGACTTTTCATTCCTCTCTGCTCTTTCTAAGAATAAAAAACTGTCTATCTATCCCTCATTCCCTGTTCCCAGCACAAAACCCACAGACCACAGGATTCATCAGGCCCCTTTGCTCTAGGATAGACTAATGTCCCACCCTCAGGCACTTCAAAAGTCCAAATTGCTAGATTTGAGCGACTTTTTCAAAGTTTAACTCTCAGTCCAGTATTCTGCTAGGCTTGCACGTGCCTGTGCTACAACATTTCCTGCCAAACTCCATCTGCATAAAATTAAACTCTTGACAGATCCCAAGAACTAGGGACACACCTACCAGCCCTCTGCACATTATCAGCCAGCGTGGCCACAACTCGGCCACGCTGGCTGATAATGTGTCCAGCCTCAGACCCTCCCAAGGATGTGGGAGGGCAGAGCTAAAAAGGGAGACTTTCTCAGGAAATGAGAAGACCCTATATTTTCTCACCCCACTCATTCCTCAGAGTTGCACGTACCCGGTGTCTGAGTGATGAGCAGTCCTCCTGGCATGTGCCCAGATACCAGCACGAAACAACAATCTGAGACAGATTATGAGTTCCCCATAGGCAAGAATAGTGCCTTGGCCACCTCATCTCCCTCATTCCAGCCCCAGGCACACTTTAGGCTGAAGCCAAGCACGGATGCAGGAGATACTTAAGAAATGAACAGAGAGCAGCTATGGCTGGTCTAAACCAGTGGCAAAGTGAGCGTTCTATCAGGCATCCCACTTCAGAGCCTATGACAGGGCAGAAGAGCCTATCACAAACCTCAGTTTCAGTATGACAGCATCTCTGGGATAAGGCCTCAGCCAACTCCATCCTTGCTATGTGGCCTCAATGTCTGGGCCATAGAGTGGACATGCTTGGCACTGTGAGAATAAAAAGGTCCTAAAAGAAAAGAATTCAAAAGCCAAATATCCTGTGAACAATGAGAAGCAAAAAAGAGAAGCTGGCCCCTGAGGCACAACACCACAGTGAGAGACTGCACCCTGGATGCTTCAAGGGCAATTTAAAGCCAAAGCCAAAGGGAATCTTGGTCCATTTAACAGAGAACTAAATCTCAGATGTGTTGTCTCAGATGTGATACAAGTTGCAAATAAGCAGCAGCTGGCAAAAGCATCCTATAAATTCTCAGGTGGGCAATGGATCTGTGCAAAGTCTGGGACATTTGAGAATGTACTAAGCTACAAAGTAATGTCCATCAGTCTTGCTCTTAGAGTCCTTCAGGATCTCCTGTAAGAGGGCCGGGGCTGTTGGGTCCCCATGAAGAAGCACAAGCCTTAAGTGTGTTATTCTGTAGTAAAAGACAAGTCTGTCTTGGGAACAACTCTAATGCTCTCCTGAGCAACTTCAGTGTGTCAGATTAGAACACAGAAGCCAAGGGCCCACCCTTTCTGCTCAGCAACAGCTAAGACAGGAAGTGCCCTGATCTGTACTCATGTTGCAAGGGTATCCTGGGCACCTAACCCATGCAGGGCACAGTACCTGGCACTGTCCTCTCACTCTAGGCTTTTGTAAATGGAGTCCACAAGCAGCTATTTCCTCAAGTGCCCTTTCCCCATCACCTTGCTTCCACTAGAGTACCACAAGAATGCCGGTGGCCCAAGGCAGCTCCCACTCACACAGGCTTTTCTTCTATCCAGATTACCCTTTTGCCACACTCCATCTGCTCTGAGTCACCTCCTCAAGGAAGTCTTCTGGCTTGGGGCATCCTGAGTACCCACAGTCCACCTTCCTGCCAGCACAGCACTTACCATACTGGGCCTGGACTTTTCCCGCTCTTCCAGTCGTCTGCCCCCTTGGGCTAGCAACTCCTGGCAGCTTCTGGCGCACAGAAGGGTCGTTGGTTGAATTAGTTAGCTAATTACCTCAGGTCTCCGTAACTGCTGGGGAAAAAAAATTATATATACAAACAGATTCCACAGAGATGTCAGAAGGGGAAAGAAGACTTTTTGATCCAACCGATCTAATTAACTGCTCATCTAATTAACAGCACCAAGCTGATCCGGCCCGGCTTAGGAGGGAGGAGAGTGGGCCTCCCCAACACGAAGCAGCCCCTCCCAGGCAGCCGACGCCCCTGTCCCTGCCTCCAACCACTGGCAGCCCCCGGGGTCAGGCCACCCCTTCTCAGGGAGCATGACAGGGCAGGGCGGCCAAGTGCCCCGCCCCGCCCCGCCAGCCGCCGAGGGGACCGGCAGGAAGGGCGCCGCTGACCTCACCACCGTGATCTCGGGAAGGGACGCTGGCGGGCAGGGAACCCGGGCGGGTGCAGAAACAAGGCGGAGGGCGCGGGGCTGCGGGCGTCGCTGGCGCAGCGGGCGGCGCGACCCGGGTCTTCAGCCCCTGAGTCCGGCTCTGCGCTGACAGAACCCATCTCCCAAAGACCCCAGCCCGCAGCCGAGAACGAGCCCAACAGCTGATCCCGCAGGCGGCGCGCTCACCTGGACACGCGCCGCTCCCGGCGTTTCCAGAACCTCCTGCGGCGTCGCCCGGCCCGCTCGGCACCTCCTCCCTCCGAGGCTCCGCCTCCTGCCGCGGTCGGGCTCCGCCCTCTTGAGCCTCGGCCACGTCCCCACCTCCCGCCCCCGAGGCCAGGCGCGCCGGGTCCGCGGCCCCCGGCCCTGGATCTTCGCCTGAGGGCGCCACCGCCGGGGAGGCCCCGGCCGCCTGACTGCGCGGTAGCGGGAGCTGGCCTAGCGCCAGGATGGAGCGGGCCGCCCAGCGCCCTTCATGCCGCCCGCAGCTCGCTGCACGTATACCGCTCCTGCCTCCCCTCGGCGGGCTCCCACCTGTGGGACTCGGCCTGTGCCCCTCTGCAGCACTTGGGCGCCTCCAGAAGGGGCGACGACCCCATCCTTGCATCGGGGATGTCCGGGGAGCATCCCTGGGAGCTCGGCGGACTCCCTGGCTTCAGCTCATCCCCCTTTGCTCAGTTACCCTGCGGAGTACAGGACCCCGTTTGTCTTTTCTATCCCGGTGAGAGTTGGATGTCACGAAAGAGGACAACCAGTGAAGAAGACTTTGAGGAAGGCTAGGAACCGGGGACTAGCTCCTAGAGGGATTTGGACCCCTGACTCAGGCACTCCTGGCTATATGGGTGGGAGTGGTGGAGTGATAGGAAAGGAGCCCTCCAAAGACAGGGGTGGGGAGGGAATGGGAGGCGCAGCCGAGTCACAGCCTGGAGCACCCATGGTTTGTTTGCCTTTGCTCTGCCTTATCAAGCCAAAAGATTAGACACTGCACTGTGCCAGTCCAGCCTGGGAGCGAATGATGTTGGATGCAGCAATCTTCAGCCTGCTCTGGGGGACTCCTGGCGGCCAAGCAGGTTCCCACGCCTGCTCCATGAACCTGCCTCCTCATGAATGAGGAGAAACAAGGTCTGAGAATCTCATCAGGGAGGAGAGCCCAGAACCGGAGATGCCCAGCCTCCACCCAGGCCCAGTGTGAATATTCCCTATGGCGCACTGACCAGGCAGACAGTGCAGACCTGGGAAAGACAGCCACACAGAAATACAACCCACAAAATAAAGAGAGCCACTGTTCCTGCCTGTGTCAGCCACCAGCCAAAGCTCAGCTAAAACCAAACAGAAACCTTTCTACATCTGCTACATCCGTTATGTTACAGAAACTTCCCTGTACCTTCTGCATCTTCCCATCCCTTCTCAGGAGCTTGCCCTCTTCTCTCTCCTGAATGTCCAACTTCCTCCTATCAACTGGCTCTTTCCCATTGACCTATAAATATATTCAAGCCTCTCCTATAGAAACAAAGCCCTCCTCCAACCCTTCAAACTAGTGGGTGTCTATCTCTTCAGCCCCAGGAGGAAAGAGCTATCTCCTTGTCCTCACCTCCATCCCACCACCTCAGGCCTCACACTCAACCTTCTGGCCCCCTAACACCAAACTAGATCTCAATGCATTCTAACCTCCAGATCTCTAAATGCAACAGCCTTACTTCAATCCTTATCTGCCAAGTCCTGGATCAGCATTTGACACCCCTACTGCCTCCTTGGAACACTTCGGTCCCTTGTTTTCCCTCCATACTCTCTTATCACATCTGTCCAGGCTTCTTCCAGCATTCCTCTCTCCCTCTCATCATCCAAGTAAAGGTTGGGGATTCCTGACAGCTCAGGCCTAGGCTCTCTACTTTCCTCTCCTTTTTCCATGTTTTTTTTTTTTTTCCTGCACATAGATGACTCATAAATTACTCTTTTTACCTTTCCTTACTTCTGAGCTTTAGACTTACAAAACTGACCAGTCTACATCCCCACTTGAATGTCCACACACACCTCAGTGGCAACACGTTCAACACTGAGTTCTTTTTCCCCTTCCCTTTCCCCCTCTCCACACATCCCATATTCCCTAGTGTGCTGAAGAAGATCCTGCCCATCAAAAGTCTAGGAATCACATTTGTCCACCTCCCTCTCCCTTGCCCCCAGACACCATCTATCCATGCCCTAAGTCTGTTCAATTCTACCACCTAAATCTCTCCAGTCCAACGTTTCCTTTCATCCTCTTTCACTTGAGTGATTGCAACACTTTTTTCCTGGATGGCTGCCCCTCCATTTCTGTTCCCTCCCATCTCTCCTCCACACTATTTATCTCTATGATCTCAAAATGCCGATCTGTGCTCATTGCTTTGCTTGTAGATAAAGAAATTGTGCTGCTCTAAAGGAAAACCCTGGAAGTGGTCTATAAGGCCTCACACAGATTGGCCCTTGCTCATTTCTCTAACCACACTGATCATCCTCCTGTTTCTCTAACTAGCCATTCCCCCTTCCCACTTCCCTGGGTCTTCACACATGCTGTTCTTTCTGTCTTGAACCTACACTCCCTGATTAAATCCTTCAAAATTCTTCAGATTCCTTCAGGCAGAGGATTTTCTTTATTTCCCTGTCCAGGCCCAAACCTTCCATAACCGCCCCTCATGGCCCTCTGCTTTATAATATTTGCTGCAGTTGAAAATTGAATGATTACTAATAAAGGTCTTCTTTCACTGAACTAGGAGCTCCAGGAATACATAAATTACTTGTGTATTTTTCTGTCACCATATTCTAAGCACCAACCACAGAAATGGACTCAATTTATTTACTGACTGTATGAAGGGATGTGCCTTAGTCAACTTTTTTGCTGCTGTGACCAAAAGAACTGAAAAAGGCAATTTTAGAAGTGGAAATGATTATTTGGGGGCTTACAGTTTCAGAGGTCTTAGTCAATAGACTCCATTGCTCTGTGCCCAAGGTATGGCAGGACATCATGGCAGAAGAGTGTGGCAGAAGAAAGCAGCTCAGGACATCACACCAGGAAGCAGAGAGGAGATTAAGTTCAGCTCACAAAATATATAACCCAAAATCACACTCCCTAATGATCCACCTCCTCTAGCCATACCCTACTTGCCTACAGTTACCATCCAGTTAATCCCCACTGAGGGACTAATGGATTTATTTAATTAAAAACTCTCATAGCCTAATCATTTCACTTTCTTGAATTGTCTTACATGTGAGCTTTTGGGGGACACTTAATATCTAAACCATAATAGGAAGGAAATCTCCTATATCCTACACAGTAGGTTTTAGTAACCAAAGATATAAGTAAGGTTTCCACAGGATCTCAGAGTCATTCATTGGTCAATATCCTCTGAGGAATCTGAGCCCCTGAGAAGTAGCAGGAATTGCTGAGGGTCTTCTCCTTAGTCTCCAGTACTCCCTGCCTTATAGGAGATGACTGTTTATTCATCATGTATTTGTGTCCCTCTACTTATCTGCAGAAGATGCTATCTCTGATCTTGGCCTTTGTGGCCCCATTTCCTCCACCTAGCCCTCAGCAGAAGGCCCTTGGACTCCATTACAGGCCTCTGATGTATTCATTCCCTAGGAAAGTTGTATCAAATTACTACAAACTACAGAAATTAATTCCATAGTTCTGGAGGTCTGAAATCTGAGATCAAGGACCAATCTCCCTCTGAAGGTTAGCATGGAGAATCCTTCCTTGCCTCTTTCAGCTTCTGGTAGCTTTGAGTGTTCCTTGGCTTACTACTGCAAACACTAATCACATGCTTTCTCCTCAGCATCTGCATCTTCTTTTCAGTTTCTTTTAAAGATGCTTGTCATTGGACATAGAGTCTATGCAGGTAATCCAAGATGATCTCACCTTATGACCTATAACTTGATTTTATCTGAAAAGACCCTTTTTATCAAATAAGATCACATTCACAGATTCCAAGTGTTAGGAAAGTGCCTTTACCGCTCTGTGACTGGCCACCTTATGTTTTTCACTGCAGGCTTGAACTTAGGCCTGGGCCTTGAACATTCCCAGGCACTGGGATAAAGATATTTAAATAGTTTCCCCAAAATACTGAAAGAAACTGGCCCTAGTCCTGAGCCAAATTCTTCAACCCTTCATTGAAACTCCATATCCTGAACCCTTTGCTACAAACACACCTAGGTACAAAATCCCTTGGCTCACTGTCCACCATGAATATATGCCTGCAGCCCCTTCTGTGTGTAAGTCCCCTTAATAAATGCTTTGAACTAATCACCTGGGTAACTGATGCTTCTTTCTTCAAAATCCCAATAGGCACCAGGCACAGTGGCACACGCCTGTAATTGCAGCAACTCAAGGGGCTGAGGCAGGAGGATCACAAGTTTGAGGCCAGCCTCAGAAACTTAATGAGATTCTATCTCAAAATAATAAATAAAAAGGACTTGGATATAGCTCATTTCCATATATAAAACTTCTCATAGGTATTCCACTGCCCCAAGGATAGACACACATCTCATCAAGGTTACCAATTACTTTAGTCATCCCTGATGGCCTTTCTTAACATGTGCAGCCTCAAATTTGATGTTCCAGCCACTCTGGCTATTTATGCTGTTTCCCAGCCTTTAAATGTGCCATTCCTCTTGTTTGGAACACCCCTTCCTAAAAGGCTGTTTCTTTGTCTCTTTCATATACCTTCTAGGGACTCAGCTTGATTCAGGTTCTGCCATGAGGCAGATGGCTCTTCATGGATGAGTCTCATGCATATTACCTGACATCATCCAATGTGTCCTTCCTTTACCATTTTGCCTTTGTCTTGTTGCTTACTGGGTCTCCAGATCTAGCATAGAGCTGGCATCAAGGGCATAGATGAGAAGAAGCGAACAAAAATATAGGAATGCTGGCTGGGGTTGTGGCTCAGTGGTAGAATGCTTGCCTTGCACGTGTGAGACATTGGGTTTGATCCTCAGCACCACATAAAAATAAAGATATTGTGTCCATCTACAACTTATAATCTATTTTTTTAAAAGCCTCCCAGATAAAAATTCTGATAAATTCAAATAGAGTCTACATGCTATCTGGCAGATTCTCATGTAAGAGGACTTTTATATATATATGAGTGCATGGACACCTGTTCAACCCCAGGGCTGAAAATACCCCAAGCATACTATTTACTGATTTCAAAGAAAGAACGTGGAGTACTCAAACAGAAAGGTTTGGGACATTTCATTATTCACATCCTCCTTGGCAGCAATGGGCTAGGATACAATGGAGGGCCGCCTTGCATCTACAAGTAGAGGGAACACATAGGATGGGTTGCATGCCCACCGAACAGATGGTTTTCTTCAGATATTTTATGAGAACATTCTTTTACTTTACAACCAAGATTGCTCTGCTTTGATCATCACCTAGAGATAGGTAACAAGGGAAATGGCCAATTTCCCCTCTTTGTTTCCTTTGTTATCATATTCTTTAGAGTCCTTCTTATCTCATTGTCAGGAGCAACAAGCTTTCCTAGGTACTGACTAGTGTTGGCCCCAACACCAACCTCTCACTATTGTGGCTTCCAGGAGACCTCACTGACTATAGTAGTGGATGTCATTTAATGAACCGCCATATATCACAACATGTCCCAGAGAGATTCATAGTCCTCCCCAAATTCGCTGTATGAACAGTCACATCTCCCTTCTGGTTACATCTCCACTGTGTTCATTCATGCATCCACACAACAAACAGCTGCTGATCACCAGTTGAGGCCCAGACTGGGGATTTCAGGGATCATGAATATCAAAGAGTGTCGAGTTCCAAAAACTGGAAGGTGAATGGAAGCCCACACAGCAACCTTGTCTAGGGAGAGAAACACCAGACCCTCTCCAGCTGATGAAGGCCATTGGTAGAAGACACTGCATGCTTACACTCATTCTTAGAGACCCTTCTCAGGCTCAAGATCAGGATTGGCCTATGGCCTTGACCAAGTATGTCCAGAGAATTGCCAAATGAGGTTACTCTATGCTGTCGACTCACCTGTCACCTCATCCCTAAGGAAGGAGTCAGTGTTAACCAAAGGGATGGCAAAAGAATCTGTGCTGAGTGAACAGGTAACTGGATGAAGTGAAGATACAATGCTTCTTTCTAAATAGGGGTCCCCTTAGCCTGCTCTGCCCTAGCCTTTCCCCACTTGCCTGTCATCTGTATCCTGAGGAAGGGAAGGGGGCCAGCTCCACTGCTTGGCACTGATTCCTCCCCGACTGCTGATGACTCCTGCAGGCCCTGGCAACCGATGCAGCAGCTGGAGGCCTGCTCAGGGATTACTCGCACCTGGCTTTCCATGGTATTTCCTAGAGCAGGGAACCCAGGATCAAGCCATGCCACCCAGAGGACACAGTACATGTTCACATTCATCTGTGCCCTTCCACTCTTTCAGCATAGACTGTTCATTGGGCACCGGAACCAACCCTTGACCTATCCCAGTTTCCTCCCCTTGGAGACTGAGAAAAGCCTGGGTGTGTCCCAGCAGTCACTACTTTGACTCAAAGCCAGATGTAGCTTGAGTGGGGCCACCTAGTGGTGGCCCTATGGCTTCAAAATAGAATCTACATGCTACCTGGCAGATTCCCAGAAGCCTGCAGAGCCAAGTAAGTACCTAGAGACACCTCTTGCCCCCTTCACCCTCCTAGCACCACTACCCCAGCAAATCCCTGAATCATTTAGTGGGCATGAACACACCAAAGCATTTCCCCAAAATGGCTCTAAGTCCCCTCCCAGCTGCCTTCCCCATGGACCACTGCCACCCAAGACAGCAGAGCTTGCAAACTGAGCTGTCAATTACAGGCATCCCAGGACCTTCAGCAGTTGTAATTACCTGGTAGGCCTGGAGCAGGCCACCCAAAGTATAAACACTGAGCTTATATTTGAGCTTCCCTCTTCAACTATACCTCTATCCTACAAATGCCCAAGAATCAACTAGGTATAGTGCTTACAAGCCCTGATATTTTGATACATATAATGTAATCCATGCTTTTAGAATTATCATTTTAGTACAACAACCCCCTGTGTCTCCTTCCTGAGCCCTGAGCCCTGAGCCCATATTGGAGTTGGGTGGGGATTAAATGTGGGTGAGGACGAGGTGAGGATTTGAAGATAGCTATTCAATATCTGACTAACCAATTTTTGTTTTGTTTTGGTACTGAGGATTGAACCCAGCAGCGCTTTATCACTGAGCCACATCCCCAGAACCAAGAACCACCCTCCCGACCTTTTTTTGCAGAGTCTCACTAAATTGCTGAGGCTGGCTTTGAACTTGTCATCCTCCTGCCTCAGCCTCCCAAGTCGCTGGAATTACAGGCATATGCTACTGTGCCCCATTGAACTCAGCTACTTTTCAAAGAACTCAAAGTTCAGTGGTTTTAAACTTTTTTCAGTCCATATCAAAATGTCAGGAAGCCAGTAGAGCAGGAGGTTGATAAGAAGAAAGAAAGCTACAGAGACCCCATGAGTAGATTGCCTGAAATTTCATAGGCCATAAAAAAAAAAAAAAAGGTTTGGATGTGAGGCCAGGCATCAGGTGCCCCAGAGAGAAGGCATGGGAGGCGCAGGGTCCACTTCAGGATTTAGGATGAGCACCCTGTCTACTGTGGGAGAGGAGGAGTAGAGCCTAGGGAGGGGGCTGGTGCAGTCGAAGTGACAGCTGATGATGGCCTGAACTGGGGAATGAAATGTACATGGAAGGGCGTATATAGATTTAAGAATCAATGAGGACCTAAAATAGGAAGGGTTATGTTCCTTCACTCATTTGTTCAACAAACGCTTGTTGTATGCTCTCCCTTTCCCCATCCTGAGCTCCCTTTTGCAGATGAGGCCCTATTTCTCATTCAAGTCCCCTCAGCACTGTCACTTGAAACCAGCCATGTCACTTGGAACCAGCCATCCTCCAGACCTTATAAGAATGGGAATGAGCTGGGCTGATGACACACAGCTGCAGCCCTAAGCACTCAGGAAGCTGAGGCAGGAGGATCACTTGGGTCCAGGAGTCTAAAAAACACTGCTAAAAATAATTAAAAAAAAAAAAGACAGGGAATGAAAAATTGGCTACCCCCAGAGAACACATGCACCCTTCTGGGATTCAAGCTGACATGGAATCCTAATCACAATGTCTGGTTTCCTCAATTGCAAGACTCTTTCTATTGCAAGGTAACACCCATATAATGACGGTCTCAGCACTAACTCTCCCGGCGCCACCCTTCCTCTCCCTGAGCCTCATTTCCCCCTCCTATTTTTAAATGAAAGCACTTTATCTTGCCATAGTGACCAAAGTCTATAAGGCACCTTGTGCCCTTTTTGGAATGAGATGGATGTCAGTGACTCCATCCATGAATAACTCTAGTCAATCAGGTTGTGCAAATTGTATACTGCACTAAACTGAGGCTCTCTGTTCCCAACACGGACATGACAGATCTGCATATTTATTATAACAACTTTCCAGTAGAGGGAAATAAAGTGGATTGGAAAAGGGGTATCTTTGGTAATTTGTACAAAATCACCACGTGGGCAAGCAGGGGCTAGCTTGAACCCCAACCTACCACCACATAATCATGCGAGGCTGTATCACCGGTGTTACTGACCTGCACACACCCGCCTCAAGCATCATAACACCTTTGGTGGCCATTCTTCTGCCTCTACTGCCCTGCTTACATCAGCTCTGACACGCCCCCTGTTCCTTGAGTAGACACCATCATCCGAGCTTGCTGGTGGGCCCTACCCTGTGCCCTGTGGAATGCTGTTCCTGATTTCTGACCCATCACAAAGAGGCCAGGGCATTCATTCTTCTGACCACTTCATACCACATCAAACATATTCCAGTCACCCACATTCTTAACCAAGTGAGAGCATGGTTGAGCTTCCGTGGACTCCTGTCTGTAACATAATGTTACATTGGCTAGAATTTAGTACTTAAATTTTCATTTATTGAAGTCTACATTTTTTTTCATGTCTCAAACATTTGCATAAACAAGTGAGAAGCTTGATAGCCCCTTTACTGCAAGTGTTTGAAAACAGAATAACTTGGTGAGAGGGCTGTCACTCACTCGACACATAGACACAGATGGATGTGTACATACACACACACACACACACACACACACCCGTTATTAGAGTTGTCCTCTCCCACAATGAAAAGAAGGTTCTGTTCTTTGTCCTCTGGCTCTGAATTTAACCTTAATTCTGACTCAGAACTTGATCTTGACTTTATTTTCTTTTTTGGCACAAGAAATTGAACCGGGGTGCTTTAACTGCTGAGTCACATCCCAAGCCCTTTAAAAAAAAAATTTTATTTTGAGACAGGGTCTTGTTAAGTTGCTTAGGGCCTCACTAAGAGGCTGAGGCTGGCTTTGAACTTATGATCCTCCTGCCTCAGCCTCCCAAGTCTCTGGGATTATAGACATGTGATACCGCTCCCAGCCTGATGTTGACTTTAACTAAGTATCTGACCTTATTTCTCACCCTGAGCCAGATTTTCTAAGTCATGGAATCAGGAAGCTACACCTCCATCATCTGTGGGAATCAAAACCTCAAGGGTTTTTGATTTGGTAGTATGTGTTTCTGGCTAAGAGTAAATGATCCAGGTGGAAAGATGGCCTTCTCAAAGTGGCTGGGCTGTGAGACACTATTATTGGTGGCAACTATCTTGGATGTAAGCAGTGCCCTCACCCCAACAGCTATAGGCCAGGCTGACCCTCTGCCCTCATCCAGACATGATATTTTCTCTGCACTCCATCAATAGTTGCCAACAACTATTTGTGTCTCAGAGCAAAGGTGTGTAGGTCTTCTGGGGAGCCTTTCCTGCTGCTTCTTTCTCGCCCCTAATGCTAAGAATGTAAAAATGAGGATGACCACCAGAGGGTGCACAGAGCCCACCATGGCACACTCAGTTAAAGGAGCAGTCCCACCTTTGCTCAAAATCCTTTCTGGGCCTGATTTTGTGTTCCACCCTTTGACCTGCCCAGTTTTAGGACCCATGCTTATAGCTATACATGCACCAGCAACGGGTTGGAAAAAGATGTTTTCCAAACCCTAGAGAACAATTCCAGTGCTGGGGCCTAGAGTGGTGAGGAAGGCAGGGAGGATGTTGGGAAGGCCTGAAATCCTTTATTTAACCCACTAGATATCAGGGTCATTGACATCCAGCTAAATTGACTCAGAGCCTTGGGGGTGTCTCAGGCTGAGGACCTGAGAGTCAAAACCAAGATAGAGTACTGCAGAGAAGTAGGAAAGGAGATGCAAAGACCATTGGCAGGACTCTGGACATACCCAGGTTATCCTGGCTCCTGCCAAGATGAGCCCCTTGATGAAAGGGGTCGGAGAAGCAAGACAGGCCATTCTCATCTGGGTTCCTACAATGCTCTGAGCTCTCTTTTTGTGATTGGGCAATTGATTTATGGAGCACTATTCCTACACCAAAAGGTAACCTAACACTTGACAGACATCCTCTATGATGGATAGCTTCTGCTTGCCCCTCCAGCTCTCCCCACTTCCTCCTGCCCTGTGCCTTGGCTACTCATCTATATAGACAATATTAACAGGTTTTCCTGCCCTGTAACTTCTAGTTGGGTTCAACCAATAAGGATTATCAAGTAAAGATTGGCAGGAAACAGGAGCTCGGTAGCCCACCCAGCTTTAGAACTACCTTTGAAGGAGGAGACCAGCAGCCCTGGCCATGCTGAGGAGCAGCAGCAGGCCCATCCACTCGGGGGGCATCCGTACTAGACCACGCCTCCCAGGGCCTCAGGAACCTTTTATACTCTACACATGTCCAGGCTGTTCATAAACACCCACCGATGCCCCTCTGTGTTCAGTCCTAGCTACCCAAGGACATGGACAGGGATGAGCCACACAAAAACCTTGCCTGCATGAAGCTCCCATTTTTGGGTTTTGTTTATTTGTTTTGGTTGGTTTTTTTGTGGGAAAAGAGAAGACACAGATGAGGCAAAAACTGTGAATCCTAGTAACTGCAGGAGCCTTCAAAGGAGCCATCTAACTTGCTGAAATCACACAGGAAGATGGAATGGGGCCCCATAAGTAGGCAGCTAGGGGAAGGGTGGAATATTGGACACAAGACACAGAATGAGCAAAGGCTAGGCAGAAGGAATGGCTAAATCACACGTAGACCCAATAATAGGTTGTGGTATTTACAACATAGATGGTGTCTGTTTAACATGTTATAAACTCTACTATGTGTTTATTATTTGGCAATGATAATAAAAACATTTAAACAGCCAATATTCATTTATTCACTTATTTAGCCCACAAATTTACCCTTTCTAATGCCATTCCTTTCTTTCTAGGGTTCCATGTTTCCATAGGGGATTATTTTCCCTAGGCCTGACACACTTCCTTTAGAAGTTCTTACAGTGAAGTTTTGCCAGTGACAAATTCAGCCTTCTTTTGTCAGAAGTATCTTTTGCTTGCCACCTTTTTTTAGATGTTTGTACTAGGTAAGGACATCTGCATTAGCAGGTTTTTACTTCCCATAATTTATGTGTGTGTGTGTGTTTGTCTTGTATGTGTGTTTGTATATAAATATATAAATGAATATTGGCTGTTTATATGTAATATACACACACACACACACACACACATACCAGGGGCACTTAACCACTGAGCTGCATCCAGTCTTTTTTTTTTTTTGAAACAGGGTCTTGCTAAGTTGCTGAGGCTGGTCTCGAACTTGTGATTCTCCTGCCTCAGCCTCCCAAGCTGCTGGGATTACCGGTGTGCACCACCACCTCCGGCTTCTTTCCATAATTTAAAAATATCATTCCACTGTCAATGGAATGTCCATTGTGTTCCATCATTTTTGTTGGAAAGAGCATTAACAGGCGTGATAAGTCTATTCTACTCCACTGAGATTACTTTTAAGATATTTTTTCCTTTGTTATTCAGCAATTTGACTACAATGTGCCTACATGTGGTTCTCTTTGTAGTTACTCCACTTGGGAATATTGTTTTCCTTTTTAGATTTTTTAATTTGAACATTGATGTCTTTTATTGGTTTTAGGAACTTCTCAGCCATTACCTCTTTTAATATTGTCCTTATTCTGGTCTCAGCTCCTTATATAATGCCAGTTACAACATACACATCAGTCTGTTTAACATGTCCCACAGTCTATTATTCTTTTCTGTTTTTCTTTTATTTCTACCTGGGTGATTCAGTTTGGATATTTTCTAGTTCATTTATTCTATCATCTGCTATGTCTGTTCTGCTGTTAAATCTGTATTATGAACTCTTTATTTCAGATATTATATTTAGTTCTGTATGTCCACTTGCAATTCTTTATGTAAGCAGCCTAGGTTTTCACTTATTTTGTCTTTTTCCTCAATTTTTTGATATTTAAACCATAATTATTTGAAATCCCTCATTTCTAAAACATATCCAATTCCATTATTTGCCTTTTCTCTTGATTTTCAGTCATTTTTGTCCTTTTTTTTTTTTAGCATGATACATATTCCTTTATAGGATGAAACAAATTTTGGATGAAAAGTTGGAAAGACTCTAGTTGATGGTATTGATGATACCAGTCTTGGAGATCAGGAACATGTTCTTATTCCCCCAGGGTTGAAGGCTAAACACCCAAGAAATGCCTAGCAAGTGTAGAAAACAAGTTTTATTAAAGAGAGAGAGAGAGAGAGAGAGAGAGAGAGAGAGAGAGAGAGAGAGATAGCAAAAGACTTCTCCAAAGAGGAATCCCAGAGCTGGGTGTCCTAGCACCCAACATGGGATGCAGGAGCACATGGGGTAATTGTTAGCAGCCCGTTGTGCAATCCTGGAGGTTAACTGTTAGCAACCCATTGTCTTTTCTTTGATAACCAGCCCTCATCTTCTCAACCTCGTCATTCATTTTCTTTGAATGCCAGACCTTTGCCCCATCTCAGTTTCTCAGTTTGCTGAGGAATGTGACAAATCCTGTCCACTTAGGCCAGCTGGGGCTTTAGGCAGATTGCTTTTTGGCAATAAAAGCACAATGGAGAGTCAGTACAGTGGGTCCATTTTATAGAATTTGTCTCAACCTCATGTTCCCATCATCCTCATCTGTGTGTTTCCTTACAGTATCTTCATCCAGAAAGAGAAGACTGGGTTGTCTTCTGGAAGGCACAAAGGGAGCACCTAACTCCTGTCAAATTGGCCTGATTTGGGCTGTGTATAGACTGGTATGGTTCATTTTTGTCTGAGAGCATAACTTACTCCTGGGACATGGCCCTCTCTCCTGGGGTGTGGCCCTTCTCAGGACTCAGCTGGAAACTTGGGTGTTTACCAAGGCCTCCATAGAACTTGAATTCCAATTTGTCTCCCTAGCACTTTGTGACTGTGAAAATCTGCTCAGTTTTGCTATTTAAAACCCTGTCTCAAAAAATAAAATAAAAAAATAAAAAGGACTGGGAATGTGGTTCCGTGGTTAAGCACCCCTGGGCTTAATCCCTAGTACCAAGAAAAAAAAAAGTTAGGCCAATACCTAATTAAAATAATCTATGCATGTATAATTTTATCAAATGGATTCTACTGTCATGTATAACTAAAAAGAATCAACAAAAATAAATAAATAAATAAACAAAAAAAAAAGGGTAGGCCAATAAATTCAGAGTAATGGGTATGTAATTATTGGGTTCTTTCTCTGTTGTCTCCTTCTTACTGGAATTTCCCCCTTAAATTCTAGCCTCTTTGGCATTCCTGAGGACTGTGTCCTCAGTCTGGTAAGAGTGGTGTTTTCTGCTTGGCCCTTATTCCTCTCACAACAATGAGCAAAAAGCATGTAGGGGAAGAAGAAGAAGAGAAAAAAAAACAGTAAATGTAGAATTTTTCTTTTTCTCAAGGATCATAACCCTCAATTCTTACCTATATTGGTTGTTCTCCAATGCCTTCAAATAGCTGTTTCATACATTTTGTCTTCAAAATTGCCTTTGGCAAGTAGATTAGTTTGAAGAACTTGAAGTTTTCTTGAGTCCAATTCTGATGCCAGATTAGAAAGAGCTGGAGAGGGGTGGGCCCAAGTAACATGGCTGTTTTCAGCTGAAGCTCAGACTTTTAGATACTTGTAACATAAGATCTTCATACTAAATTAGGGTTTTGCTATTTTTGTTTCTTTTCCCTTCTTCTTTGTAAAACATTGCTCCTTATTGTTTTTGAAGTCCTGTGGATTGAACCCAGATCCTTGCTCATGCTAAGCAAGTGCTCTATCACTGAGCTACATCCCCAGCATCTTTTTATTTTACTTTGAGACAGGGTCTCACTAAGTCACTCAGGCTGGTCTCAAACTTGTGATTCTCTTGCCTCAGCCTCCAGGGGCAACTAGGATTATATGTGCCACTGTGCTTCAAAATCCTTTCTTCTTTTAGTTTTTAACTTTTCTTAGGTTCCAACCAAGACTGAGTGGTAATAAACTTACTCCCTACATAAGCAACTATTAAGCTGGATAAAATATTTATACCAACTGACGGTAGGCATTAAACATCAGATAAATTTCATCCTTGAGAGAAGGGAAACACACAAGGTGAACTCCACATCCACCCATGCTCTTTGCCTGGGACACTTTCCAAACTATGGCAGAGGGAAGTGGAGCCCATGCTGAAAGAAATAGTCTCACTGAGTGGAGGAAACAGAGATCAGAAGTAGAGGATGCTTAGGTAACTGAAATCCATGAGGCAACAGTGAAGTTCTGTTTAAGTTGCACAAGTGAAGGGCAAGATTCCATGAGAGTGGCAAATAGAAACTTCTCTGAGTCTGTGAAACACATGGGGATTCCACAGTCACACTATGCTGACCCTGTTCTCATCAGCCACAGAGGAAAGACCTTTCTGAACAACCTGATTATTTGATCAAAACTTTAGAAACCCCACACCTTAAGAACAGAGCTACTTTAGTCCTACAATATGCCTTACTATTAGACTTTCCCTAATATAGCCTCAAATCAAACCTCAACAGCATCAAATCGAGCCCTAAGTAAATTTGCTGCCCAATGAAATAAACATTTTTTAAAGGAGACCACAAAATCCACACTCATAACAATGAAGTTTTCACAATTCCCAACATACAGTCAAAAATTACCAGATATATGAAGAAGATGTAAAATATGATCCATAACTAGGAGAAAATAATCACAGAGGTAACACAGATATTAGAATCAGCAGATGAGGCTTTAAAATAGCTATTATAAATGTGTTTGAGAATTTTAAATCACAAAGTAGACATCATAAATGAATAAATGAGCTATCTCAGCAGTGAAATGAAAACTATAAGTCACAGCTAAATGGAAATTATAGGATGGAAAACACATACATAGTGAAAATTTTACTAGAAGACTTACAAGCAGACTGAACACTACAGGAAAATAAAATCAGTTAAGTCAATAGGAACCATCTAAATGGAATCACAGGAAGAATACTAAAAAAAACAAACAGCCCCAATGAAGCGACCTTGAAACAATTCCCAGCAATCTAATATACATAAAATTGAAGTCTTAGAGAAATTGAGACATAATAACAACAATGTGTTTTTATATAGTGACTGAAATTCTATATTTGATTTTTTTAAAAATTAACTCATACTGGGCGCAGTGGTGCACATCTGGAATTCCAGCAATTCCGGAGGCTGAGGCAGGAGGATAGCGAGTTCAAACAGCCTCAGCAATTCAGCTAGGCCCTAACCCACTCGGTGAGACCCGCTCTCTAATAAAATATAAAAAAGGGCTGGGGATGTGGCTCAGTGATTAAGTGCCCCTGAGTTCAAGCTCTGGTACCCCTCCCCCCAAAAAAAATTAATTCTCTATCCCAAGAAGCTTGCAATATAAAACTCTAAGCAGGATAAATACAAAGGAAACCACATTCAGGTACATCCTAGTCAAATATCTTAAAATTAGAGAGAACATCTTAAAAGCAATGAAAAAGCAAAGACATATTACATAAGGGGAACAATGATAAGAATTATCACTTCTTTCTCACCAGGAGTATTGCAAGACAGAAAATAATGAACTGATAATAAATACTAGGTATGCTGTGAGGAAAAAAAAAGTCAATGTTGTATTCTATATCCAAGGAAATTATTTTTAAATAGGGAATGAAAAATAAAGATATTTTTTAAAATGTTTTTTCAATTATAGATGGACATGGTATCTTTGTTTTATTTATTTATTTTTTTAAATGTGGTGCTGAGGATCAAACCCAGTGCCTCATACATGCGAAGCAAGCACTCAACCACTGAACTACAACCCCAGCTCTAAAGATACTTTTTGATTTAAAAAATATTGAGAGAATTCATCACCAGTAGATCTTTGGTACTAGAAATGTTAAAGGAAGTTCTTAAGGCTAAAGGAAAATGATATCTGATGGGAATTCATTTGTAAACAAAGGAACAAAGACTAACACTAAATATAACAAACATATCAAATAGGTTTTTATGTTTCTTAAATTATTTAAAAGGCATTTGACTGTCTAAAGCAAAAGTAATCATTTTTTAAGGAGTTTGTAACATACATAGCGGTAAATGCATAAGTTTTAGCACCAAGAAGGGAGTGATAAATGGAAGTATATTATTTTGTAGTTCTTAAATTATTAAGCCATGGCATTTATCCTTCTACTGTCTTTATTTTCTTCTTCCTTATCTTAATTTTTCTAGTTACAAATATAATAAAAATTTGTTCATATGAAATTAAAATGCTACAAAAATACATAACCTAGGAAAAGGACAAGTCCTGAAACATCATCCCCAGAAAAAACTATCAACAGTTTGCAACACAATTCTTTGATGGTTTTCATCTATGTGGAAAAGGAAAACATTTGAAGTATTTATCTTCTGAGTCTCTTATTTTTCCAAATGAATTTCATGATTGTTTTTTCTAATTCTATGAAGAATGAAGTATTATCTTAATGAAATAAATGTTCCTCACCCCAAGATTATAAAAATATTTATCCATATTTTTATCAGCCCTTTTCTTGAGTTTACATATATGACTAGTTTATGAAAACATTTGTATTGCAAAAGTTGAAATAGATCATGAATCCACTTGGAAGGCATTTTATAAAGTGGAAAATTATATAACATACAGGGATTATAACCTTTTTTAAAAAATAGCTAACAAATTTCTCCCACATGATTTACTGAATGAACTTTAACCTTTATCCCTGAATTAAGTTGTTTCTGAGTCCCATGATATGGATTCCCTTTTATTCCATTGATATATTTATTTTTCTTATGCTAGCACATGCTTAATTATTCTAGATTTATTGAATATATGCTTTGATGACTATAGGGCAAATCTCATCTTTAAGTCTTTTATTACAATATTTGGTTTTTCTTCCATATTTAGTTTTTCAGTTGATCTTTAGAATCATCTTGTCAGTTTCTCCCTTCCAAATAAATTGATTGGAATTACGTTGAATTTATCTATTAATAAATTTAGAATATTAAGTTTTCTAGGAGCATGTCCTATGCCACCATTTATTTTGTCTTCTTTTAAATCTATCCTACTTTTATAAGCCTTTGATGTGCACTAAATTCACTTCTTTTTTTTTTAATTATACTGTTAATTGTGAAAGGTAAATTGTGTTTTGTTTTTTGTGCCACTGGGAATGGAAACCAAGGCCTCGTGCATGCTGAGTGCCCTACTACTGAGCTACATCCCCAGACCTCGTATATTGTTTTAATTTCATCTTTAATTACTTATGACTTAACATTTTTAAAAGCTACTGAACTCTACATACATATAAAAATTTATCTTGTTCTTCTCTGACTGGAGCGCCCTATTAGTCATAATAGTTTTTCAATTGATTCTCTTGGATGTTTAGGGAGGGAAAATCATTAACATCACAAGTAATGGTCATTTTGCCACTTCCTATTACTTATTGCTTATTTCCTTCACTGATTTCTTATTTCTTCTTTTCATCTTATTGTCCTAGTTAGGACCTCCAGAGCCAACCTTGAACAATAGTAGTTAAAGAGACGTCAAATTTTTACATTAATGGAAATTTTTAGACTGTTGACTGTTAGGTCCAAATCTGGCTTTTAGTTTTTGAAGTACATTCTTTTAAATGTTAATAATATTTCCTCTTCTTTATGTTTTAGTGTTAATGGCTAATTAATTGTATTAAATGCCTTTTGATATAACAAGATTCATTTCTTTTTGTCTAATATTTAGTCATTAGGTTGTACAATGTTGAAAGGCTGGGGATGCAGATCAGCAGTAGAGCACTTGCCTAGCACACACAAGGCCCTGGGTTTGATCCAGCACTATACAAACACCCAAAGATTTTATAATGTTAAAATGTTAAGACAGGGCTGGGGATGTGGCTCAAGCGGTAGCGCGCTCACCTGGCATGCGTGCGGCCCGGGTTCGATCCTCAGCACCACATACCAACAAAGATGTTGTGTCCGCCGAGAACTAAAAAAATAAATATTAAAAAAAAATTCTCTCTCTCTCTCTCTCTCTCTCTCTCTCTCTCTCTCTCTCTCTCAAAAAAAAAAAATGTTAAGACAAGTTTATAACTCTAGAAAAAAATCCTTAAGTTGCTAACAGTACTTTGACATACTATGGAAGCCAGTTTGCTATATTTACCAATAGATGGGTCTGCCATTTTCTTAAAAGAGGCTGTTATTGGTATTTAGATAATAGATCTTCACAGGGCATTATGGACGAGCTCCATCTCTCTCTGGCTCTGGAACATCATGGTTCTCAGGATGCTTGTGCTCCTTCTCTGAGCCAATAATACTTCATGCTTCAAAGCTGGATGTCACAGCTCTTTGTAGTTAACTTGTCTTAATCCTAGATACAGCTACTTCTCAGGGCCTGTTGGTCCCAGAGTGTGGGCAGGGACCTTTCTAACATTCATTGCATCTCAAACCCAGACCTGCTATTTTCTCTTCCTCTTCCTGAGATGAAACAGCTTCTAGTTTAACTCTCAGCACATAAAAGTTCTCTTTTTATATTCTCTTAGAACAATCTGGCTTTTCGTGTGGTAAAGGCACAGTCCCATTATTTCTTAGGCAAGTCTATCTTTCCATTAATATGGTGAGCTCACAGGGAGCAAACAATCTGACCAGGCATCTTCTTGGTGGGAGCTTAATGCTTTTGCCATTGGGGTGGGGGACACAAGAGATGCAGAATGTGAGAATTTCAATCCTACCCACTCTGAGACCTCTGCTACCCACGCCCACTGCTGAGCTCAGATCTGCACAGCTATGGACCCAGCTTTGGGAGAGGAAGTGGGAAAGGATTGTGAAGATTCTTGGGAGCCAAGAAAATAGCCACCCAGGACATGAGGTTGACTCATGGGCCTGTTCCAGTCCATTCTCCCAGTCGGCCACCAGTAGTCTCAGCCCAGCTTCACCCTCACAGGCCTGGATCTGCCTTTTCCTGCTCTAATCCCCATGGCCCCTTGCACCTGGGTTCCCAGACCTCTGGGCCAGCTGGCAGCTGCTAGACTCTAGAAGCATGACTCTGCCCCATTCTCCCAGTGACATGAGCATCCAGACTCACACCAGGTGGCCACAGTTGGGGTGAGCAGTGGCCAGGCCTGGAGGTGAGATCAGCCTGAACAGACCTCGCCAGCCTGTGACTCAGTCACCACTGGGCAGCAAAGGGCACCTCTGGGCAGAGCACTTCACCAAGACCAATCATTGAGGAAAGGAACTGGTGTTATAGGGGAGGAAGCCACCTATAAAAGTTAAAAAGGATGCGGCTGGGAAAGTGGGCTGGAGACAGGCCAATGCTAGTTAGATTCCTGTGGAAGACTTCACTACTTCTGCCAACCTATTTCACAGTTCCCATAACTCCTCAGGAGCAGGGAACAGAGGCCTGATCTATACCAATGAGAAAATCATAGACAGTGGGGAACGTGAGGGTCCCTTCTGAGAATAAAAGCCAGGAGTCTGGATATTTAACTCTTCAAAGTTATTTCCAAATGAGGCAATACATTTTGGATGTGCATCACAAAGATTTAATTGTGCCTGGATCAGTGAGTGGCACATGCCTGCAATCCCAACAACTCTGGAGGATGAGACAAAAGGATTGAAAGTTCAAGGTCAGCTTGGGCAATTTAATGAGAACCTGTCTCAAATAAAAATTTTTAAAAAGGGGCCAGGCATGTAGCTCAGTGGTAGAGCACCCCTGGGCTCAATCCCCAGTGCCACCAAAAAAAAGAAAAAGAGTCTATTGTTCCACATTTGGGTCTAAAACAGTGCCAGAACACACAAGGATTTCACTACCATCTGTTGAATAAATGAACAAAGGAACAAGGTATAAATAACAGGTTCCATAACTCTTGAAACCCTCTTTTTGCATTCTTCCATTTTATTTTACTGACAGCAGGACCTCTCTAGCCATCGGAGTAGCCCTAGTGGTAAGTTCTAGTGATCAGGAAGAGGAGGAGGAAGGGTACCCATGCCTGAGCCCAGACTGTCCTGGACAGGCCACTGTTGAGTGTGTCTGTAGATGTGTGCACTGGGCAGGGCTACAGCAGTGGCAGGAGTCCTCTTCGTCATCCTAGCCCTCTTGGTGCTTCATAGCAGTGTCTCTCTTCTTGAGGCAGGGGAGAGGCTGATCTCTCTCTTGCTCTCTCCCCTGAGAGGGATCCTGAACCCTTGCTTTCATCTGGAAATGGTGATGATCAGGTCAAGGCCAAGAACATCCAGGGCACAGAATGAGCACATATCCCAGCACTCCCCAATCCTTCTGCTGCTCTGCCTAGAGGAACTGATTTGTAAAAGGATGTACCTTCTCCTCACAGAGGCAAGCATGGCTGGGCTGAGGGAAGCCTCCCACTGCAAGGGGAAGTGGCAAAACTATAAACTGCTGGGTTGGGCCTCTATCCATGGTTTATAGGTAGATTTGAAACATTAGATGCTGAGGGAAGCTGGGTGATCTTGGGCAGACTGCCTGCACCCTTTGGCCTGAATGAGAAGTGGGAGGATGAAAGGACGGGGTCTCCTTGAGGCAGGGGAGAGGCTGTGGTCCTTTTGCAAGCTATTTTCCTGAGGCCTCAGTTGCACAACAGTCCATTACATGGGCCTTACTGCCACTGCCAGCAGCCTGTTCTGTCACCTCCTTGTCTGGGCTGAGCTAAGCTCTTCCACCTGTCTACTGCCTCCCTGCTGCATGAAGCCACTCCTTCCAACACCCTTCTACTCCCAGGCCTCAGGGCCAGGGCCTCCCTGGGCTCAGCTGGGTAAACCTGTCCCCGCCCTGCCACCTGACAGTCCCTTTGTTGGATCCCAGAGCAGACTGGTTTTCTCTGTGAAAGTAGAGACAGAGCAGGTCTGAGAGGGGTGCTGCTGGGCACTGAGGTATGGCTGAGGCACATTTAGTCCCTGGTGCACAATTAGCATGGCACAAAGGTACACACACAGGATCTAAGCCCCAGATTTACCTCTTAAAATCGTGTGAACTTGGGGCGGTCACTCACCCCGCCTCCAGGCTCAGTTTCCTGAAGAGAATTGTGTTGGCTTTTGTATCTGCCCTGGAATCTGGCTCAGAGCCAGTAACTAGGCCCCAGTTGGCAGAATCAGCTTTGTTCCTGTTTGGATCCTGGGAGACTGGCTCCCTTCAGAGCCTCCAGCATCTCAGCCCTCAGAAAGATGCCACCCCTACCCCCCACCACGTCTAGTTGACCGTGTCCGGACACACGACAGGCATTTAACTAAGTGTTTGTCCACAAAACCGGAGTGAGGAAACTCCTTTGTCTCAGACATGCCCTCTTCCGTGTGTTTTGTTGAATCAGACAACTTAAAGGTGAGCTTGCTGCCTCCTTGACACAGTCTTGTCCTCCCAAGAGGCATCAGCTTTCCCCCACCACTACAGACTGTGCCATCTGGACCATTTTTGGATGTTGCCTGGTACTCCTGCTTCTGGTTGCCTCGACCCCTTACAAAATCTCCAAACCTGCATAAGGTCTGCCTTGGCTGCCTATCATCTGTTGTAATCCAGAAGGAGGCTCAAACATCTCCCCGCATCTAGGTGGGCCCTCCTCATACTGTGGAGGCTCAAACATCTCCACCTCATCCAGGTGGGCCCTCTCTGCTCTTGACTCACCAACCCCTGACCTTTACCAGCAGGCCTCTGGGATAGCATATCCTGGGACGGACAGAGATCATGAGACCAGGAGCTGAGTGAGGCAGGCCACATTGAAGTGTGGGCTGGTTAAGATCTCTCTTCCGGCTACTCTCGGACCCCTGGAGTGGTCAGTACTATGGACTGGGCACTCCAAGAAGAGGGCACTCCCCATGAAGGGTGCAAATCTCATTGGAATCCAGGCTTTTGGCTGGGGGAAGGGGACTAAGATTTGAAGGACAGATGTATTGGCTCCAAGACTTGAATCTGAATGGAATAGCTCAGTGGTAGAGTGCTTGCCTAGCACATGTGAGGCACCAGATTGGATCCTCAGCACCACATAAAAATAAATTAATTAAATAAAGGTCCTGTGTCCATCTACAACTAAAAAAAAATCTGAATGGAGTGATTCCACCCACAGACTTGTGGCCACTGGGCTGGGGTGGAACAGGTCGGCATCTGAACTCTTTGGCCTTCACAGGAAGGTCCCTTAAGTGTGGGTTGCCCTCTCAGCTTCACTCCGACCGCACCCAAGGCTGCATCCAACCCTGGACAGCCCAAGTTGGTCTAGCCCTCAGCCTGAGGATTTTCCTGTCCCACCCCTTTCCCTCCTCCCCCTCTCCCTAAGCTCAAACCCAAGGGCATCTCCCAAGGGTGTCTGCGTCTATTGGAGCTTGCCAGCCCTGCCTGCCTATCAAGGAAAGAGCATTGTAGTTTTTCTGACCTTGGATAGACCTGGCCACAAACAAAGGGCTTGGGCATCATGCCCTGAGCCTTTTAAGGCTCCCTAAAGGACAAGACCACTAAGTGAGGTCTCAAAGAGCTGGAGCAGAAGTCTTCACCCACCTAAGCACCCTCATTCCCTCCCTGCCTCTCTCTGGATCATGACAAAGGGTTGGGCTAAGATAATAATTCCCATAACAGTTATAATGTTTTTAATAGCAATGTTAAATGCCAAGTTCTCTGCTGGGTGCTGGGAAAACATAAATAAATAAGATAGACAGAGCCCCTGACCTCATAGATGCCTTTACTCCTTCCCTGTGCAGGTACATGCCTAGGCATATGGAGAACATTCAATACACATTTATTGAAGGAATGAAGAGGCATGAAATGAGCAGAGATGCCAGGTGGGGTGTGCAGAAAACACATGAAGGTCATGACAGAAGTGAGGCATGATGGGCCATCACCCATTCCCACTTTAACCAGGGCTCGAAGTCCCTCTGGCTGCCCTTGACTTGGTACCCCCAACACAATGTGGACTCAGCAACACCGCAATCCCTCAAGACAAAGACCATTCAAGGATGAAAGGAAATCCTAGGGGCTTCCCAGAGACAGTTTCGGAGAAAAATATGAGGAGCCATAGGGCCTGAAGCTTATTTGACTTGCTGTCCCCAACTCAGAGCACCTCAGAAGTGGGCCCAGTGTGGTTCCTGAGAAGGACTATTCCCAGCATCCAGGAACACAGCTTGGCCGGCACCTCTCTCCTCTGGGAGGGCACTGGTCAGAAGTAGGCCTCTGATGTTCTCCTAAGTCAAGGATGTCAAGCACCCATGCAGCCAGACACAATGGCATATGCCTGTAAACCCAGCAACTCAAGAGACTGAGGCAGGAAGATTACAAGTTTGAGGCCAGCCTTAGCAATTTAGTGAGTCCCTAAGCAACTTAGTGAGGTCCTGTCTCAAAATAAAAAATAAAAAGGGCTAGGGATGTAGTTCAATGATAAATTGCCCCTGGGTTCAATACCCAGTACCAAAAACAAAAAAACTCAAGGATGACGGGCACATACCTGGACATCCTGTATCACTCCAAGGTGCTCAGACACTGCACAATGAGATAGGAAAGTTTAGATACCAGATTCTAGATCACTGCTTCTCCCCAACCCCCTCCATCTCTAACTCTGTGAGAGAAGCCTTTGGAGATAGATTATGTTGCTCAGAGACCTAAGAGTCAGGAGAGTCATATTTAGGAGTACCTTTTCTGGAAAGGGTATCACACTCCCCCCTCCCCTAGAGAAAAGTAAATAGATAATGAGGGAAGTTCAGGATAGGGGGCAGGCAGGTGGCAGGCCCTAGGGATGTCTAAATTGGGAGAAGCAAGCAATATCTGAGAAGGGATTCCAGAATGAGGTGTATTAGGTGGAAACTCCCACAGACTTGAGGATCCCCTCTATCATGGACCATGCTCTACACTCAACCCTAGGAACAACCAATGAGAAGTGATAGTTCCTCCATTCCACCCCATTTAATGGAGTGTAAGTCTTGACCCTTCTGCCTCTGTCTATAGGGGACCCAAGTCAGCATGGCATTGAGCAAAAACCTTTCTTCACCACACAGTGTTGAAAGCCCAGTGGCTGGTGCTTTGTGGATCCTTACTCCCACATATATACTATACACCCCCAAATATGCACCACTGCCACACACACCATTCACATTGTTTCTTCCCAGCAGTTCAGGTAGCAGAACCATGCCTCCCAGAGAGGCATCCACATTCCACCCTGGAGGGCTCCCCTTCCTTGGACTGCCCTAGATTTGTACATCTCAAGCAGTCCTCCTTCTTGGAAGGGATGGGGTGTTTGAGATCTGGTGGACCCATCTTGCTCCACCTGTGAGCATCTGGAGAATAGCTCTTCCCAAAGCTTAGCTAAGAGGTATACAGGGTTGTCAAGAATATTAGCTAAATTAGGGGCTTCCTCATGGTCTGGAGAAGCTAATGTCTGGTGCCAGACTGAGGTGCCCAAAGAGAGGTAGGCAGGGCTCTGGCCAAACCATGGCACCTGCAGAGGCTGTTCAAGGACATCCCTGGAGGACATGATGGGAATGTGAAGAAGCACTTGGGGAGAGAGGTCTCCAAGTGAAAGGCTGCATATAGTCCCGTAGTCACCACTCCAGCCATTCTCCTTTCCCTGGAAGCCTGAAGGAACAAGTCTCCTTGCAAAGGAGGAAGAGAGGGAGCTGTGCAGACAGCCTGGAAGGAACTGGCAGCAAGAGACAATCCTAATGTTCTGAAGGAAGCAGGGACACCTGGAAACACAGAGCACCTTTCTTCTCTGACTCAAGTCAGAGGTCACCTTCTCCACGCAGCCTTCCTGGGATCCCCAAACTAGATTGGGTGCCTTTATATTTCCACCTCTATAGAGACGCGCTGCCGGCTCTGTGTCCCCAGCCAGGTCTGCTCAGGTCCAGGGTTCCTAGATCAGGGCTCCTCACACACTGAGATGGGTTTGCAGGTTTGCCTGCCAGGACCTTTGAAGAGGTTTGATCAAGGCTCTGCCCCATCCCCCATCTGGGCCGCCCCCCGCCCCCCATTCCCCTCCTAGCTGGGGCGCGGCTCCGCCCCGTAGAAGCGACTTCAAAGGGTCTGTGCCTGAGCTTCCGCGGCCGGGCTCGGGTCTGCGGTGCGCAGATCCCAGGCCCAGACGGGATCCGGGACGTCGGGGCCGTCCCACTCCGGGGGTCTCTGAGAAGCTGGTGGGGGCGCGGGGTTGAGGCTGCTGAGACTGAGGGGCGCGTCCTCCGAGCCCCCCGAAGTGGGAGGGTCGGCGGCCGCGGGGCCAATCCGGGCGCGCGGGGAGCGGGGGCGGGGGCCGGGGGAGGGGGGTACGGGCGGGCGGGCGGGCCGGGGGCGGGGCGCGGCGGCCAGGCAGGCGGCGGCGGCGTCCAGGCGGCGGCTCCTCGGTGTCCGGCTCCGGCTCCGGCTGCGGCTCCGGCCCGCGATGCCCCACTCGGTGACCCTGCGCGGCCCTTCTCCCTGGGGCTTCCGCCTGGTGGGCGGCCGGGACTTCAGCGCGCCCCTCACCATCTCGCGGGTGAGTCCCACGGCCGCGGGGCGGCGGGGCGGCCCCGGATCGGAGCCCCAGTCTCGCGGTCCCCCATCCGGGACCCCGATCCCCGACGTGTCAGAGACTTGAAAGCTGAGGGTTGACCCGGGTGACCCGCAGGAGGTAGAGGCAGCTTCCAGGCAGGGCAGCGCCGCCCCACCCCCCTTCCCGATGGGCCTGCTCACTGGGTGGAGGGGAGATTCCCCCAAAGTTCACACACCAGCCTCCTCCACGCTGCTGTCCTTGAGGAGTAGTCACTGAGGATCGGGGCCTTCCCGCAGACAAGAGCCAGGAACCTGGATCCACAGAGGCCCAGAAACTCCCCAGTTGGACCTAAACCTGCCTGGAGCTTTGAGTGAAGCGACTGTGGGTCCCCCCCCTTCCCCTGTCAAGGGCCTCTGCCAGAAGATCTGGGTGACCCCACGGAGGTCTGAGGTCTTCTCTAAGAAAAGTTCATCCACTTCCCCACTCTGATCTTTAGGCAGTGTCTCTTTTGTGACCTCAGTCACCCTAGAGGGAAGTGACCAGGAGGAATTTTTTGGCTTCCAGGAAAAAGGCAGATTTGACTATGAGGATGTGAGACCTACTCCTTAAAAGACAACACAAAGCCAGTGGTCAAGCCAGCCTCAGCCCCCCTCCTCAAGGTTCCCAGAGCCATGTCTTGACCTGGACTTGGGACAGAGGAGGAAAAGATGGAGGCACAACTGTGGGGAGATGGCTGGTCTGAGGACAGAGGAATAGACTTGAGTTCTGTTGCAGGGGGTGCCCAGGAGACAAAGGGTCCTAGCCCAGGTTCCCTGGTTAGGGGTGGGGGCGGAAGAGAGGACTGAGTCATTGGTGGCTCCTACTCTGGAGGGAACAGGATGGACCTGGGATCATCTGAGGGCATTCCTTGCCCCCACAGAGGCTGCTGGTCTTCGGGGACTTGTGAGAGGGGAACCAAGATCCACCTTCACCCACCCTTTTGCTTTCTCTTGCCCTGAGGGCTGGGCCCGGTTTCACAGACTTCTTTCCAGTTCTTGGAAGGGGATGGACACTGGTGGAGCATGGAATCGTGGAATCCTGTTTCTGGGGGCCAGGGTGACAGGCAGGACCAGCTGTCCTAGGAGGCTTCCCACGTCTGTCCTCACTGCCAGGTCCCTGAGGCTGAGTGAGGTGGGCCTTCAACACTTCCAGGAGCCTTTCATCTCCCATTTCCCTGAGAGATCCCGTGTGTGTGTTTGTGTGTGTGTGTGTGCGCTCGCGCACGTGCCTTCTTGCTGTTGTGTCTATGTCTGCCTGTGTAGATCATGCTGTGTGTCCACAGGGGAGGGCTGATGGGGTGCTAGGCCGGCCAGCAGGCCAGGCACCCTGGGCGTGAGGCTGCTGACAAGCTCAGTGGCGGCTGCTGACGGCCGCAGGCGGCAGGGAGCTGAGACATCTGTTGCCCACGCGGCTGCCTGCCCGCCGAGGAAAGGCCTCCACACGTCACAGCAGCAGCAGCAGCAGCAGCGGCCTTGTTTGGCGCTGATCAGGATGCAGGCCCCTGGCAGGCAGGCAGGCAGTCTGGAAGAGGGGTTTGCCAGTAAGAGCCCCCGCCCTCCATGTCCCCCAAGTCACACAGCAGCAGCTGAGGCCCAAGGAGCCAGGATGACTGAGCCTGGGTTTGGGTGGGATCTGGGAAGTTTTACAGGACTGGGGAGGCACAGGCCACAGCTTGCCTAGTAGGTACCTCGGGGGCAATTCTACAGGGACTGATGATGTGTGGGAGTGTCCTCACCAAGGGGGCTCAAGATCCAGCCCTTCCTGAGCTTCTAGACCTCCCTCACCCAGAACAAAAAGTAGGAATGAACAACTTCATGTAGGGTTATAGGGAGGAAGCTGCCTGCCTGGCAGGTCTGGAGGCTTGCAGTCTTGGCCCAGGAAGCCTTGGGGATCCCCAAGAACATTATCTAGGGCTTCTTCCCCACAGACAAACCATAATGATTGCTGGCCTTTCCAGAGCATCTGCAGTGTGCCAAGCCCCACCCAATGGGTGTTGGTACCAGCACCTCCCCAGCAACCAGTCCCTGAAATGAGCCCCACCATATGCCCAGCCTGCAGTGGAAGTTTCACATGCCCTGATTGTCTCACATTGTCCTCACAACAGCCCTTAGAAGTAAGGACTACCTCTGGACTCACACTGTAGATGGGGACACTGTGGCACGGAGAGAGACAGGTAATGTACCCAGAGAAGCCTAGTAGGGACAGGAATCTAGGCCTGTCTGGAGCTTGCTGTGGCTATATGGGACCATATGGCCCTCTATAGCTCCCAGCCTAACACAGTATCTGGGCTGGGTGGGGCAGGGACAGAATGTAGCCGTCATAGGTGAGGGGGCTAATTCATGTCTGAACCTCCCATCTGACCTCACTATTCCTGTTTTCCCTTCTTTGTGTTATCCTGTGTGTAGCAGCTAGAGGGATCAAGCTGGATTCAATTCTGTCCTTCCCTGCTTAGAACCCTCCATAGTTCCCAACCACTTAAAATTGTCAGCTTCTCATCTGGGCCTACAAAGCCCTGCAAATTCTGGTCCCTGCCTCTTCTCTGACTTCATCTCTTTCACTCTCTCCTTACTAATGATGCTCCAGCCACACAAGCCTCCTTCTTTCTCTCCTTGTGGAGCCATTATACATGCTGTTCCTCCTACCTGGAACACCATTTCTCTCCTTGGACACTCTCACCCCTCCCTCCCTTTTTGTAGTAAAACACGGTGGTTCAGAATATAGTTTTGGATTTGGAATCAGTTGACCTGGGTTAGAATGCTGACTTGGCCATTTATCAATGAAGTGTTTCTCTATATTTCTCTGGACCTCAGTTTTCTCATCTGGGAAATGGGCTTGCCTGGAAAACTAATGAGACAATGTGTGTAAAGACGGCTGGGAGAGTCACGGTTTCCTAGCCTCATGCCCTCTCTGACCAGAACTCCCCTGGCTCAACAGAGCTGGCTGCATCCCAGCCACCCCTGCTTTCAAGAACTTCCTCTGCCTACAGGGGCCTGAATGCACCCCTTGTGCTGGCTGAGTCATCTTGTAGCTAACCACCCCCTGAGGAAGAAGACTCCTCTCCAGAGGGGGGTTGGAGCAAGGTGTCCCTGCTCCAAATTCCTCTTTCTTCATCTGTAAATAGGAATGAGAACAGCCTCTGCTGCACCAGTGAATGAGAGGTCGTTTAGTTATGGGTAAATTGCTGAGCCCAGGCCCTGGCAAAGAGCAGGACCTTGAGAAGAGAACAGGATGGTGTCCTGGGCACCTTCCATGGGAGGATAGGATCGTGCAGGTGCCCGGGCTCTTCAAGTGAACATTAATGGTGGGCTGAGGGTTCTGCTTCAGAAGAGGAATGTTCTTTGAAGCAGCCTATTTCAGGGCAGGTCAGCTTGGGCAGTGCCCACACTAGGCTGTGAGCCAAGGAGCTGCCAGCACTCAGCTTTGTCCACTTGCTACTGAGAACTAGCTGAGCTGAGCCTGGCTGGGCTTCCAGAAGCTCCCACCCTGACTAATACGACAAGGTCATGGAGCTCTTGTGCCCAGCGAGGCACTGGCTGGAAAGGCTTGAAAATGAGGGGCCGCCAGTCTGTTTCCAAGGGCTGTGTTGGGACAAGACAGTGTGAAGACTTCCTGTTCCCTGAATTCCTCTTGGTTGCTCACTCAGGTCTCTCTGTGAGTCTGTCCCTACCTGCTCCCCATGTGGTTTTCATCAGATGACCATCATTGTAGGAGTCTCCAAATGTGAACCCTGCTTGACCCTGTGTGGGGTCAGTAGTGACACTGAGACGTCCTACACGGGAAACTGGATGTGGGATTGTGACTGCAGAATGCAAGCTGGCCAGTGGAACTGAAGGGCCCTGGTCTGAACTTCACTTCCCCATACTAACATGAACAATGTGAGGGGGGAAGTGGTAATGGGGACACGCAGGTTATTCCCAGAAAAGTGCCCTCTATTCTGAGACCTAAAGGAAGAGGAGAAAGCTAGTATGTAGGGTTTGGGAGTCAAAGAAAAGAGTTTTGCAGCAGAGGGAACAGCATTTGTGGAAGCCTGGAGATGGGCCCTGGCTGGTGCCTGTGAATGCCCTGCATGCATTCAGATGGGCTGGGAGGATGGTGGAGGGGAAGTGAATGCATAGTAGGGGAACAGGGAAGATCAAGCAAGTCGGGTCAAAGAGCTGCTATACAGTCTGGCTGAGTGGGACCCTGTCTGTGTGGAGCATTTGTGACATGTCCATGCTCTGTATGTATCTGTGAGCATATGTGTCCCTGTGTGTCTTTTGCTTATCTTTGGGTACATATGCAAGTTGGAAAAGTGGCATCCCACTTTTCCCAGGTCAGATGAAATCCTTCTTATAAACCAGCACTTCAGGTGCTGGAGTCGAGGTTTTTAAAACCAGAGGCTGCAAGAAGGCCACACAACCTCTTGGTTTTCCCACCCCTGGGTCATGGCAGTGAGGCCACACTGGCCAGGTTCTGAGGTCCAGAGTAAAAGGCCACACATGACTGTGCCAACCATCTGGCTTTTCTGCCCACAGGTCCATGCTGGTAGCAAGGCTGCACTGGCGGATCTGTGCCCAGGAGACCTGATCCAGGCCATCAATGGTGAAAGCACCGAGCTCATGACACACCTGGAGGCACAGAACCGCATCAAAGGCTGTCACGATCACCTCACACTCTCTGTGAGCAGGTACACAAAGGGCAGGGTGGGCCAGAAGGTTGGGAGGAGTGAGTAGGGACAGTTATGGGCGGCCAGTGTCAGGCTGGAGCTGGGCCTCAATGTGGCTTCTCTGCCTCCACTCCAAGGCACCCAGCCTCTAATCCTAGAAGGCAGTACTTTCACAGGAGCCTGGAGGGCACTGTTTAAGCTGTGGGGAGCTTTAGGACCGAAGAAGCTCCTTTCAACTCAAGGCTAGAAGTATGTTACTTATGGCAGATGTAGGCAGCAGATATAAGAGCTTGAGTCATCTCTGGAACATTTACACCTGTCATTTCTCCTACCCTGAGTGACCAGTTTGATAACTACTTAAAAGCAGTTTTGTGTGCAATAACTCATTTACCTGCAAATCTACCTTATAAAGATAACTTTAATGTAAGCCCCATTTTACAGATAAGACAACTGAGTCAGAAAAGTTAGAAGTTGCTTAAAGTCACCCAGAAAGGTAGTGGAAAAGCAAATTTGACCTCATTCCTGAAGATTCTTCTACTTGACTGTCAGCCAAGCTGCCCTCTCTATACTATATGCACCATGGCCCACGCCTCTGCTCAGGTTAAATTTGGAACAAGCTTACTGCCATGAATTATGTGTAATGCTGTGAAGCCCGTCATGAAGGGGAACCTAGGAGGTCATCAAGCTCCACCTATGGCAGGATGAAAAGTCCAGTCCCTTTGCCTTGCTCAGGTCCTGGGTCTTCAGTCAGCTCCACCAGGCAATCATCCTAATCCTTGCTAAATGCAATCTCCCCACCCCTGCCTGGATCCAGAGAAGACAGACATAATTGCTCAGCTCTGCCACGTTCACTGCTAACAGGGACTTTCCACGACCCCCTATGGAAGTGTGTGGGAGAAACTTCCCCAAACCACAACACGGCTAACCATGCCTTACAGCTGGCCGGGCGGGAGGTGATCCATTGGCTCAGAGCCTTTAAACATGGTGAGAAGGTTGATGAGGTAACCTCTATTTGTACCTGGCCTGTAACCAGAGCCAGGTTGGGGTTAGGACCCCCTGACTGTGCCCTTGGCCCTGAGTGAACTCAGCTTCAAGTCTGAGACCTTGTACATTCTACCTGGCACATGGCAAGGACATCCCAGCCTGGAAGTTCAGCAGACCTGATCCTAAGTCAGACTCTGGGACCTTAGGTACCCAGATAACCTTCACAAGCCTAGGTTTCCTTTCCCATAAAATAGGATCATGTTCATCACCCTCTGCCAGACTGAGGGGCGGCTGGTTGGGGGAAATGTCAGCACTGCTTTGCCCACAAGCAGCCTCTGAGGCCTCCCCACTTGGCTGGGTTCCTGGGCCCTGACTCACCTCCGGCTCTGCTTCTGTAGTGAACAAGGGCAGCCCTGGTGGTAGTGGAGTTGGGGAGGCTCATAAGCAGCCTGAGTCAGGAGATTCCCAGAGAGAATGATGTCAGGGGAGAGTGGCCGGGTGGAGGTCCCCCTTCCTTCCTTCCTTTCATGCTCATTTGTTCCAAACCAGTCATGAAAGGAGCCCAGGGGTCCACCGACCTGTTGAGCTGTGAGCATTGCAGTCTCAGAATGCCATTTGGCCATGGGACAGGGAGAATAGTCTCCTGGTCACAGAGACGAGTTCCAGTGCCACTCTGCACTTGAGAACCATGTTGTCCTGTAGCAGAACTTTATTCTCTGAGCCCTGAACTTCCTTACCTCTAAAATGGGGATTTCTTGTGATCTGGGTGATGAGGTACCAGGCCTGCTCAGTCAGAGTGAAAACCCAAGTCTAGCCCTCCAGCTCCTGTCTCCGTCCTTCACACGTACAGAATCTGGGGGATCAAGACATGGGGCCCTGTTGACCCTCTGGCCCAACATTCCTTCTCCTGGATACCTTCCCACCTGCAAGGCCCTCTGACTCTGTTTACAATCCTGTCTCCTATGCCAGGACCTATGCCTGGTCTTATGTTTGGTTCCCAAAGACCCCTTCCCCCTGCAACGTGGGCTTTTCAGAGGATCAGCCTGATGAGCAGGCTGGAACGAGCAACTCTGAATTCCCACTCCTGGGTTTCTACCCAGACCAGCTTCCCTACTGTCCTCCATGTATACAGGGCTGTAATCCCACACCCCTCACTTCCCACAGAGTAAAACTCATAGGAAAGGCCCGGCTTCTCTGCTAGGCTTATTTTGTCTGGTGCCAAAGCCAGGCATCCAACAATCTGAGCTAACCCACACTTCTTGGCTAGGTTCTATAGTTCCAGAATCTTTCTAGCATCAACTTCTGTCCTGTCAGTCAGTCTTGTTTTTGATTTACAGATGGGCACAGGGAACCACCTACCCTATGTGAAATGGAGGCCTGGGATGGGGGCTAATCATGATTAAATTAAGCCCTTCATTCTTATCTCATGCCTTGGGCCACCCTCATGGCTCTAGGCAATTGTGCCCTCTGACCTTTAGACCGTAAGGCTTGTACTGCCCTTCTGGGCAGCACTTGAGGGAAATATAAAGCCAAATAACCATAGCTACACAAGATGTCCATGCAGAGTTCTGAGCAGGTAGAAATCACAGTTAGAGCTGTGAGTTGGTGCAGTCACTTGGGAGCCTAGCTAAGGGGACTAGAGACAGAGGTTGTGGGGAAGGGATTGTTGCCCTGGGATGGCACAGTCTTGATGCCAAGGGCCTCCAGAAGGCTGTGGGTTAGAGAGGTAGCCTGCAAAGAGCCAGGGAAGAGGCAGAGGTGAGAAAGTACAGAGTCCGTGTGGCCTGCAGCTACAGACAGACTGGTAAATCCCTCAGCTGACAAAGGGAGAGGCAGAATTGAGCTCCTCCGCCAGTTGGAGTCCTCTTGGTTGGGGGACATTATTTCCCTTTAGTCTCTGGAGCCTCACTTCACACCCTCCTGCCTGCCCAGGCCTTTGCATCCTCCTGGCCTGCTCCTCACAGAGCTACTGAGCGGCAGGGCTGGGCCCCCGGCCTGCAGCCTCAAGGCCTGCCTGCCCTGCTTATGGCAGGTTTACGATGTTTTTCTCCCTCCTGAGTGGTGTTTGGCTTTTGGTTTCTATGGCGAAGCAGGAATTTCCTAATGGCCTGTTTCCCATCTGGGCTGGGCAGACATCAGTGATGACTCTGCCGGCGGCAGCAGCAGGAGGGAAGGCGCACCCCTCTGAGCCTCTCCTTTGCTTTCCCAAGAGCTGACCCCAGCCTCAGCCAGAGGCTTATGGATAGAGAGCCAAGGGATGAGTGGATGGGCTCCTAGCTAGTCTACGTGTGAGGCCTGGCTTCCCTGCCACAGCTGAGCCTCTTGAGTGGAGTTTCTGTAGGCCACAAAGAGGTTAGAAGATGGGGGGAAGCTGCAGAGCCTCTGCTTCAGTCTCTCCAGGACCAGACTCTAGAGGCCAGGCAGCTGGTAGGGAAGAGAGCACACAGCCTTGCTCCAGGAAAGTGGCAGATCTAGGTTTTTGGTTCCTTGCCAGAACAAATACCTCTGTGATGCAGGGGAAGGTGCTGGGGTAGCATTTTTCTCCCTGCAGGCCACAGGCCTAGTTCTGGATGGTGATGGCCCAGAGCACAGCCCCTCTTGGTCCTGTTCCTAGGCTTGTTAGGCAGATATTGACCATCCTGATTCCTGCTACAGGCCTGAGAGCAGAAGTTGGCCCAGTTCCCCTGATGACAGCAAGGCTCAGGCACACAGGATCCACATCGACCCTGAGGCCCAGGTATGTATGCTGCCTGACCTGGCCTGGCTCAGAGAGAGCCCAGGGCAGAGGAGCTAGAAGTGGTCTACAGGTTCCCCTGCACTGGCTGTCCTCATCATGGCCCTCAGATGCCCAGGACAAAAACGAAAGCAAGTTCCTCTGGGCCATGCCCATACCCCATCCCATATTCCTCTGATCGTGAGCACCTCCTGGGGGCTCTGTGTTTATTCCAGGCAATCCAGAGCATGGGCAAAGTTTCCTATGATGGGCAGGGGCTGGGCTAGGCCTTGGCTCAGGGTTTCTTTCCATCCACCCAGCTGGAATTCACTCTGGTACCCAGTGGTTCCATATTAGGTAGAAGTCAACAGGCTGGGCAGAGGGCTGCGGGTCTGTGGTGGGGTGGTCTAGCCTCAAGCTGTGGAGTGATCACAGGCCATAGGACACTCCTTTAGCTCATCCTACCCTTGGGTACCCTGTCCAAGCTGAAGTTCCCTCTTGGCCATCCTGTGATTATAACTAGCACACATGCTGCACGTCTGTCTGCCCAGTCACCTTTTTGTGTAGGTCAGGAATCACAGCTCCTGGCACTTCCTCAGGGACAGTGAGGGATCCAGGCTGCTCTAGGACCTTGTCTTTCCATGGGCATGAAGGGAGCCAACTGAGCAAGATGGAGGTATCTAGAGCCAACCGGGCATCTCTGGAGGGAAAGGGGGAGACTTGGCTGATCTGAGATGTAGCCGGAACCATGAGACCCAGCATGTGGGGCCACAGACTCCTAGGCCTGCTTTTGTCCTCTTTCTCCATATGGAAAAAAAAAAAAAAAAGAGAGAGATCAATGCACAAAGAGGAGGCTTCACCCAACCAGAAGAAGGATTCCACTCCCGCCCCTCCCTCACCAACAATCCCCACGTTGCTCTACATTTGCCTCATCCCTTACCTCAGCCAGTATCCCTCAGGCCATTTGTTTATCCCAACCACAGAGTGCCCATTCTGGCAGAGAGACACTTATAAGTCCCGGGATAGGGAAAGCTAGGTGCCAAAGGAGCCCAGAGTGGACACGTGACTCAGCCAGGGGTCAAAGAGGGCTTCCTGGAGGAGAGGTATCCAAGCCCAGACCTGGAGGCCTGGGAAAAATAAATGGGCAAAAGGGTATGGAGAGAGGAAGTGTGCTCAGGAAGCACATACAAAGGCCCAGGAGTGAGATCGTGCAGCACAGGTTCAGAGAACAGAAAGGTCTAAGAGGGGGCAGGTGGGAGGGCAGAGGCAAGGGATGAGGTGATAGAGCAAGGCTACAGGGAGGCTCTTGGGTTCCTCAGTCCAGGGCCTCAACTGTTCTTGTAGGAATTCAAAGCCACATCTGTGTCTCAGGAGTTTTACCCCCTGGCCCCATGGACTCGAAGCCCTAGGGGTAGTGGTAAGCAGAGTAGATTTGGCATAGAAGGCAGATTTGGCATAGAATCAGCCAGGCTTGACATGGGCCAGGCAGAAGGGAGCAGCACAGTTGAGACCCCTAGAGTATGTGCAAGGCCCAATTTCCTTCTGATGTAGCAGTGCCAAGATGGACAGAGAAGGAGGCCTGAACTATGGAATGTGGAGCTCAGATGTGTTCAGTCCTTCCTCGCTGACTCTTTCAGAGACCAGGCTGGCAGCGCTCAGGCTAGAGGGGGAGGGATTTTCCATAAGCAACAGGGCAGCCCATTAGCTGCTGCCCCCCTTTTGTACTTAAAAGGTCATGGACTCCATGGGTGGTGACAAAAACACTCCTACCCCGCCTTCGCAGGGATGTGTCCTCACCATCACAGACACAGGGCTCATTGTCCCCAAGCTGCTCCCACCCTTTGCCTGTGGGGGATGGGGCTAGCTGGAGCCATCAATGGAATAAGAAGCTACAGCCACTGTTAGCCACCAGGACCCGCCCAAGGTACCCCTGGCATGCTTTCCCCAGTGAAATGGGACAGAGCCATTGAGCTTCAGGCCCACATTCCTGTAGGGCCATAGAAGACCCTCCTCTTCTCAGACCCTATGTGGGAACACAAGAGACACTTGGCCAACCGAGGGTCGAAGAAAGGTAGTGACAAGGAAAGGATTCATGGAGGGGACAGAATTTAAACTGAGAACCTAGAAATGGGTAGACGCAAGGTAGGCAGAGCAGACGGTGCTCGCACATCCAGCCTGTCCTCTCCAGCCCATCAGAGAGCAGGAACGTGGCTGTAGGAGGTGCTACACACTTCTGCACTCAGCATTCACCTCCATCCAAGTTGTATATCCCAGACTCTGATGCTGGTCATGTGGGAGCTGGTGAGCAAGCAGGTAGTTATTCCCATTCTGCCAAAGAAATCCACTGAGGCTTCAACAAGTGAATCAGTGGTCGGTCACCTGGTGCTCAGAGCTGGGGTGCATATGGTACAAGGTGCACCACCACATGGAGAGGGCAGATCTGGGAACGGAGGCTCAGGAGTTCCTGTGAGAGCCATTCAGCCAGGAACCGTGCCAGGAACCGTGCTAAGTGCTTTGTAGATAATTTCCCTATAACATAGAGACCTCGGTTCATAATGAAGAAACTGAGGTTCAGAGAGGTGAAGTGATTCGCCACATTAGTGATAGAGCTGAGACTCAAATAAAAGCCGAGTATACCACTGAGTTCAGTTCTAGAGAGGCTGCTGTATGGGTGGCCGTGGGAGGGGCAGTAGCTCTGATGACCCTGCAACAGACTCCCAGACCCTGCTGGGTGGAGTATGAGGGCCTCCATCCTCCCAGCTTCTGGTTCCTCTGACTCCCACTCCCCCTTCCCATTGAAGCCTCCTCCCAGAGGCCTGGCCCTACCCCCACCCACCACAGCCCATCTGGTCCCCATTAGAAGCCTGTCCTGCTTGCCTGCCTACCCCAGACACATGTGTGAGAGTGCTCAGGTTTCTCCAGGGCTTTTCTTATGGGGTCTCACTGTTGCTGCTGCTTCTGCTACATTGACAGGGGCCCACCTGGGCAGCAAGACTCCTTTTTTTCTGTTGCAGGGGTAAATGGGAAGACCTGCACACATCCACCCACTTCCCAAGCACCCCCTTGCAAAATCAGGGGCAGTCAGGGCAGAGACCTGCAGATTCCACTGTGCCTGATTCTATAGGGTGACTGAGTCCGAGCAGGCTCCTTCCCATCCCACCCTCCCCAGACTCCCTGTCCACACAGCAGATCAGAGAGGTTTACCTGTTATTTTCCAGGCTGAGACTGAGACCTACCCCATGGTCTGGACTTGAACCTCACCCTAAAATCAGGCTGCTTTGGCTGCCAGCCCAGTTTCAGCCACAGGAGCCACCATGGCCTTCCCCAGGGTGACCAGAGCTGGCTCCAAATATATGATATCATTGTGTGATTAGGTGTATGTAGGTAGACCGGCTGGTGGGTATGCACCGTCCTTATGCACAAGTATGTCTTTAATGTACTTGTAAGAGCACGAGTGTACATGCCCCCGTTCACACTGCTGTGGGTATAGTTACATGACTACAAGCCAAGGACAGCACAGCCCTGGACTCTTCAGACCTATGCCACAGACATACTGCCCTTTCTTCACGGCTCAGGGGACATGCTCAGAGCACTCATCCCCCAACTGTTTCTGCAGTGGACACTGGGGAGTGAGGTTGGGAGCCTTGAGCTCTGCCCAGCCTCTGTCCTTCATCTGCTGTGCCTAAAGAAGGATATTTTTTGTGGCCTGGAAAGTGGGAAATGGGGCAGGCTGACCTCATGACAGCACTCTGGAGAGCCTCAGACTGCCCTTTAAAGGGTCTTAGACATACAGCAATCGAGGGCCACTCCTGGATATAGGAAAGGAGTTACTTTTTATGTTTCCAGCCTTGGGTGCGTCTGGTACCCAGCACAGTTCTGGCAGGTGGGAACACTGCACCAGGACATCTCTTCCAGGAAGCCACACACTGCTGCAGCCACATTGGTCTTAAAAGTTTCTTGGAATAGGCCTGCCCCAACATAGTCCCTCACAGGCACTGGTGGCCAGAACCACCATAGGGCCCATGAGCCTGGGTTTAGTCAGGCACTCAGATATCTATGTCTGACTTTCAACAGGCATTTCTCATTTTTGTGGTGGATGAACCTGGTTCAGGCTCAACTCTTTCCCACAGACCCCTTTCCTGGCTGGGCACCATAGCCCAGTGATGCCAACATCCCCCAAGGCCTAACATAAAGGATGGTGGTGAGGGGTGGTGAATGAGGAATGGCCAGAGACCACAGGGTCTCCCAGTACCTTAGGCCTAACTCTCACAGGATGGCAGTCCAGTGACCAGCAGGCGGCCCTCAGCCACCGGGATTGGGCCAGAAGATAGCCGACCAGGCCTGGGTTCCTCGTACGGACAGCCACCTCACCTTCCAGTCCCTCACAATGGCAGCAGCAATGAGGTCACCCTGCCAGCCCAGATGAGCTCACTGCATTTGTCTCCACCCCCCAGGTAATGTGGGGACTTGGCCTTTGAAGCCACACCCAGATCTCATCCTAATCTCTGGTCCCTCAAATCTCACATGGCCTATCCTGACCTGACACTTAATCCTTGGGTCTCAGATGGTTGTATTCTGACTCATAAAACCTCCCTAGTCCCCCAAACCATCAGAGCCAAGGCTGAAATTGCAATCTGACCCTCATTTGTCTCCTCCTCTTTCCTAGTGCTGACCCAGCCAGAGGCCTCCATAGGAACCGGGACTGCAGAGTAGACCTGGGCTCAGAGGTCTACCGGATGCTACGGGAGCCAGTCGAGCCAACTGCTACAGAACCCAAGCAGTCAGGCTCCTTCCGCTACTTGCAGGGCATGCTAGAGGCTGGCGAGGGTGGTAAGACTCCTGACGCCTCACCCTACCTGCCTTCCCACTCCCTGCAGTGGCCTGAACTCAGCCTCCACGCCCTGGACTTACCCTGAATTTCCCAGCTATGCACCCTTCCCAGCAGTCTGCCCCTCCTGGATCTCCACAGCTCATTCCCACACCTTAACTGCACCCTTGCCTTCTGATTCCCGCTCCAACCCTGTCACTGCCCCCCACCCCACGTCCACTCCCCAGTCTTGGTTCAAATGGCCTCCAAAGCAACACCCTGCAAAAAATGTAGTTCTGACCTTTCCCACTGGGCTCATGCCACCTGCAATCTGGGTTTCAGGGGAGCGGCCTGGGCCTGGTGGGCCCCGGAACCTCAAACCCACAGCCAGCAAGTTGGGCACTCCCCTGAGTGGCCTACAAGGGCTGCCCGAGTGCACACGCTGCGGCCACGGGATTGTGTGAGTACCTGCTCTACTGGCCCCACTGCCACCCCACCTTTCCAGGGCCTTGGACAGGAGCTTGCTGGAGAACTGTCAGTCATCCAGTGCTGTCCTCTCCATTTCTCCCATCAGGGGCACCATCGTCAAGGCACGGGATAAGCTCTACCACCCAGAGTGTTTCATGTGCTGTGACTGTGGCCTGAACCTCAAGCAGCGCGGTTACTTCTTCCTGGATGAGCGACTCTACTGCGAGAACCACGCCAAGGCACGGGTCAAGCCTCCCGAGGGCTACGATGTGGTGGCCGTGTACCCCAATGCCAAGGTGGAACTCGTCTAAGCCAGGACCACCTTCCCTGCCCTGCTTCATTTAATGCCCCCATGTGGCCCATGTAAATATGTTTCCCTGGCCTCTCTAATAAAGTCCCTTTGCTCAGCCTTGAACCAGTCAGTGCCCTGTCCTGCCAGCCTCCTGCACTATCCCAGTGCCAGGCATGTCCGAGGCACTGGGTGCCATGGTGAGGGAGAAAGCACCATGCTGCCCTTAGTGGTCCACAGCCCAGGTGGATGCCTGGCTTGAATCACAAGGGACGGCTTTATTAATATGCTGGGACACCTGCAATGCACCAAGGGGTCTGAGCTGGGTGGGGTTAAGGATGATGCAGCTGAGAACTACAAGAATCAGAAGGCAAGAGCTCTACACTGTAATATATGGAGATATATGATGTGTGGTTGTCATCAGCAGGAGCAAGCAGAGGCATTCCCTAGCAGCCTCAGGAGAGATGGCCCAGCCGAGCACAGGACTTGGGGGAACACCTCATTGCCATGGGCAGTCTCCACTTCTGAGAGTTCTCCCCTTTGGGTTTCATTTCTAGTTCTCCAACCCACTTTATTCTTCTTTGAGACCCCTTTCTCTCTCTACCACCAGGGGGCGCACTTGATTATTTCCCACCCCCAGAAGAGAGAGAAGCCAAGTTCAAAAAAACAGAACACTCACCTAGGACTGTGTTCCCCTCCAGCATGCTTTGTCCTATCTCCAAAATGGAAGGGAAATTCCACCCCTCCTCAGGCATCCCGGTTACCAAAGAGTGGGTCCAACTTGGGCCTTTTGCCCCCACAGTTGCACACACCAGTACAAACTCAGACTTTTAAAAAATATAAATGGTAATTGAGGGGTTTTTGTTTTGTTTTTCAGCTGTAGATGGACACAGTATCTTTATATTTATTTATTTTTATGTGGTGCTGAGGATCGAACCCAGTGCCTCATGCATGCGAGGCAAGCGCTCTACCACTGAGCTATAACCCCAGCCCCCCCCTTTTTAAATAATACAGTTTGTTTATTTTTACACACATGCTTCTGAAAAACAATTTTTTTTGTCTCTTTTGGAACTGGAGGGTTGAACCCAGGGCTTTTCGAATGCAAGGCAGATGCTTTGTCATTGAGCTATATCCCAGCCCTCGGTAATTGAGTTTTTGAGTGGCTATTCACACACAGCCAACTACATTTCCTGAATTCTAGGTCTGTTAGATTACTCTCTGGTTTCCTTGCTCTGTGCAAGAAACTATTTAGTTCCTGGTTATTTAATGAGCCCGAATAATGTGGGTTTGTGCTATTTTCAATTTTGTGCTATCACGAACCACAAAATTCACACTCTCACTGTCAGCATGAAACGGTACCTGTTTCTCCCAGTTCTTGCCAACACAGAATACTTTCATTCTTTTAGCCTGAGAAGTAAAAGGCAGCATAGTTGTTTTAATTTCTTGACTTCTAGTGACAAGGGTTCAGTCATTCAACAGACTTTTACTGTGTGCTTGCTGGGTGCCCCCCTGCTGAGAGAACAGAAAGGAACAAGTGGGCCTCACTATTTGAGCAGTTCCTGATGTGTATTCTCCTAAACCTTTCATTCAATTTTTTTCAAAGTTTATTAATTGGTAGGAACTTTTCATATTCTTGTCAGAAACTTTGTTGCTGGGTTTTATTCCTTTGATCTTGTTGCTCTTCCTCTGACAATAGCACACTGTTTTAATTATACCCCTATTAGAACTTAATAGCTAATCTCTCCTCCTTGTACTTCGTTTACAAACATGTCAAGGTTATATTGCACATTTCCAATTGTCAGTTTAGACTCAGTATGTCAGGCTCTGGGGAAACAAATGTCTTTGAACCGTGACTGGGGTTTCCCTGAATCTAAAAAGAGAACTGGCATAGAGTCCCAGGAAAGGATTATGACCTGTACTTATTCTGCACTTATTCAAGAGTTGTAAATGCCTTCTCATTTACAACAAATGTATATATATTTTGGTGGTGATGGGGGATCGAGGATTGAACCTAAGGGTGCTTAACCACTGAACAACATCCTCAGCCCTTTTTTTAAATTTTTTATTTCAAGACAGGGTCTCTCTAAGTTGCTTAGAGTCTTGCCAAGTTGCAAAGGCCGACTTTGAAGTTGTGATCCTCCTGCCTCAGCCTCCTGAGTCACTGGGCTTACAGGCATACATCACTGCACCTGGCTCATAAATTTTTATTTCCATTTTCTTTTCATATATCTTGTGCTCCTGGTTAAATTTTTCCTAAGGATTCCTTTCAAAGGCTCCTTTTGTGGTCCCCTTCCTTTACCTTCTTTGGCAGGTGCCCCCAAAGAAGTGAGGCCAAGAGAGTGGAGCTGGAGTTCTTGGCTCTGGTTCTGCAAGTGACCTGGGCTCCTCCTTCCTAGCCCTGTTTCCCTTCTATTTCATGCACTTTGAGTCACCACCTGGCTTCTGGCCCATGTGCATCTGCACCTGGACACATGTACACTCACTAAGTCATTCCCTGCGGCCACCCCCCCATAGGGCGGGACCCTGGAAGAATATGCCCTTTTTTCCCCACCCAGCCTCTCCCTTGGACTTGGTCTCAGCCCCACCTGGTCATAGGCCCAACGGGAGGCCAACTGTCAGCCAGGGAATCTACTAGAAGTAGAAGCAGTTAAGAAAGTACTGGGAGCCCCAGGCACTATCTCCCACCACTCATCCAGAAACTCAGCTCCCCACTTGCAAACCCCCAGGGCAGACCCACCAGCCCCTGGTGCTCACCTTAATCCTGGGACCAACACCTAGTTGAGCCACCATTGCTCCTCCAAGGCCAACAGCTCCAGCCTGGCAGGACAACAGGCCCTGCAGGGGCATCCTGGTGGGAGGTGAAAGGATAGAGTGGGGCCCAGAGCTGCCAGACTGATTTGTCCCTTCCCAACTTCAAGGCCCAGTCTCTTACCAGTCCCTTGTCCTCCTCTTCTGCCCAGAGTCCCAAGATGTCCTAATTGTGGTGGACCATGGAAAGCTTGAGACAGGTCCTTGTGAGACAGATCTCTGTGGCCCATGGTCCCAGTCGAGAGGCAGCCAGATCCAGGACCTCCAACTCAGGGACCCAGCCTACCTAGCTCAGACCCATTTATTGTTGCCCCCACCTACCCTCTCCTGGGTGGAGGGGCCTTTAAAGGCCTTGGAACCAGAGACTTGGATATCATCTTGTCCTTCCCCACCCAAACTATCCTATCCTACCTGTCCCTGTGTCTGGGGTTCTGCCTCCTAAGCATTGATAGGGCCCATTCTAGGGCAGCTGAAGGGATCTCTCACTCTTTTGCTTCTACCCTTCCATGGTCCCCAGGGTGCTGGCCTGGCATCTAAAGACTCTCTGACCTCAGGCCACTACTGCTTTATCTCGCCTCCTTCGATGGTTCACCATTTCCGAACCATCTGCTTTTCCTACCACTCAGACCATCTCTCAAGTTCAAAAGGCTTTGCTTCCTTCTTCTTCATCAAGCCAACTCCTACTCACTCTTCAAGGATTAACTCCTCTGTCTCCTCCCCAAGAGCAAAGCCTGAGACCTCCTATCCCCAGGCAGTCAGTAGTGCCCTTCCACACGTCTTCTGCCCCTCCCCTTCCACTCCTACACCCACACCTTGCCTCCTGCCATCTTCCTCCTCGCCTCCCCTTCCAGGTTTCCACAAGCACATGGCCTTGGCCCTCCAGGGCAAGCTAGTCTTCAAGGGCAGCTCCCTTTCTCCTGTGTCCTCAACCTCAACTCTCTCAATTAAATATTTACTAAAAACCTACAATGTGCCAGGCATTGTGTTACACACTAGGAAAACATTTTTAAGAAAACAAAACAAAAAAAAAGTACAGACTATAAGCAGGCCTGTGCATGAAATAAAGAGGATGTTACAGTAGACAATAAGGGATTGCTTCATATAAGGAATCTGGAAAGACCTCATAGATCAGGTGACATTTGAGCAGAGACCTAAGTGCTCCTGAGGGTGCATCTGTGTGGCTGTGAGGGGGAACTGCATTCCAGGCAAAGGCCCTGGGCATGTCAGGGGAAGGAAGTGTGTGTTTGCTGTGCTCCGAGAGCGGCCAGAAGTGGCTAGAGTGGTAGACAAGGTCAGAGAGACGTGGGGGTGGGAAGGACAACCATGCTGACCCTGGCAGCCTTGGTAAGGACTTTGGCTTTTACTCTGAGATGGAAGCCAGAGGAGTGGCACGACCTGGACTTATGTTTTAACCAGAATCACTCTGGCTGCAGGAAGAGAAGAGAAGGTAAAGGGCAAAGGTGGAAGCAGGAAGCTCAGCCAGCAGGTGTAACTGCGTTCATCCCTCACTAATTCCTAACTAGCCCACTTCCCTCAGCCTCCAGTCCAAGCTCTCTCTCGCCATCCCCTGGCTAGGGAAGTGTGACAGCTGTGCCTGGCCTCCCTGTCTCCTCCCTGTCCCTCAATCCACAGAATGGCAAAGAGAGGTACTGTAAATGTAGTGCTATGACACTCCTGTCTGTTAAAGCTTCCATAGCTTCTCACTGACCTTCGCACAAAGTCTAAACTCCTCCCGATCCCTGCTCACAAAGTCCCAGGAGTCCAGCCCTGCTGATCTCTGTTGACCCCCTAGCTGAGGTCCCCCATAATTCAGTGGTGCTGATCTCTAAGTTCAGCTTCAAGCTCTCCACCAAACTCACTCTTGCAGGCTTCCATGACCCTCTCAGGAAGTTGAAACAAAAACAGTCCTTCCTTCTAGTTCTCTGAGTGACAGACAAGCTGTATTACTCCCAGAGAGCCAAAGAAAAGAGGAGCCCAGATGCTTCATACCGGCCCTCCCTTCCCGGCCAAGGCCCCAGCCTCTCAGTGAGCACTAGCTTGGTCCTGAGCTCCCAGCCCGTGATCAGCTGAATTGAGGGTGGGAGTGTTGTGATCTGCATCAATATGACCCGAAGTCTGGTCTATGAGTCCAGAGGACCCCCCTGCCCCTCCTGGAGAGCACCTGCCTCTCCCTTCACTGCCAGTTCCTCCTGTCCAGCTATTTGCACTCTAGTGATGCCCTGAACAGTTCACTAAGGTGACAGCTTCTTGTCTTTGTGTCCTAGGCCAACTCCTGACTGACTTTTCACAATTCTGGGTAACTCCCCAGCTTGTCACTTTGCTACATTAATCTGTATTTCTCACACTATTCTCTCAGCACTTCTGAATGGAGGTAGAATGTGTCAAAAGGTTTGAGGGTAGTAGAGGGTTCTCTGTTACAAGCAAGAACTGTCCCCTATGTCCCTCTTCCACAACTGGGGAGCTAAATCTTGACCCTCACAGAACTAGACTTCATCTAATGTCTGGCATGGGCCCATTTGTGGCTCTAAAACAGACTAGAAATCCAGGACAGGCTGCCAGAGACCTCAATGATCCTGAAGGACCATGTGTGCTCAGAAACCTCACTAACCAGCCAGGGAGTAGGTCTGTCTTACCAGTCAGATTGGGAGCACCAGGCTGTAAGGCTGATGCCCGTAAGCCGCATTCCAGCTTCTTCACTGCCAACTGCAGAAATGGATGGAAGGACACTCCACGGCTCTCCAGGGCATTTTGATGGCCTGTAGGTACATCTTCACTGGAAGCTGGAGCACAGCCACAGATTCAGAGGAAGGGAAATCCATTGGATAATAACTGTGATGGAAGTTCCAAGTTTGTGAACGGATCTAATCCTTCTCTAAGCCTTGTATCAACCCGAAAGGACATGTGATTATAATCACCGTCTTACGGATGATCTCAGGAGGCTGACAAACTGACCAACACCACCCATTACCTAGCTAATCTCAATGTCGAGGGCAACCAGGACAACTGCCTGAGTCCATCTTCCTGGGAGAGTGCTGCAGGCCTAACAGTGGTCAAATGACACTGCCTGGGCCACTTCAGAGAGGAGCAGGCTTGTCTCTGCTTAGTAGTTACCAAATGACCCACAGTGGAGGTCAGCCTCACTGACTCCTCACACAGGACTGGGCTCCTAACTGTCCCTGGGGCGTGGAACATAGAAGCTGGGCGGAGTCGAGGTGACACAAAAAGCCTGTGTTACTAATAACACCTGAGATGATCAACCTAAAAGGAGGAATGGTTTATTTCGGCTCATGGTTTCAGAAGTTTCAGCCCATGGTTACTTGGCCCTGTTGCTTTGGGCCTGTGGCGGCACAGTGTGTCGTGGCAGGAGCACATGGTAGAGGAAGCCTCATGGCCTCATGGCATCAAGGAAGCAAAGAAAGACAGGAAGGGGTTTGGGTCCCAGTATCCTCTTCAAGGGCACATTTCCAATTTCCGTCCACTAGTTGTCATTACCTCTCAATAGTGCCAAGGCTAGGGAACAAGCCTTTATCACCCAGGCCTTTGGGGACATTCAAGCAGCCTTGAGGTTCTGGTCTGAGTGTGCCCAGGCTGGTGCCCTCAACACCTGAGCACCAACTTCACAATAATGAGCCTACCTCACACCTGCTGGACTTGCTCCTGAGGTCCTCTGTGGTTCCTGGAGCTGCCGAGAGACAGCTTGGAGTGGACTCTTCCCAGCCCTCAGGGCTCTCTTTGCCTGCCTCATCTCCCACAGCAAGGGTCAGCCTCAGCCCTGGTATTCCTAGGTAATGAGGCTTCTCAGCGTTTCTGTTCACTCTCCTGCCAGTCTGGGGCACTAGCCTCCAAGGCTCTGGCCTTCTTCCTTCATTCCTCTCCAGATGCTCATTCTCGAGATCCTTAGGTTAACTGGGCTGCCCAGTAGCTAGACCCTTCCAAACAGTCCTGACTTTACTTTTATGCTCTCACCTCAGCCCCACTGGATTTGATCTGGGATGAGAGAATCAGGGACCACCCTGGTCAAGCCCTGGGGCAGCTTCTCCCCACCAGACCCAGTCTTAAGCAAACTGTTCTGCTAGGGCTGCACCCTAGTTTGCCTACTTCCCTGCACCTGGAGCCACCTCTACAGCAGATTTCTGCGTATCCCTGCCTGACTTGCAGCTTCCCAGTTGCAGTTGAGGGACATAGAGGACAGTTCTGGGAGCCTGTTTGCAACCAAGAATCCTGTCTCTACTCTCTGATAACATTGTCCATGCCCCAGGATTCAGGAACTCTGCAGTTGTGATTACTTCCAATCATGTATCTCCAACTCAGACTTCTGACTGAACTCTCACTAGACATGTCCACCCAAATGTCCCAGATTTTCATACTCAAAATATCTAAAACCTACCTCATCACCTTCTCTACAACCTCCTCCTCCTCCTATGCCTCCATCTCAGATAATAGATCCCCATCACTCACCCACCCACTCAGTGCCCCCCTAATTAGACATTTCCCCTGCTTCTTGCCCTCCCTCACCTCTGCCTCCAATGGGCCACCAAAATCCACCCTTGCCTCATCCTTAAAAGTTCTAGAATCCTTCTATCTCTTGGCCACCACCATCATCCCCCACTTAGACGCCTACAACAGTCTCCTCCCTCATGTCTCTATTTCCACTCTAGTTCCTCCCTTGGATTCTCAATATGGCCATCAAAGAGATCTTTTTAGAAGACATATCTTATCTGGTGATGCTCTGACTCTCATTCATATTAGAATTAAATCAAAACCCATTAGAAAACTAAGAATGTTTAAGGTCAAGCATGGTATAATGTCTGCCAATCTTTCCAAGCTCATGCTTTCCCCCACCCCTGGTTGAATGCCCACAGAAGCAATTGTCTGAATTGGATTGCTCCTGTACCCATGGATGCATCTGCCCTGCATTGTTAGCTCCAGATCTCCTTGGCTAGAATTAGCAGAACCTATAGACAAGGTTGCTGGGGTCCTGACTTCCTCATGATCCTGGCAAGCACCCCAAAAGGGCAGCACAAGCTGCACCCTCTGTGGTCATATATGTGACTTTCATGCTCGAAGCTTCAGATCCTCCAGGCCTATTTTTTTACCCACCTTTTCCAGGGTGGCATGATTCAGTTCATTGCTTGCTTCTCACTCTCTGCTCTTGGCTTCTAGAATGTGCAAGAATGGAACACCTACAGAATCCCACCAGGCTCTCACACATGTGCCATCTGGAAGTGTGGGTGAGTTAACCTCTGATGAGGTAAACTTCAACCCATGGGAGGAGAAACCTATGGATGAATGTTCCCTACATCCCAGCCTTAAGCACCCATTTCTAAGACCCACCCTCTAGCTTCCCACAGCTGTGAACAACCTGACACTGCACCCTTGGACTCGCTTCCCTTCCTCCCTGCTTTGCTCTCCCCAGTCACTCACTCCTGTTCCCTTAGATCCCTTCCCAGATAAACCACATGCTCACCAACCCTTGGCACAGGCTCTGCTTTCAGGAGAGATTTCAGGGTAACACAGTTGATATCTGGAATGGTCCTGGAAGGCAGGCCTGCAAGGAAGGGATTCTCACCTTTCAAACTGAGACAAGGACTTCACTGCTTTTGGTAAATGAAATGACAATAACCCCGGGCATCCCTGAGTAGCACTTCCCAAGACTCTCATCCATGACAGATTAGAATGAGATGCAAGAAGAAGGTAAAGCATTGGTTTGTTTCAGTGTTTTTCAATCAGTGAACATTTTACCTCCTCCCCAGGGGGGCATTTAGCAATGTCTGGAGACCCTTTTAAACTTGAATTTATTTTTGAAGGAGTAGACAATTTGAAGATGGATGGCTACTTGATCTGAAACTCTATGGTCTTTTTTTTTCAATATTTATTTTTTATTTTTAGGTGGACACAATATCTTTTTTAAAAAATATTTATTTTTTAGGTGTAGATGGACACAACACAATGCCTTTATTTTTTTTATGTGGCTGAGGATCGAACCTGGGTCCCACCGGTGCTAGGCGAGCGTTCTACCGCTAAACCACAATCCCAGCCCCTGGACACAATATCTTTATTTTACATTTATGTGGTGCTGAGGATCGAATCCAGTGCCTCGTGCATGCTAGGCGAGTACTCTGCCACTGAGCCAACCCCCGCTCCTATAAACTTGAATTTATTTTTAAACTGATACTTAAAAACATAGAAATTGTACATTGGAGATTTTATTATTATTATTATTATTATCATCATCATCCTGAGTGGGGAGCAGGCTACTGGAGTCTAATGGATAGAGGTCAGAAATGCTGCTGAGGGGCTGGGGTTGTGGCTCAGCTGTAGGGTGCTCACCTTGCACGTGTAAGACCCTGGGTTCAGTCCTTAGCACCACATAAAAATAGTGAAATAAAGGTATTGTATCCAACTACAACTAAAAAAATAAATATTAAAAAAAAGAGAAAGAAATGCTGCTGAACAGACTAAAGGTCACAGGACAGTCCCCCACAACAAAGAATTTCTGGCCCCAAATTGCCAAAGTGGCAAAGTAGAGAAGGCATGATTATGGTACTTAGAATATATGAGAATAATGGTGATCATAAGGATTGAGGAAGTAGAGTGGCTTTGGTTAGTTGCTTTAGAAATCTTAAAAATAAATGACAGACTCAAGATAACCAACTATCCAATTGAAGCCCACTATGAGAGCCAGATCCTCCATGACAGCTTAAAAGAAACTTTATCTCCTGTAGCCACAGGGCAAATTGTAATTGGAAGGGCAGGAGAGTTTCTCCCATGATGAATATATGGCCTGAATAGGGAATACAGAAACCCCAGAGCACAGAATAGGGACATATGGGGAGGTTAACGTGAGAATTTTGAATTTCTGGGTTGCTCTAAATCTTCAAGGCCAACAGAAGCAGCTGATCTCCCCCTTTCGATAGGAAATGAGTCAATCTTTGCCTGGAATCCCTGCCAAGACTCCTCCTGAGACAAGTGGCCCTAAAGATGATGCGTATTCTCCTAAAGATCCTCCCCCACCTCTCCTCATTACCTCCAGATCAATAACCAGGGTTAGTTCTCAGCACAGTCTACATGAGGGAATATAGTCCCTGATCTATAAGGAAACAGCATACACACTGAAAAGGTAATCAAGAGAGGTAGAGTAGATGTAATTACCACAAAACAAAAGTGACAACTAGAGTGCTTTGACTCATAGGGTCTGTTTGTGGCAACAGCTAGTAGCCTGTTTTCCCAAGAGTTAAACACATTAGCAGATGACCATGCAACACTTGACTATATAAGAATCAGACCCTCTAAATCAAGAGCCATGAACAGAAGCAGATGATAGCTACTACCGTGGAAGATAGTATTTCCTTATAAATTTCCCAGATCTAGGTCAGTTCTCAGGCTCAAAGCCTACTGATTTAAGGGAAGGCCAAGTCTCTTTCTGGAAGAACAGTTCAATACCACCAAAAGTATGCATGATAATTATTTCTCCAGTCGCTTCCCATAAGGGATCTGTAGCTTTTTATCAGAGTAAATCTGGCGGGGGCAGGGGGGCAGAAAGGAAAAAGAATCAAACCTTTTAAGGGCTGTGGAGGTAGAGCAGGAAGTGGCATCCATGCTAGTGGGCGATTAAATTGTGGCTCTGCCAAGTGACACATCCCTGCAATCCTAGTGACTTAGACAGTTGAGGCAGGAGGATCTCAAGTTCAAGGTTAGCCTCAGTGAGGCTAAAAATTAAAAAAAGGCTGGGATCCTAGCTCAGTGGGAGACTGCCCCTGGGTTCAATCCTCATGCCACAGTAAATAAACAAACAAACAAACAAATAAATAAGGGGGTTCATGAAAGCCAGGTAATAAATGAAATTATTGGGCAAAGAAGTCCAATGAGTCTGAAAAGCCCCAAGGTATTATGCTGGCTCCTAAGTGAATAACTGGGATAGAAACACTTAGCAGCCAGCAGAACACTTAACATTACTCTCTGTCCTACTAAGAACCAAGTGGCAGGAAAGGTCTGATTTGAAAAAAAAAAAAAAAAGACTTTTGAGATGTCATAAATGTAATTGTAAAAGCCAAAGGGTGAGGGTTGGGATTGTGGCTCAGTGGCAGAGCGCTTGCCTAGCATGTGTGAGGCACTGGGTTCGATTCTCAGCACCAGGTATCAATAAATAAAATAAAGGTCCATTGACAACTAAAAAAAAAAAAATTTTTTTTAAAGCCAAAGGGTGAAAGGGAGTTTTCCATCCCTATAACAAAAGACCTAAGGATAATTAATTTGTAGAGAAAAAAATTATTTTTTTCATAGGTTCCTGCTCATGAGCAATTGGATCCATTGTTTGGGGCCTATAGCAAGGCAGTACCTCATGGTGGAAGTGCATGGCAGAGCAAAGTTTTTGACACTAGAAGCCAGGGAGCAAAAGAGAAAGGGACAGGGATCCCATTATCTCCTTTGGGGGCACGTTTCTAGTGACCCAAAGACCCCATATCAGTGCCCACTTCTTAAAAGTTTCACCACCTCCCAATAGGGCCATACTGGGCACCAAGACTTTTTTTTTTTTTTAATATATAGCCTTTCAAAACATTTAAGATCAAAACCATAGAATGGGGGAAAGAGATAGGGGAAGTTAATCAGTTAACAGCTGTAGGAAAACCAACAAAATGACTATATTGAAACCTTGACTTAAATCCTTTCACTGCCAACCACAAGGAGTAGCTTTGTTATAGCAGAAAGCATGCCCATGCACACTCGTGTGCTCCCAGGTGACACCCTCTGCCCTGTTTTGATGCAGTAAGGAGGCCCTTACCAGATGGCAATACCTTGATAGTCTACTTCCCAGTCTCGAGAAGTGAGAGAAATAAATTTCTTTTCTTTATGAATTACTTAATCTGTTGTACTGCTATAGTAGCAAAAAAACAGGCTAAGAGAGGGTTCAAAAGTTGCTTGTTTTTATGTGAGAATAATGCCAAATCACATTCATTCTCTTGCTTCTGTACTATGTTAATGCCACTCTCTGACACAGTATTTGTTGACTTTGATTGTCTCAATAGTCCACAGTGGACACCGTGGTAGTCCACCATATTAATGACATAATGCTAATTTAACCTGGTGGGCAAGAATAACCACATACTCTAGATGCCCTAGTAAGACCTATGTCAGAGGATGGAGACAGAAAGTGTGAACAACCCATACTTGTAAAGCTTTATCTTACCTCTTTATTCTAGAAAAATTAGATGTATATTAAAGTAGACAAAACAGCTGAGTGCAGTGATGCATTCCTGTAATCCCAGCAGCTCAGGAGCTGAGGCAGAAGGATCGCAATTCAAAGCCAACCTCAGCAACTTTGTAAGGCCCTAAGCAACTTAGTGAGACCCTGTCTCTAATAAAATACAAAAAGGGCTGGGGATGTGGTCAGTGGTTAAGTACCCCTGCGCTCAATCTCTGTTATCAAAAAGAAAAGAAAAACATAGACAAACTAGCAAACCAAGCCCCTAGATCCACTCTCAAGGCCAATGTTATTTCATCTATGTCCAAACTCACTTCTCCCATCCCATATTATCTTAAAACAAACTGGTGAAGTCAGTAATGCAGGAGTCTGGAATATACTAGGGTATCCCCTAGAAAATAAAGACAAGTTGTTGTGCCTTACCCTTTGGACATAGTGCTTGGTGAATTCCTGCTCCAACTACTTATTGAGTTCCTCATAAGGCTCACAACTTTGAGTGAAGCCCAGAGTTAAGAGAAAGCTCTACAATGTGTCCCACTCTGGTACAGGCTTCCTTGCCATTTGGTCCATATAATGCAGCAGATTCAAGGACACTAGATAGAGTCTCTGACAAGCTTTACTAAAACAGTTTCAATGCAGATCTCTAGAATTCTGGAACAAGACCATGCCAATAGCTGGGCATGGTGGCACACACCTGTAATTCCAGCAACTCGGGAGGCTGAGGCAGAAGGATCACAAGTTCAGAACCATCCTTAGCAATTTAGACTCTGTCTCAAAATATAAACTAAAACGGGTCAGGGATGTAGCTCAGTGGTTGAGTGCCCCTGGATTCAATCCCCTGTACCAAAAAACAAACAAACCATACCTTTGAAACAGACAGCTACTTGACCTTTGAAAAGCAGCTATTTGTTTTCAAAAGTTTATGTAACCAGAGATGCCCAGTAAAATCTGGGTATTGCTAGATTCTATCAAGTTATAATATCAGGAAGGCTCATCAGCAATCCACCATAAACAGAAATGGCAGATTCAGGATCAGGACTAAACAGGTCAATAGGGTGCATGTTATAACAATAACAGGTGGCTCAGATGCCATGATACCTACCTCAGCTATACTAACACCTGTCTCAGCTCAAACCCGTTAGGAGGTTCTGTGCAACTAATTGAATAAGGGAAAAATATTCAGCTCTGACTCACAGATAGGTTAGCATAATCCTACGTTGATTACTGTTACTGCAACCCAGCTCCATTTAGGATGTAGCCCTGAAAACTGGTGAAGGAAAATCCTTCCAATAGGCTAAGCTATAAGCGATGCACTTGTTCATTCATGTTGTAGAGGGGGCAAGACAGTTTGATTTACACGTACTTGTGAACAATGGAAAATAGGTTAGTTGAGTGGAACCTGTTCAGATCTCAGGTCCCACTTGTGTGCAACTTGGAAGTACAGGGGAGTAGATGAATGGAACAGAATTAGGAAATAAATGACTCCTCATCCTAGATGGCTCTTTAGGAGTCCCAGTGGAGCTGGGCATGGTTGCACACTTATAATCCCAGCTCTCAGGAAACTGAGGCAGGAGGACTGCAAACAAACAAACAACAACAACAAAAAAAAAAATCTAAAGAAGGTCCCAGAGGAATGAAACCTGGGTCACTCATAGCAATGAGGCTCAGACAAATCTGAGACAAATGAAAAGAGAGAGGCACTTGCCTTCTGCTGGTGAAAAAGGTAAAAGAGCCACCAAGATACTCTGTAATTAAAGGTAAATATTTGAGCCAGACTCAACCATGCACCTGTAGTCCCAGTTACTTGGAAGGAAGGATCACTTAAGCCCAGGAGCTCAAGACAAGCAGGGCAACATAGCAAAACCTGCTCTCAAAAATAATTAATTAGTTAATTAATAATATTTTAACATAAAATTGCAAAAAAGAATGCAGAAATCCTAGATGAACACAATATCTATTTATCTACCTATCTATCGGTATAATTTTTTTTGTAATGAAGAGTGACCCCAGGGGTGCTTTACCACTGAGCAACATCCCCAGCCCTTTTTATTTTTTGAGACAGGATCTCACTAAGTTGTTTAGGGCTTTGTTAAGTTGCTGAGGCTGGCCTGGAACTTGTGATTCTCCTGCCTCAGCCTCCTGAGTTGCTGGGACAACAGGGGTGCACCACCATGCCTGGTTCACAATATAAAAATTGCAAGTCACAATTGGTATTGCTAATGTGTCTTTCAGGTTCGGGCTTCAAGAGGGCTCTTCCACACAGCATTGTTATTACACCCGGCCATTGCCAACTATCAGCTCAATTTCACAATTTTTTGTTGTTGTTGTTGTTGTCATTGTTGGCTTTATCTCTTTTGACATTCACTTTACCCAATTCCTCAGATTTATTTTCTAGGGATCACTTCTCAAAATAAACTACCTCATATAAGTTATTAGGCTTTGCCTTATTATCTGAATTTGGGGTGGAGGACTGAAATCCTAGCTAAGTAAGGTAACAGCTTACTACTCAAAGGATACTTTTTAAATTAAATGGAATCTATTAATAATTTCACTGAGTTAACAGGCATAAATCAGTTATCTTGCACATTAGGACATATGGTCTAAATATTGCAGATAGGGAAACTGAGGTTCCAAGGTGGTGGGATGTCAGCATAAGAGGAGGGATCAGATCTGAGGCTACAAAACAGAGGCATAATTGTCCCTCAACTTCTCAGTGAGGGGCCAAGGAAGCAAACCCATTGCTGCAAAAATCTCCAGAGGTGAGCTCTTTCACCTGTCAATCTCATCTGCCTCTTGAAACCCTGGGCTCAGACTCCAGCTCAGACTATCCATCTCACTATCTATCTCACACAACAGCTGAAATGTATAGATCATAGATCTGGGCATTGAGCAGAACCCACTCCTCACCGGAAAAAAAAAATAAACAAAAAAAGACCGTGGCTTCTAGTTTGTTACTCTGCCAGGTCTGGGCGTCAAATCGAACCAGCTCCAGCTCCTCTTCATTCCCTCCCTCCTTAAATTCGTGGAATGGGGCCCGGCTATTCTGCAAACAGAAGGCCTTCCAGTCCTAGAGGGTTCTGGAAGCCTGCCCCAATAAGGGGACCTGAGGGCATGGGCAGGGCCAGGCCAAGGGGATGAATATTGGAACTCAGGTGTGGTGACAGCCACGCCTCCATCACTATGCTCTGGAAATGGGTCGGAATCTGCCTTGAAGTCTTCTACAGAAGCCCGCAGAAGGACTTAGGGACAAAGCTAGGGCCACCCTGCAGCCCTTATCCCCGTTCCTTTTGGTCCAGAGCGCATTTCTGACCCAACATGACCTTGTTCATCCCTCCCAGGCTCTGGGCCTGTTAGTCCTTTTCAAGGTGAGGCTCCTGGCGCTTCTCTAGGCGCCACCGGTTGGCGACTGACTCGAGCCCTCCTAAGACCCGTGAAAAGTGAGCTCTTCGTCAGCTGATGCCAGCCACTTGAGCCGGGTGGCAGACGAGAGCGCGCCCTCCTGTCACCCCTGCCGCCTGCAAAAGTTTCCCGCGAGCACAGACTTCGCCCGCGCGAGTACAGACTCTGCACTGGGACAGCAAAAGGACTCCTGACCCGGGCTAGGCCTGGCACCACGACAGAGAACCTGGGGTCGACCTCGCTCCCAAGCTTTGGCCTCTCCCTTTCCGTTCCGCCCTCCCACGTGGGACTGGGGATCGGGAAGTCAGAGATCCGAGCTCGCCAAGCACTACCTGGTGCCTCAGCGCCACACTCGCTCACTAGCTTGCAGGCGACACCGCAGATCCTGGCTTCAAAGCCCCTAGGTTGCCTCTGGGAGAGCCAGGGCGCGCAGCGCGGGGCGGAGTCAGCGAAGAGCCCCGCCCCACCCCCGCCCGGCCGCAGCCCATCCCTCTCCTCCCGCAGCTGGGGATGGGGGTGTGGTCCCGAGACCTAGTCGTCTTCTGGCTCCGGGGATCATTCCAACGCCTGAAGCCCAGTTTCCCGAAGCTGTCCTCTGCCCCGGAACGTTCCGACATCCACAGGAAAGGCCCAGGACGCGCGGCAGTCCCGAGAACGTCCTCATCACCAGGTTGCAAGCTGCGTAGCAGCGGGAAGCATGCGGGATTACGAGGAGGTGACCGCTTTCCTGGGCGAATGGGGGCCCTTCCAGCGCCTCATCTTCTTCCTGCTCAGTGCCAGCATCATCCCCAATGGCTTCAACGGTATGTCAGTCGTGTTCCTGGCGGGGATCCCGGAGCACCACTGCCGTGTGCCGGACACTGCGAATCTGAGCAGCGCGTGGCGCAACCATAGTATCCCGCTAGTGCTACAGGACGATCGCCAGGTGCCCCACAGCTGCCGCCGCTACCGACTGGCCACCATCTCCAACTTTTCATCTCTGGGGTTGGAACCGGGACGCGACGTGGACCTGGAGCAGCTGGAGCAGGAGAGCTGCCTGGATGGCTGGGAATTCAGCCAGGACGTCTACCTGTCCACCATCGTGACCGAGGTGGGTGGCAGTTCCCCGCCCGGGCCCAGGTACTGGGAATGGAGCAATCCTCCATTTGCGTCAGCCCCGAGTGAGACTCCCTGGCAATGCCTGAGTCAGCGCCCCCTCTGCCTCAAACCTGCCTGGTATGCCTCTAGCTTAAGCTTCTAGCAACAGGTACGCAATCCAAGGGAGCAAGACTCACTGTAGGCTCATTCCTAAAGCGTTTCTGTCCAGTACCGAGAGGGTAGAGAATGGAGTGTTGTCACTAACTGTCTTTTCCTTTCCAAGTTTCACAACAAATGAAGTTATTTCCTCAGAGCCTAAATACTGTTCTGGGGAGGCCCAGCTCCAGGCTGCCCTGATTTACAGCCTATATTACTTTCCTAACAGGGGTGAGAGCAGAGTTATGGAGGACTTTGCTGAGTCCAGGTATAGACACAGAGAAGGGCTCCTATCCTGAGGCCCCAATTTCTTCCAAAGGGAGCATGCTGGTTGTGCACAGGGAACAAGAAGAGGTGGAGCCCTAGCCTCAAGGAACTCATGGATAGACTCTCAGAGAATTCTTAAGATCGTAGTGCCAGCTGGTGGGCAGGGGCTCCAGCCTCTGCCACTAGCCCCTCAGTATCAGAAGTGGTTTGGGTGCAGGTTCTCTAAGTTTCAGGAGTCGGGATGTACATGCACTCACTCTGTGTTTCCTACTGTGCATCTATTGAGGACCAGGAGATGCTACATCAGGTCATACCCTCCTTCTGAGAGGAGTGTTCCCACAGACTAATTTCCGGTTGTTAATCAAGCTGGTAGAAGTCCCTGCTTCAAGACTTCATCTGTATGTTCCTCCCAAGAAAAAAGGAACAGTTGTCTCTGCTATGGCCTCTGTTATCCTTTTCCCTCAGTACAATGTGGCAATCACTAGATAATAAGTCTGGCCCTGTGCTGGGCCCCAGGGTGTAGATATCCGGGACATGGGTCCTGCCTTCAAAACTCAGATGCCTACGGGGTACACTGGCTGTGTTAGAGAAGACTAACATCAACCCTGGTTAGCAATGGGGTTTGGGAGCATGGCTTGCTTGCTGTGTGACCTGGGGTAAATAAATTACCCTTTCTGTGGAATAACAAAGTGAGGAAATGCTCCAAGAAGGAGTGATAACATTTAAGCTACATCTGAATAGGACCTGTCCAGGCAAAGATAATGGCAGATTTGGGGAATGGAATTCCCATAGATGAGGGTAGTTATAGTTCAGAGGACCACAGGAGACTATAAATGCTCATAGGTCCAGTTCATAGGCATACTGAAGAGTTGACTTTATTTTGAGGATGGCAAGAATGTAGCAAGGCCAGATTTGTATTTTTAGAAAAAAAACCTTACTCTAGCTTTTATGAAAAGCAAGAGGACCTGTGAGGAAGCTATGGAAGTCACCTCTGCAAGAGAATGGTGGTCAGTTAGGAGTGGTGGCTATAGAATCTGCAGGAGCTGTGGGAAGTGACCCAGCCTGTGGACCTCCTCTGAATCCCCCAGCATTAACACTATGCCTGCCTTGGGCCCTGAGATGGCTTCTCTGGCTTTTACCCCCTAATAAGGGCTCCTAATGCTTGCCCACCCCACCTACAGCCCAGCTTAGGAACATCTCAAGCTGGGAGCCAGTTCAACCCACCTCAATACCTGGAAGTATTCTCAGCAGCTGAGATGGAGGCTGGACCGACTGGCTGCAGACTTCCCAGACAGCTGGACTGAACTCCCCTTCCTTACTGGCTTTGTGAACCTCAGGATGTGAAGGGTAGGCAGCTAGTGGCTTCCAAGTCCATAGGTACCAAATGTTGTGTCCTGTTCAGAAGTTTGTAGACACCTCTAAGGATGCACATCCTCATACACACATCTGTTGCACCACAATCATCTGCTCTGCTTTTCTTTTGCCTTTTTTTTTGAGGTGCTTGGGATTGAACCCAAAGCCTCATGCATGCTAGGCAAAGCTGTACCACTGATCTACCACTGAATTATATTCTCAGCTCTACCCCCCTCCACACTTTTTTTTTTTTGACAGAGTCTTATTCAGTTTCCCAGGTTGGCCTCAAACTTGCAATTCTCCTGCATCTGCCTCTAAGTAGCTGGGATATAGGTGCGCAGCACCACACTCAGCTCCCAGATCAGATTTTTTTTTCATCAACCTTTCCTTTCTTTGCTTGCTTTTTGAGTGATGGGAGTAAAATAAAAGGCAAATGGGTACTGGTAGCTGGGAGGAGGAGGGGGGAGAAAAGCAAGTGCCAAGGTAAATGATATGGGTGGCTCTCCCCAGAGGGGTGCTGGCACAAGGAGTTCTGGATGGTCACTAACAAAAAATAAAAACAGAAATTAATATATGTTCGTGAGCACGTGGAAAAATTGGAAGCCTTGTGTGTTGCTGGTGGGAACATGTGTTTTCCATTGCAATAATAAATACCTGAGACAATCAACTTAGAAAGAGACAAAATTTACCTAGCTCCTAGTTTTAGAAGTTCCAGTCTGTGATTGATTGGTACCATTGCTTTTGGGTCCTGGGAGGCAGTGTAATAGAGCAAAGCTGCTTTCCTATTGGAGGAGACCAAAGAGAAAGAGGAAGAGACTGGAGTCCCACAATCCCCTTGAAGGGCACACCCCCAAAGATTTATCCCGCCATGGGCCCTCCAATTAAAGTTTCCACCATCTCCCAGTAATGTCATGCTGGGGGCCAAGCCTTTAGCACAAGGGCTTTGGGGGAACATTTTAGATCCAAACAGTGGAAGAACATTAAATGGCGTAACTTCTATGGAAAACAATATGGTGGTTCCTCACAAAATTAAAAATAGAGCTGATCATGGTGACTCATGCCTGTAATCCTAGCAGCTCAAGAGGCTGAAGCAGAAGGACCATGAGTTTGAGATCAGCCTCAGCAACCTAGAAATGCCCTAAGCAACTCAGCAAGACTCTGTTTCAAAATTTAAAATAAAATTAAAATAAAAGGACTGGGATGTGGCTCAGTGGTTAAGTATCTCTGGGTTCAATTTCTGGTACTGAAACAAACAAAAAAAATTTTAAAGGATTACCATTATGATCCCACAATTCCATTTTGGGGTACATACCCAAAATAATTGAAATCATTGTCTCAAAAAGATATTTGTATACCTGTGTTCATAGCAGCATTGTTCAAAATAGCCCAAAGGTGAAAACAACCCCAATATCTATCAACAGATGAGGGTATGTGTATAAATATGTTTATGTGGATGTGCTTACACACACACACACAATATAATATTATTCAGCTCTAAAAGAAAGCAAATTCTGACACATGCTACAATGAATGAACCTTGAGGATATTATGCTTAATGAAATAAACCAGTCACAAGAAGACAAACATTGAATGATTTCACTAATATCCATTATGAAGAGTAGTCACTCATAGAAACAGATTGCAGATGATGGTTACCAGGAGCTGGAGGAAGGGAGGAATGGGGAGTTGTTGTTTAATGGATATCAAGTTTCTGTTTTGTACAGTGAAGAGTTCTGGAAATTGGTTACTCAACCATGTGAACTCTATTGAACCGTGCATTTTAAAACGATGAAGACAGTAAATTTTATGTTATGAGTATATTTTATCACAATTTTAAAAAATAAGGATAATAATGACCCACCTCATCTGGGTCATTGGGAGAGCGTGGTGAGATCATGACCCCATATATGTCATGTGATAACCAACACAGAGGGTGGCGCCAGCAAATGGCATAATAGGTGGGTGGTAAGGACAGGACCTCATCACCCTCTTTCTTGTACCTCTGTCTGGATACTGTGGATATTTTGGGACCTTTTCTAAGTCTCAGATTGTGGCTAGCCTAACAGGAGATAAGATTGCTGGAGGCTGAGCCCATCTCCCCAGAGGGGAAGTTCCAGGGCTCGGATAACAGGGCATACATAGGTTCAAACTCATGCCTACTTGGCCAGTGCCAGTGGAAAACAAATGGCCTCCTCTCCTCACTGGGTCAAGCCATTGCCCCAGGCAGGTCTGGGCATCTGGGCTAGCATAGGTAGAGGGACCATCCCCAGATCATGTCTCTGCTTTTTCTGGGCCAGGATCTCCCAATGGGCATAGTTTCAAGGACAGAGAAGCCCACCTAGGCTTCCTCTCAACCTGGCCCTCCATGGGGGGACAAGACCAGCTATATCCCCAAGGATGCCATGTTCCACCATAGAAATGTGTTCCGTAGATGTCAGGTAGCAGGGATCTGGCTTCTGAGTCATGACTCACATGAGTATATCCGTCTGCTTATGTGTATGTGTGCATCAGGTCATTTCTTTCTTCAGAGGCTGTTTATGAAGTCCAGTTTATTAAGGCAGCTATTAAGAATCAAATTTTTGAAACTTCATTTTGAAATAAATTTTGATTTAGAGAAAAGTTGTAAAAGTACAGAAAATTCGCATACACCCTTCATCCAACTTCCCCCGATGTTAACCATGACTCATAATCCATTTATTAAAAGCAAGAGATTAACATGGATTAACAATTGCATTAACAAAGCCAGTTTTCCCCTTAATGTTCTCTTTCTGTTTGGGGATCCAATCCAGAACCCCACCTTATATTCATTGTCATGTCTCAGTCTCCAATCTGTGACAAGTTTTCAATTTTCTTTATCTCTTGTGACCATGACATGTTTTATGAGTTATTTTGATAAATGTGCCTCCTTCTGAGTGTGTGTGAAATTTTCTCATAAGTTATGCACTTTTGGGTAAGAATACCATAGAAGTGATGTGTCTTGGAATATCATAACAGCAAGCACGTCTTAATTACTGGTGATGTTAATCTCAATCACTTGGTTAAATTTGTTGTGCTAGATCTCTCCTTGTAAGTTATTATTATTTTCCCATTCAGAGTTAATAAATATCTTGGGGGAGATATTTTGAGATTATAAAAAAAAATACCAAACTCTTTGTCTCCTCAAATTTTTACCCACTGCTTTTATCATCCTTCACTAGACCTTGACTGAAACCATCATTAACATAGATTTTCCTAGTGTGGATTTGGAATTATTCTGGAAAGAAAAGCTTCCCCTCCACACCAATGTATTTATGCATTTACTAATTTATATCACTAGAGGCTCATTGAATATTTATTTTACTCTATCAGTTATCAATCCTTAATTATCTTGTTGTTGCAGTTGTTGCAGATTGAACCAAATTACTTTTTACTTTAAGAAAAAAGAATGGAAAAAGGCAGGGCAAGGTCCTTCCTCATCTTTGGACTCAGGGCTGGAAGAGGCTGTCCTCCACTTCCCCGGGGGAAGAAAGCCAGTTGCATCTAGTAGCTAAGGAAGGCAGCAGGGCAGAGACAGAAGCAGGGGCAGGTGGCACCTGAGATAAGACTGGACATTTTGTGGGGAAAGGTAGGGACCTCAGGTATCCAACAGTCTGTCTGACCTTAGTATCTATGGGCATGCCCTCCCTATAGCTCTTTAGTACCATGGACTTCAGAGAATAGTGACCTTGTGTGTAAGCAAGCTCAGAGCCTCCTGCCCTAAGGCTCAAGGAGCAGGGACAACAACCTGATTTGCAGGGAGCCTGGGTTCATCAGCAGGGCCACAAGGAGGGCAGAGATAGGCCTGGTGCTAAACATGGGCTGGCTCTTGCCTCAAGCATGTCGTCTTTTCCCCAGGAACATCATTAGCTACCCTTGTCACTTCCCCCACCACCTGTCCATGACTGGGGATACTGAGGTGGTCACCTCTGAGCCAGAAACCTTTTTGATAGGCCATCAGTAGACTGAGACAGGGCTACTGCCACACACTCTATGCACTGTCCTTTCTGCCGATGGCTGCATCCTTTAGGAGCAGCAGCACCTAAGAAGGTGGAGCTGCTGGTGGCTGTGTTCCTAAGCATGGTGACCATGCCCTTAAGTGTGATCAAAATTCCAGCAAAGAGCCTGCACCCCTAGAGGCACTAGCCTTGTGCTACTTTTCCTGGAAGATGGGATCAGGGCACAGTTAATGGCAGGAACACTGATTTCTACCTACAGCCTCAAAGTGGGCCTGGTCTATGGAACAAGCCTCATCCCCTGCTGTCAGGGAGCTTCTGGGAGGCACTGGGGCAACCAGTGAACAATAAGACTGACAGCCTGGCAGTGTGGCTAGCCACTGTATACAGTCTTTTCTGTCAGGTGTGCAGGCTGCCCTGGGAAACTGCTGGCTGGTAGGGAGACCCATAGCCTGGCTGTCAAGATGGCCTTAATATTAACCAAATTGCTCAGCTGAGTCCATGCTCTGACCTGACCTCTGGTAGATTTCAAGGGGGATGAGGAGGCAGAGCCTCAACTCAAGCAAGCACCGGGGAGACTTATATTTCCAGTCAAAGCTTCAGAGAGCAGAATCTGCCAGTGCCAGAGAACAAACAGAGGAGCCTCCGGGGTGTCCCCTATCTCTGGCCTGAGTGTGCTTCTCTGTTTGTTTATCAACTGCCTTGCCCCAAATCGTTTGCCTGTTGCCTCTCAACTGTGTTCCTCTGACAACAGGCACCAGGATCTCAGAATGTGCCTTTGTTCCAAGGTTGCTGCACCTGTACTTCCTGCCAAATTTCTGGATAAACAGACTTGGTCTGTCCCTCCTGGTGGGCAGCAGAACCCTCTGAATCCAAGGTGGCAAATTGACAAAACGAAGGCTGTGATAGGGCTTGTCAGGAGGAGCTGGATATGCCTGGGGCTTCTGAAAGGATTGTAATTCCCCTCCCACCTTGTGACAGGCTACATTCAATTTATGTTTTAGACTAATGCAGATCTGCCTCATTATCTGGAGCCTTAGTGGAGCTTAAGCATGTCTCTGGAGCCCAAAAGAAGGCAAAGATCCCCATCTGGAGCAGAGATAATGTGGAGGAAATGGAAGCTCTAGGGAAGGATGGATTCAGCCCTGTGGTCTAGCAAAAAGTATGACTAGCCCAAGGTGGGCAGCATCTGCTTAGCATCTGCAAGCCTAGAAGGCAGTTTCACACTGGCTCCTTCGAGAGCTTACCCTCAAGGCTAGGTGGCTGGCACAGACCCTATCCACAGAGTACAACGTAGAAGAGCTTTGGTGGATCCAGTGCCAGGATGCAGAGGCTATGCCCAGGTCCCTAAGTGCCCATCCCTACCTTTCCATTCAAACTCCTTGTCTTTTGCTTTGATCTAGTCTGATGACCACAGAACTCTTCACTAGCATCTATGTACCTGAGATGGCTTTTGCTTTACCACTAATCTAAAGGAAGAAGCATGTTGATAACATTTTAAGATGTTGCAGCTTCAGTTATCTGTAAAGGAAAAAATGAACAGAATAATTAAATAGCCAAAAAGACGGCCCGCAAAATGTGAGAAAACATTTGCAAATCATATATTTGGTAGAGGACTTGTATCCAGAATACAAAAAGTACCCTTTAAACTCAACAGTAAAAAGCCCAATTTCACCAACTATTATATGCCTGTAATCCCAGTGACTCAGGAAGCTGAGGAAAAGTGATCACCAGCCTCAGCAACCTAATGAGACCCTATCTCAAAATGAAAAAATTAAAAGGGCTGGGGATGTAGCTCACTGATAAAGTGCCCCTGGGTTCAATTCCAAATAGTGAGAAAAAAAAAGACAATCTGATTTTAAAATCAGCCAGGAGCCTGATGCACACCTGTAGACCCAGCCACTCAGGAGGCAAAAGCAGGAGGATTGCAAGTTTGAGGCCAGACTGGGCAATATAGTCAGATCTTATCTATTAAAAAAAGTAAAATATTTTATGTATTTTGGAAAATAGGTTTATTTCTCCAAAGAAGAATATTTGCAAATTAATAAGAACATGAAAAATTTTTCCAGCTTCTAAAATGGTAGTGACAGGGCCTCTCCAGATTTGCTTCCCAGTGAAACAACTGTAACTAGTTGTTATACACACATACACACATGCACACATGCATGTACACACATACACATTATAGAGTAAGCACACACACACACACGCACATACACACAGATTTTTAAGAAATTGTCCTAAGGACATACAACAAATGAAAAACACTTATGAATGGAAGTCCATTGCCCTGTAGTCTCAACCTCTTTTTTCCCTCCCTTTCTTCCTTCTCCCTCTCCAGCACAGAAAGTGGGATAGTGGGCCTGGCCAAGAAAACAGAGTTCTCTCTTCCCTCAGCTCACAGTCAGGGGATACAGTCTCACCAAGAGGGGCCACCAATGCCCGCCCCAACTCACCCTGCATTCCCTGAGCTCTGGGTTGCAGAGGCTAAAATCCTGGTGAATGCAACCAGGAGTTCAGGAGATCCCTTTCTCCACCCAGCCCTTATATATTGGAGGCTCTAGCCAGGTCCCACGGGTCAAGAATATGGAGGTCTTGACAACCCTTGCCTCGGCTCATTCATAGGTCACAGGTTCCGTGTCAGGAGAAGCTAGCCAAAAAGACCAGGGGCTACTACCCACACCCAGTGTCCAACTCATAAAGAAGAGGTGTCACTCTGAGAGTGGGTCACTTTCCTGACCAGTGCTCTGGAGCAAGGGCTCAGAGATTTGGTCTGGGGGAGAAGTAGTCAAATAAACAAACAAACAAACAAAACAGATAGTTCTGACACTGTCCCCATGGGAACTGACTTTATTTGAAACAGAGGTATAGACGATGGTTAAGCCTACTATTGCTTCTAAAAATAGGGGAGATTTTGTGGTAAGCAACTAAGAGGAAACACATAGCTCCAGTAGAACAAACTAACCCACAGGGCATCTAGTTTACCAGAAAGAACCAATAAAAGAGACAGCTAAGAGCAGCCCTTTTGAAGTCAGGACAAACCTCAAAGTCTTGCCTCAAAAACTACTCCACCCAGTATCCTAATTAGAGGTAGCCCAGGGTAGGGGTAATCATCAGGGAGACCCGACTTCATTCCATTACAAACTATGCCATCTTGTGAAAAAGAAAAAAAAAGTAATTACCTAGGCTTTTTTCCCCCTTCAATTTTTAGTGAAAGACTTAGACTGTCAACTCCCAAAAGTTTACCTGTTTTATATTATTTCATGCTATCGTAATGTTTTAATATTATTTTAAATCTGAATTTCTGTCTATGTTGGAACATCTGGTGTCCATACCGAATGCATCTAGGCCATATCTCCTTATTACAAATTTTATCTGCATATTGATGTCTTAAAATTTCAAGACACTTGCTTTCAAAATCTGTAAGCCAATATTAGATCTAGAAACAAAATCTTACAGATTTTAACTATATTAATCTTTTTAGGTTTTATTATAAATAGAATAGAACCATATCTATCATATATGTTGCTATTAGAAATGTCAAAATATGTATAGGTTTTTAACAAAGTAAAAAAAAAAAAACTCCTGCAAAAGGGCTTGAATTCAATTGGATTGGATTATGGGACAATTTATGCCTCGGGGCATTGTCAAAAAGTAAGAAAGCGAATACCCAACATTTAATGGAGCCTAAAAGTAGGGTGTGATACTTTCATAGGCAAACAGCTTAATAGAAAGATCATGAAATAGGGGTGGGGTTGTCAGTATCCAGAGTCTCTACAGCATGTTATCTAAGGTGCTCAGTTTTTACAACAACAAAATTATAAGACGTGCAAAGAAACAGGAAAGTGTGACCTATAGTCAAATGAAGAAAAAAGTAAACAACAGAAATTGCTGGAGAGGGCCCACTTATCAGATTTAATAAAGGCTTAAAAGCAACTATTATAAATATGTTCAAAGAGCTAAAAAAAAGTAAAAATAAAAAAAGGTATGCAGAAAATACCTCAACAAATACAGAATACCAATAAAAAATAGAAATTATATTTATATTTTAAAAGAACCAAAAAGAAACTCTGAAGTAAAAATGTATAATAATACAAATTAAAAATTCATCAGATGCTCTTAACAGAGATTTGTATAGGAAGAAGAAAGAATCAGCAAAGTTGCAGAGGAATGGAAATTATGCAATCCAAAGAGCAGAAAGGAGAGAAAAAAAAAAGAATAATATGAGGAAAAAATGAGCAGAACTTCAAGGAAAATGTGGAACACCGCTAAATACACCAGTTTATGCCTAATGAGAATCCTAAGGAAGAAGAGAGGAAAAAAGATGCAGAAAAAAATAGTGACTGAAAACTCTCCATATTTGATAAAAACATTAATCTATACGTCTCAGAAGCTCAGCCAACTCCACGTAGAATAACCACAAAAGAAATCCACAACCTGGATACAAAGTAAAACACCTGGAAGCCAAAGACAAAGGAAAATTTTTGAAAGAAGCAAAAAATATGACTTGTCACACACAAAGTAACTCCAATAAGATTATCTTTTGCCATCTTATAAGAAATAATAGAAGACAAAGAGCCATGGATGACATTCTAATTGCTGAAAGGAAAAAAAAAAAACTGTCAATGAAGCATCATGTATCCAGCAAGTCTTTAAAAAATGAAATAAAGACATCCCAAATTTAAAAAACAATTCTCAAATAATTTGTTTCTAGCAGTGCAATGCAACTTTACAAATAATGCTAAGAAAATTTTTTCAGGAATAGATTTCACCAAGAGTTTTCAAGTTTATATTCTGAGAACTATCAAACATCATTATTGAGCTGGGCCTGGTGGTAATTGCCTGTAATTCCAATGACTCTGGAGGTTAGGCATGAGGATCACAAGTTCAACGCCAGCTTCAGCAACTTGGTGAGGCTCTAAGCAATTTAGCAAAACCTTGTCTCAAAATAAAAAATAGCAATGGAGGAAGGATAGCATCTTCAACAAATGGTGTTGGGAAAACTGGAAATCCATATGCATCAAAATAAAAAATAGGGCTGGGAATGTGGTTCAGTGGTTAAGCACTCCTTGTTCAATCCCCAGTACCCTCCTCCCCAAAATCATTGAAATTAAGGCCAAAATAAATGAAAAGATATCCCTTGTTCTAGTCACAGAGTCAAAAACTTATTGTCAAAATGGCAGGACTCCCAAAATTAATATACAAATTCAGTGCAAAACACATTCAACTTTATTAGTCATTAGGAAATGCAAGTCAAAACCACAGGAGATACTTCTTTATACCTATCGGGACAGCCAAAATTAAAAAGACACATAATAACAGTGTGGGTAGAGATGTGGAGAATTTGAAACCCTCGTTCATTGCTGTTGGGGTTATAAAATGGTGCAGCCAGTTTGGAAAGCAGATTGGGAATTCCTCAAAAAGTTAAACATAGATGTAACCTGACAATTTTGCCACTATGTACATGCCCAGGAAAAATTAAAATATATGTCCATACACAATCTTGTTCATGAATGTTCATAGCAGCATTATTCCCAACAGCCAAAATTGGAAACCACCCAAAAATCTGTTTAGATAAATAAAATGTAAACTATTAATACTATGGAATATTATTCAAACCAAAAAGCAATGAAGTGCTGATACACTCTACAACAGCACAGATGAACCTTGAAAACATTATGCTAAGTAAGAATCCAGTCACAAAAGACTACTTATTGCATGCTTCCATTTATATGAACTTCCCAGAATAGGCAAATCCATATAGCCGGAAAGTACATTAGTGGTTGCCAAGGACTGGGACAGAAGAGTATGGGGTGTGGCTGCTAATATGTTTGGATTTTTTTTTAAGCGATGATGAAAATGTTCTAAAATTAGATAGTGCTGATGCTTACACAACTCTGTGAATATATGAAAACTACTCAACTGTACACTTTAAAAAGAGCGAATTTTGACATATGTAAATTGTATCTCAATAAAGCTGTTAAAAACAAAAAGAATGAAATATTCAGGGTTTTTTATTGTTTTTGTTTGTTTGCTTTATTTTGCAGATGATCAAGAATTTTCCAGCCTTAAGTCACAACCAAGTTATAAAGAAGGAACTGGGGTGGATGTATATTCTATTGTTAATCATTACTTCTTACTTTCCCTCTGGAAGGAAGGATAACTATAAGAGAACACTATAGAAATCCGTTTTTCATTTTTAATGGACCGTTGCTAATTTTTCATTCACAGTCATCTCTGGGATTAAAGGCCATTTATAAAAGGATTTTATACCTTGTGGTAAGAGCTTTTTTAGTTCTTAGTAATTGGATGAAAGAATTTTTATCTCTTTGCTTTTTCATTCATGCCATGCCTTTTTTTAAAAAATATTTTACTTTTTAGTTGTAGTTGGACATAATGCCTTTTTTTAAAAAAAATTATTTTAAAAAAATGTGGTGCAGAGGATGGAACCCAGGGTCTCACACATGCTAGGCGAGCTTTTTTAAGTTATGGTTTTGCTTTGGACAAAGGCATGAAGTTAGTAGAAAAGGAACTACCATTTTGCAAGGCCACAATGTGTCAGATATTCCACTTAGGTTTTTTGTCCAATGTATACAACGAAACTAGGAAAGGCTATTGTTGTCACTTCTTTAAAATTAGAAGCAGGCTAATATTGGTGAACCCGTGGCCCACACAGCCAGAAGCGGTAGAATCTAAGAAAGCCTGTGCTGGTTGCTCAACACGAGGCTGCTTTCCAGAGCAGTTCTATGCAGTTCTACGCAGGCCAGAGTGGATATACTGATCGTGATGGTCCTTTGTGGCTTTGGTAAAAGCTAAAACTGCCAGACTTTGGCTACTCAGAGAGTTCAAGGTTGCAGGTGATTTTCAAAGGACAGTGCATAGGTACTCAACAGTCCCAGAACTACACATTTTCTCCACTCATTTTTCATTGCCCCTAGTTGTTTAACATATTTTCATCAACAATCTGTTAAGTATTCACCATGTGCCTAGCCCTGTGTCAGTGTAAGTCATCTAAAATATATTTATACTGATTATTCATGTTTTAGAATTCTGTTCTTCTAGTAAAGGATAATGAGGAGAGGAAGTTTGTTTTTGTTTTTTCCTTTTTCTCTAGCTAGAGAGCAAGGGTGTTGTAACCCAGAAGAGCCTTCCCTGCCAGGACTACTAGGCTTATGCATGCCCATGTCCACACTGATCTATCCCTAAAGTGTGTTTGAACTTGAGCTTAATGAAGGCAGAGACCATGTATTGTGGCCAGCACAAAGCATCGGCTGGAACAGATAGATGCTCGAAGTCAAATAAACAAATGATTAAGCAATTTCTTTGGCCAATCCCCAAAAAGTATTTGGACTAGTCATTTTATTGCTCTGTGCCTTCTTTTACTAATTTGTAAAATGAAGATGAAAAGAATATTCACCCTACATGGAAACTTTGAAATCCCATTAAATAATACAAGATGCTCAATAAGTATTCAAAACACTAGACTGTCATTCCTAGTATTGTTACCATTGGGAAGCAAAAGAGGCACATTTATGCTAAGAGTGACCTTCCATCCCTAATAACCTTGTGACCTGGACTTTTGTCTCTTGAAGCATAACTGAAGGACACATGGTCCAGCTATATGGAGCTCCCTCTATTCTGTTGTGAGAATCTTGGTCTGAGATCCTGAGGATCAGGTGGACATAGTAACACCAGGAGCATACATAGTAACACCGGGAGCATACATAGAGCATACCCCTGCATAACCTGGGCCAGCTGGTTGCCACATTTTACTCTTTCTCCAGAGGTAGGCTATGTTTTCAAAATGTTAGTGTTTGGCTTAAAAGAATAGCCCCAGGCAGTGTTGGCCTGCTCCTCACCACCACCCACCATTAGCCACTGGCCTCTGGACATGTGTCTCTGTGTGTGTGTATCCACATGTGCAAAGACATGTTCCCATAGGAACAGTTCTGTCCCATCAAGATGAAGATGGTTTCTCACTGAATCTACAATATCTGTTAACTACAGAGAGTTCTCTGTGTCCTGACTAGTTGTACCCCAAGACATAGCCCTCAAATTCCCAGGATATGGGTGTAGACAGGGCCTGGCTTCCCCAAGAACAGCCCTTTGAAGGGAAGGGCTTCTCTTTGGGCTGGTAGCTGATTTACTGTGCTCCTGTCCCTTAAGCTCCAGCTGGAATTTTATCTGCCAATCCTTTGTCCCATTACCAGGCTCCTCATAGCTTTCCAAAAGGATAACCTGGACATATAAGGGGGAACCCAACCCTACAGCCACTTATGAGGTCCAGCTGTTTTCTGCAGGGTTTCCAGAGGCAGACCACCACTGCATGCACCGGCCCCCTCCTGTGCTGTATCATGCTGGCAGGGCTACTTACACCTCTCTTCAGGGAGGAAAGTGAGACCTAGAGCCATGGCTGCATGGCCACCAGAAAGGAAAGCAATGGAGTGCTGGCCCTCACCTCACCCTTTCCAGTGCCCCAGTCCAGAACTCCTGCCACTCCTCTATTCCCCAAAGATCAGGCTTGACCCCACTACCAGCACCAGCTTCATGGACATACAATCTGAGCAGTCACACAGAACCCCACAACCAGTTTTAATGCTCTGCTCTTGGCCGTCTTGAAATTCATAAATTTTTAACAAGGGGTCCTATAATTTCTGTTTGCACTGGCCTGCAAATTAGGTGTAAATGGTCCTATGCACTACTTTTGTTCATGCAAAAGCTGGCTGTACATCTGACAGCTTTTCTCTTTTCTTCCTGTCTCAAGTCTCATTGCTACCTCCCTAAGTCAGAGAACTAACAGAAAAAAATATTTGAAAAGCCATAGAATAGAGGACATTATATTTGGAGGAGCTTTTCTCCTCAACTGCAGATGGAACAGTGATTGAGAACAGACATATGCATACCTCTACCTAACTTGAGATTTTCTTGGTTCTGTCCAAGGTTGAAGGCTGTGACCTTTTACTCTGGGGGCAATTTTCTCCGGTATCACATTCCTCAAAGAAGTGTAGGTTATCTTATTTAATCAGCTCCTTTTGTCCTGCCTTTGTTGTTCATGTTCAGAGCAAGACATGGGTATAAGGTTGGGCTCTGAGGCCCTCATTGGTATCTAGCATGCTCATTTACTTGCTATGACTTCCGACAAATTCTAGTCTCAGAGCCTCAGTTTATTCTTCTTAAAAATGGGTCACATTTCCCATCATGAGACTTTGAAATCTCAATCATTCATTACTCTGTGTGTCATGGGCAGATCCCAAGCTCTAAATCTATGACCAGTCATTTTTGGAGACAGGTGGCTATTAATTCAGGCACCATCTTGTGCACCACCTCTGATCTATGGACTGGCAGAGCACTCGAACCAGGCTATACAATATTTGAGGGCTCATTGCTCTCTTCCCTGAAGTCCATTCAGGAACCTCTGCTGTCTTACTCTTTATTCAGCTCAAAGTTCTGAACACTGGGAAGTTCAAGGTCAGGTGGCTGCCCCTGGAGAGGTCCTTCTTACTGGTGGGAAACTCTCTTCCAAGTCCCAAGGCAGCATGGGGCGTCAGTTGGCAAGACAAAACAAGCTTGCTTACTTGGATCTCTCTTCCACTTCTCTGAAGCCACAGTCCCATGGGATTAGGGCCCCACCCTTTACAGCCTCATTTAACCTTAACTACCTCCCAGAGGTCCACCTCAAATACCATAGTTGGGTTAAGTTCGTACCCTCGTAATACCTTACAATGGTGATCACATTTCAGCATGAGTTTTAGTGATGACTTTCAAACCAAGCACCAGGTGAGGTGACTCTACCACCAGATGAGGTGACTCTACCGTCTGGGATTTATAGTACCTGAAGTGAAGAGAACAAGTTCTGGGTCCATGCTGTTTTTCCTCTGCAGAGCTGTGCTTGGGTATCTGCCTGGAGCGCCATGAGAAGCAGCTTCCTTAATCTTGCTGTTGTCTTTAGGACAAGAGTGTCCTTAAGGACATTATCCTTCACATCACGAAGTGATCCCTTTGTGGAAGGAAGTATGTCTGAGAGACTTTCCGTTCTCAGTACTCAGAAATAACTGGGCCGCTCCAGAAGGAGTTGATCACTGGAAACTGTGACCCTTCAGGGAACTGAGCCACTGGGACAGTCAAAGCCAGCTTTGAAGCCTGCCTCGCTGGCTTAGGCAGGACAGTCTGGAGTCCCTCTCACCTTGCCTGGTTTCTATAAATCTCCCTCCCCTTTACTTGATGATTCTCTCGATTTTTGTCTTATACTTTTTTTTTATGTCTTTAGAAACACCTTTCTCAGCCTGCCTCAGAATGAGGTGGGGCATAAATACCTGAATTCGTGTTTAAAACAACCCCCAAAGTTCAGGGCAACTGTGAGAATTGCTTTGCAAACACCTTGGAACCAGGACTACCACCAAGGGGAACAGGGAGGGAAGGTCTTTCCTCTAAGCTGGATTATTTCACCACAGACAGCACTCCCCACTTCTGACTCACAGGCCCCCGAATACTCATGGGCACCTGATTATTTTTTATAATTTAATGAAAGGTCACAAAACACATTTTGAAATCTTGGTGACTTCCCTTGAGATTTTACTGAATTGACTTTATTCAAGAATTGGGAGCCAGGGGCCCGAATGTAGGTCTGTAATACTGTTTGCCTAACATGCCCAAGGCCCTAAGTTCCATCCCCAGCCCTGGAAAAAAACAAAAACAAAAAGCCCAGAATGGAAACTTTGGCTGAAACCTTGATTTTATGATTTCCTGGCTCCACCAGCAGGGACTTGTTAGGGCGATAGCAGCCAATAGGCCTGGGGAATGGGAGGAACCATGCTACTGGGAAGGAGGTATAGGAATACAGGATGGGGAGATAGGAAGCCCTGGAGAGTTGGGGGGGGGTAAGACCTCAGCCCAGTGGAGTCCTAGATCAAGGCCCGAGCTTAACCAGGGCATTCCAGAGGAGTCTACTCAAAACATAAAGTCCCAGAACTACTGTCCACTTGTACTTTTTAACAAGGAGAGGACATTTCTACTCCTGGACAAAGCAACCATGCCCTCTTCCCTGCCCCTGGGATTTTCAAATATCTTCTCTCCATGCTGGGCTGCCTTCTAAAGGGGCAGGGCCTCTTTTGCTTCATATCGCTTTGCTGCCAAGGGGTCACCAGTCGCAGCCATGGGCAGCTGCTTCTTGCTATGTGACACAGGCCAAGTGGTGGCCATCACCCTCCCTTTCAGGAAAGGATGCCGAGTCTCAGAGAACAGAGAGGAGCCCTAGCGAATCGTAGTCAGGAGTTAAACCCAGACCCACAAGTCCTGTATCCTTTGCACAGAGGTGACCTCCCGGCACCAGGGAGGAGAGCGTCTCTGGCTGCCATGTGATAATGTTTCCCGGAGCTGGGCTGGGGTTGGGGCCTGCTGCAGGGTTGGGCTCACGCTTCGTGCTGTCTTGTTGGCAGTGGAATCTGGTGTGTGAGGATGACTGGAAGACGCCCCTCACCGCCTCCCTGTTCTTCGTAGGCGTGCTCCTTGGCTCCTTCGTGTCCGGGCAGCTGTCAGACAGGTAAGGACATGGAGGGAGGAAAGGGGGACAGGGCCCCTTGTCACTGCCTATCTTGAGGTTGGACTGATTTCAAGGTATTTCTACATAGTGAAGGGGAGGATCCTCAGGCCACTGAGTCAGTGGTGGGGAGTCAGGATGTCTCCTGTTCACCCTGACCTCATATTCCTGTAGAGACCCACTTGTGTTCTATTCCCTGAGCCTGCGCTCCCCAGGCTTTGGGTAGGAATGGGGAGGGACCACTCCCCCCACTGGAAAGTGGAGTCGTCCTTCCACACATCCCTTGACCCAACGCCATGCTGCCACCACCACTGCCCCTCCACCCCACCCCCAACTCTTCAGAGTTGTTCTGGGGGACAGGGAGTGGATGACTGGATCAGTCCACAAACAGCCACCAGGACGGGTCGGGCCAGACAGCAGCACTAACTCTACACTCCCTGGGCCTGTGGGTTGGACTCTGGCTGGGTCTTGGGTCCACAGAGAAGACCCAGTCTGATTCTGAGACCCCTGGAGCTCACAGGCTGATAGAGACAACATTGCAGTATACTCGGACATGCTCTGCTGGCCCCAAATGCTCTCTGGTGACCAGAACAGGAGGCGACAGTAATGAAGAGCAGTGTTGGGGAAGGCTTCCAAGAGGGGTGCCTGTCTCTTCCCTAGCTTCAAACACCAATGGGGCCTCCAGCCAATGGCCTGACAGCTGAACTTTGGAAAGTGGGGTGTCTGTTCTGCGCCCACCTGTGCTTCATCCCATCCATTGGTCACTACTGGAATGTGAAATTAACACCTAAACCAACTACATTGTCACCAAAAGACATGGCGAAAAGCTATGTCTTTCCATAAAGCAGGGGTGGGGTGCTGGCATCAGTACAGATGTTCCTCAGCATTGAAAGAGAGTACCATATGCATCTCCCTGGCCCAGGAAACCATCAAAGCTCATCATAGGGTTTTTATTGAATGCATATCACTCTTACACCATTGGAAAGTAGAAAAATCCTAAGCTGAACTATTTTTAAACCAGAAAACATTGTAATCCAAGGTTAAAAACCACTGCCCTCAAGGAACTCTTGGTTCTGGATTTATAGAACTCACATGTTGCAGATATGAAAACTACCTGCAGATTCTGTGCTGTGGTGGCAGCTTCTACCTGTGGCTCCTTCTAAAGAGCAGCTTTCCATGTGGTCCTTGCATAGACTGTTCTATGTTTTCAAGATATGAGACCTGCATAGGAAGCTTAGAAACTCCCATCCTGGGAGATGGATGCCTGAGGACTGACAGAGCCCTGAGTCTGCCATGATGTCTAGCTCAGAGATTAAAACACACCCTGAGTTACCATTATGCTTTATTCTACTGTTTTGCTTTATTCACCTATGTTATGCTTTATCCTACAGGTTTGGCAGGAAGAACATTCTTTTTGCAACCATGGCTGTGCAGACTGGCTTCAGCTTCGTGCAGATTTTCTCCATCAACTGGGAGATGTTCACTGTGTTATTTGTCATCGTGGGCATGGGCCAGATCTCCAACTATGTCGTGGCCTTCATTCTAGGTAGGAATGGCTTCGGAGACAAAAATTCCTCCCTCCAATGCTCTGAAAGACCAGGAAGGAGGAGGCCACTGGGCTATGCTTCCAAAGTTCAGGCACTCACAGGGAGCCAGCTCTGTGCTGGACCCTGAATGGTGGCCACAAGAGTTCAAGCCAATAAGAATCAGCCGCACAATAACTGAGACACATTCACAGGTGCACAGGGCACATAAGAGGGGACCCTGAGGGAGGGATGGCCTGGGAATGTTTTTGATTGGAGCTGTGAAGGCTTGAGGCTTCTACCTGGTCACCTAGGAAGGGGCTCAGGGTGGTTGGTATGGCCCATACACAGGCATACAGGCAGTAAAGGCACTTGCCAGGAGGATTTCAGTGTCAGCCCACCCAGTAGATCTGGCCTCACCCATACTCAAAGCCCATCCAGAGCATATCAGTTCTGTGCAGGACAGGCCTCACTGCATTGATAGTAGGCCTGTCAAGAGGCCACCGCTAAGAATCATAGGCTATAGGAGGGAGAGTCATCAGTTACAAACCCACGAGGAGGCCCCAGGCCACTCCAGATTGTCTGAGAAGGAAGTGAGGTGAGCTCCAAACAAGTTAATCAGGTTCATCCTAAGGAGTGAGAGTCTCCAGTGCACTCTCTGAGCCCCCAATATGAGCACGTGAGAAGGGGAGAGAAAGGGAGCCTTCTTTCCATAAGAATGGAAACTCCAATTCCTATAATTTCTAGTGTGATCATTCTACTTGGCTCAGCACAGTCCCTGTTTATCCCTATTGTCACAGCATAATTATGAATAGTTCCCTTTAATAGAAGTCTAAGGATTCTTCTTGGCTCAAAAGTCTGCACCTGGTCTGGTGATTCTGATTGCTTTCAAGGGTCTGATGACTCACTGGCTTTGGAGATGCTGCATCGGCTTAGTTGAAGATGTTTATACCCTCTGTCTGTCGGGTTGCCAAGATGGAATTGTTCAAATTCCACTCCTTTAATTATTTGTGAAGGGCTCCTTGCCACAGGTCCTGTTCTCAGTGTCTGTGGAGGGGAGAGGGAGAGGAGAAGAGAGAACATACCCAAGCCACATGGTCTGGGCAGATAGCACACTCTTCAGTTGGCCCTGGCGGGTGGGACCGATCTCTCTCTGCAGTGCTAAGGAGAGGAGCAAGATTTTCAGGGTCATTTGTGAGAGAGCACAGGGAGTTGCAGGATAGCAATGCTGAAAACTGGAAAGTGGAGGGACTTAGAACCAAAATTGTAACTTCCTAATGCGCAATGGACACAGGACACAGGACTCTTGGACATAGCGAAGCCTATTCTCATGTTTTAAACCCCCACATCCATCTTCCTTGCTGTCAGCACCCATACATCTGAGTAGCCCTACACATGACTCTGCTTGGGCCAGATCCATCCCAGAAACCAAACAGGCCTCCCCCAGACAGAGGACTCTGTCGAAGGTCTGCAGATCCGTGTCACAGGAGGACCTGGAGGACCATCTGGAATGCAAGGGCAGAGAGTTGTGGTGAAGCTAGAGCAACCCTGCTCTTAGGATTGGGAGCAGGGTAGAATCTATGCCAGGCTGTGGCAACCCCAAGGCTGAGGAGTTGAACCTGCCTCTCTACTCACCCAGGGTGCTTCTGGGGCTTAGAGCCTCTCCTCTATGAGTGGACGAAGCATAGAGGGCACTCTCCCCAGGCCTCTGCAGAAAAGGTCTGCCCCACTGCCCACCACTCCCCTTGCTTCTCCCCATCAGGTTTTCGGCCCCACACGCAGGGCTGAGGGCAATCAGAGCCTAGGTGTGTCCAGCAGCCATCAAAAGGCTACTAGGTACAGGTACAGAGGGTTCCCCATCAGCTTGGGTGCATGCCTGCTATTCTTGGTGGCTTTGCAGGAAATAGCTGACTTTGGGTCCTGGTATGAGAGTTTTGTGTTTAGTTCTCAGGCCTGAAAGATTTAGAGTTTCACTGGAAATCAGCCTGTCCCAGAGCAGCTGGACCCACCACTCCTGGTGGGAACAAGGTGGTTGCACCTTCTCCACGGCACATGAGTGCCCTCTGGTGTTGCAGCACTGAAATAGCCAAATTCCAGGTTTTATTTTATCCACCGCCCCCCTCCCCTTTTATTTTATCCTCCCCTTTTGAGCTGGATTTGAAACAACCAGGTTTTATTTGGGTAAACTAAACTGAAGGGTGAGGTTTGGACTGAAAATTCTGTCTGTCCCTTCACTTTTGGCCTCTGGCTCTAGGAAAGGTTTCGCAAGTTTCTGTGATGATAATCTTTAGTTTTAGGATTCTAAATGTTAATTTGGGAAGCTGAATTACACCCACTCTCAAAGCAGTGTAAAAATGAGTCTTCTTCTTGTGCTAGTCTTTTCTTTTTTAAATCATCAAGCCTAGGGCTGGGGATGTAGCTCAGTGGTAGACCACTTGCCTAGCATATGCAAGGCTCCGGGTTCAATCCCCAGGACTGGAGAAAAAAGAAAAAATAAAATCATCAAGCCTTCCAGAGTCATAGGATTCTAGAAAAGGTAAGAAAAAAACAATGCTACCCAAAGCCCCATGCAAAGTGGATGCATCTGAAATGATGGTGCTTCCAGAATGTGGCTAACTTAGGGGGAGGAAATGACCACTCAGGACCAAGGACTCTGACCTACCCCATCCCAGCTCCCTCATAATTTCCACATTTCTCATCTTCAGCCTGTTCACAGGTTCCTGTGGGTAAAATATCAATGGAATCCTCTTCCTTCCCCCGTAACTACTTACATGTTTTTTGCAAATTTAACTGCCTGCTTCCTGTTCTCTTTTTTTTGGGGGGGGGGCATTACTGGGGATTGAACCCAAGGATGCTGAAACACTGAGCCATATCCCCAGCCCTTTTTACTTTTTTATTTTGAGACAGAGTCTCGCTAAGTCACTTAGGGCCTGGCTAAGTTGCTGAGGCTGGCTTTGAACTTGGGATCTTCCTGCCTCAGCCTCCCAGTTCACTGGGTTTACAGGCATGTGCCACTGCATCTGGCTGCCTCTTGTCTTGACTGATTCATTAACTCAGTATTTTCCAGTACTCTAAACATCTGTTCCCCCATACAACATTTCTTTGGGCATGATGAATTGTTGAAAGCTTCGATTCCTTTAACATCCAGATGTTTCCGTTCTCATTAGTGTGTAACTGATGGCATCTTCCTTTTAACTTTGGCTTCCAGAAGTACAAATTTGAAATTTAACTACATCAGTTATGCAGCTTTTATCTACCATATATTTATTTGTTTATTTGTGGTGCTAGAAATTAAACCCAGGGTCTTATGCATGGCAAGGACTCTACTAGTGAACTAAGGCCCAGCCCCTGAAATGTTTTTAAATTGAAATAAAATTTTGTCTTAGTCTACTTGGGCAGAATGCCATAACAAAATGCCACAGGATATGTGGCTTAAAGGAAAAAAAATTAGTTTTCCATGGTTCTGGAGAATAGGAGTCAAAGATCAAGGTGCAAGCAGAACTGGGGTCTGGTGTGGGCTCAACCTGCTTGGTTGCACATGGCTGCCTCCCCTGTGTGTTCCTGTGGCCTGTCCTCTGTGCAGCTCAGAGAACAGTCAGGCTTAGGAACACAAGCTCTCTGGTATCCCTTCTTATAACAATAGCAGTATTATCAGATCAGGGCTCCACTCCCATGACTTCATTTCACCTTAATTTCTTCCTGAATCTATATATAACCATACTGGGAGTTAGAGTTTCAGTATATGATAGGATGATACAAACAATCAGTCCCTACCAAATTTGCATGCCATGATATTCATTCTTTGAAAGTGTACAATTCAGTGATTTTTTAATGTTACAAAGGATGGGTTGAGGTGTAAATTCAGTATATTCACAAAATTGTACAATGTTTAGCACCCCAGAAAGAAACCTTCTATTCTTTAGCAGTTATTGCCCTCTTCCCCCAACTTTTGGCAACCACCAGTCTATTTTCTGTCTCTAGATTTGCCGATTCTGGACATTTCATATAAATGGAATCACATGGTGTGTGACCTTTTGCCTGGCTTCCTTCACTTAATATTTTCAAGAGTAACCCATGTTAAAGCACGAATCAGTGTTCATTGTATGAATACAGCACATTTTGTTCATCTGTACACCAATCAGTCAACATCAAGGTTGCTTCTGCTTTGAGGTTATTATAAACAACGCTACTATGAACCTTCTTCTCATCTCAAAACTGCACCTAGGGGGCTGGGGATGTGGCTCAAGTGGTGGCGCGCTTGCCTGGCATGCGTGCGGCCCGGGTTCGATCCTCAGCACCACATACCAACAGGGATGTTGTGTCCGCCGAGAACTAAAAGATGAATATTAAAAATTCTCTCTCTCTCTCTCTCTCCTCTCTCACTCTCTCTTTTAAAAAAAAACTGCACCTAGTTAGTCACTCTGCTTTCAAGGTTGTATACATATGTTTCCAGTTGTCTTGCATATATACTAGCAGTGGAATTGCTGGGTCATATGATAGCTTTATGTTTAACCTTTGGAGGAACTGACAGACTTTTCAAAGTGATCAGTTGCATATTCTTGTTTGTTTTTTATTCAAGGCATCGTTTGTCGTTGTTGTTTTATTTTTCTTTATTTTTGTTGTTATTGTTGTTTTCGTTTTTGGTATTGGGTATTGAACCCAGAGGAATTTAACCACTGAGCTATATCCCCAGTTCTTTTTTTTTGTTTTTTAGTTTGAGACAGGGTTTCACTAAGTTGCTCAGGGCTTCATTAAGTTTCGAAGGCTGGCCTTGAATTTGCAATCCTCCTGTCTCAGTCTCCTGAGCTGCTGAGATTACAGGTGTAGCACAGGGCTGGGCTATATTGTATTTTAATGTTACCATTGTTTTATTGTATTTAAATTAAAAGATGCCTCAAAATCTTCAAAGGATGATTTCAGGTATAAATATATTGCTGGAACCCTTTGCATTGCACTGTGTAAGAGAAGAACTGAGGTAACCCAAGGAGAAGCAAGAACTCACTTCTGTCTATTCACAAGGAGCTTACTGTCTGGGAAGATGACATGGGTCACAGAGGGGTGAGTGTAGATAACATTGCTGGGTATGCAGAAGTAGGAAAGGTTACTTTTTTTTTTCTTTTTTCTTTTTTTCTTTTTTTTTTTTTTTTTGTAGCAGGGATTGAACCCAGGGGTGCTTAACCACTGAGCCATATCCCCAGCCATTTTTATTTTTTATTTTGAGACAGGGTCTTGCTAAATTCTTAGAGCCTCTCTAAATTTCTGGCCTTGAACTTGTGATACTCCTGCCTCAGCCTGGCATGCGCCATCAGGCCTGGCAGGAAATCTTACTTTTGATTAGCGTAATCTGTGAAGGTTTCAGAAGAAGGAAGGGAAAGCCCCCGGCCGGAGAACATCTATTAATTTGATGGGATTTCTGGGCACTTTCTGGGAAGCAGAGAAGTTGCTCTGTTAGGCCTCTTGGAAGGCACTGTACTTTCTATCATCCCACATGTCAGACATATGTGGGCACTTTACATACATGACATCAGTCCATATAACCATAACTCCATGAAGCAGCCCCTATCAAAGTCACTCTAGCAGGGACTTAACATCAAGGGCCTCTGCTCTCTCCACATGCCTGATGGAGTACCCTCCTCCACCCTGACAGCTGCACTACAGACTCATTTCTCAAGCTGGGATTTGCTGCAGGCCTCTGGGTCATTCATGGAGGTGCATATCCTCCTGCTTCTATGTGGAATGTGCCTAGTGGTGCCTGGGCCGATTACCAAAGAAGGACCCTGATCTACATGGAGGGGGACCTGGTCCTGTCTGAGTCATTCCTTCTTGGAAAGTGCTCAGTCAGGTGGAGTAGACAACTAGTGAGCAAACTCTCCATAGGCTATTTGGGCCTTTATCCTGACCAGAACAAGTCCTTTGGCTCAGATTTCAGAGTTTCACTCCCAGGAGACACTCAGAGGCCCAACCAGACCAAGACCAGCCAGGCTTTGCACTAGGAACAAAAACCTATAAGACAGAAGAAAGGAAAGGGATCTCAAGTCAGCAGAGCCAGGACATCACTGTCATGTCTTACTGCCAGGTGGAAAGTTTGGGGCAGCTACAGTCCATGAGAGATCTGCAGGAATCAGGGATACTCTCTCAGTGCTATTGAGATGGAGCTGGTTGGCCTCCAGCTGATTCAGAGACTATTTTCAGGGAGGGAAATTGGAAATCCTCACCTTTAAAAGGCGGGCACAGCCTCACCCATCTCCCTGCATGTCTCCACTAGAATTTCAGTTGAAAAATTGTTGTATAGGACCAAAGCTTTGCCCCAGATGGTTTTTTAATTTTCTTTTTTTGATACTGAGGATTGAACGCAGGAGCACTTACCACTGAGCCACATCTCCAGACTTTTTTGGATTTTATTTAGAGACAGGGTCTCACTGAGTTGCTTAGGGCTTCACTAAATTGTTGAAGCTGGCTTTGAACTCATGATCCTCATGCCTCAGCCTCCTGAGCCGCTGGGATTATAGGCATACACCACCACACCTGGCTCCAGGTGATTTTTTTCTTGGTAGCTAGACCAGTATCCATAAGTCAAATAGACACAGTTTAAATCCTAGCTGTACTACTTATTATGGGTGTATAAACTGAGGCATTGGCTTTAATTCTTTTTAAATTCTTAGCTCATCTCATGTACAATGGGAGTTGCCTTAATTCTTACCTAATTGTTGTAAATAGTCAAAGAGATAATATATGTAAATACTTAGCCTGGAACCTGGCTTAAAATACCTACAGGTATTTTTTTTAAATTTTTTTTTAAAAATCTAACTGTGAAAAAAATTTTTTAAAAAAATTTTTTTTAAAAATCTAACTGTGAAGTTGATGATGATGTTGATCATGTTTAAGGATGGCTACCGAAAGGTTCACCCAAGGCAGTGCCAATAAGGACTTACTTGGGTCTGTATCCACATGGTTCCATAGGAAAACAGAAAGGTAGTTTTACAAAGCTTCTGTCCCCAATGGGTACTCTGCAAATCTATAACAACTCTGTTCTAGCTTGAGCTTAGAGAGGGAGATTATCCAGGACCCAGTAGTATAAGATCTCTTTTCTTATCAAGGTTTTGAAGGTAGAAGGGAGCTCCACTAGCCTCACAGTTCAATAAGATTCTTACTTGGTTTTATGCTCTCCCCAGACCAACCCCCCCACAATCAAATCCTCTGCTGCTTTATTTCTGCTTAGGAATAGAGCACCCTCTGTTCATTTTCATATCATAATCACAGCCAAAGAGTTGGAGCTAGCACAGTAGAGGAAGGTTGTTCACAGAGTAAGAAAAGATCTGGAAATCACACTAATGATAATGGGCCCCATCCTTGGACATGAACTTATGGGCTGAGAAATGCCTGGGTGGTTAAACACATGGTCTGCCCTGTGGGAAGCAGGGGCACACGGCAGCGGCAATCTCTATCCATCTGGCTTTTTAAGTAGTAAAGTTGCTCAAGAGAGAATCACTGAGGCAGGTGGCTCCATTCTGATGAGTGAGGGAGAGTGAATGGGATGGGTTGGGACAGGTAGGCAGTGGTTGCTAGGACACCAGCAGCAAATGCTGCTTCTCTGGAATTCATTCTTCAGCCTGTGCTAGGGCCCCATAAATGTGGTTAAGAAAAATCTCTCTTGAGAGCCGAACTAAATGTTCTTTGAATTATCTGTGCTTTATTTTCTGGGCTACTTCTTCTCTGTAGTGTGGGCAAATCCCAAACAAAAGGCAGAACTGTTCTATTGGCTAGATCTCTCTGCCCATGAGGCAAAGGAACAAGAGTGGCCTCTGGAGCTCTATGACAAGGAGCTTATGCTTGGACTCCTCATTTCCATCCAAGAATTCCAAAGACCAGGCAACAACTCTGGAGTAACTGGCACCAAGGGTGGTTAAGATAGTCCTAGGACATGAAATGGCTTTTAAAAACACAAATCTAGCTGAGCATGGTAGTGCACACCTGTAATCCCAGCTACTCAAGAGGCTTGGGCAGAAGGATCTCAAGTCTGAATCCAGCTTGGACAATTTAGTGAGATCCTGTTCCAAAATATAAAAGGAAAAAAGGGCTATGGATGTAATTCACTGGAGCACTTGCCTAGCAAGGGCCAGGCCCTGGGTTCCATTCCTGGTACGACCCTCTCACACATTCTGCAAATGCAAATCTGTGGCTCCTTTAAACATTTTGGGGAATTCCTTCCATAAGTAGATACATCCTGGATCTCCTCCCATCTTCCCCCACCCTGACCACTCCTGCTCTGGGCCATGAACAAATACCTTTCCCCTTTTCTACGTGGTCGTAGTGTGAACTCCAACATCCAGATAATGACATATAAGGCCAATCTTAAAGTGAGGTTAAAATGCTAACACTCCTCCCTTGTTTTGAACAGGAACTGAAATTCTTGGCAAGTCAGTTCGTATTATATTCTCCACGTTAGGCGTGTGCACGTTTTTTGCCGTGGGCTACATGGTGCTGCCACTGTTTGCTTACTTCATCAGAGACTGGCGGATGCTGCTGCTGGCACTGACAGTGCCCGGGGTGCTGTGTGTCCCACTGTGGTGGTGAGTGTGATTCACTTGTTCCCAGCCAGGCCCACTGCAACCTGAGGTGGCTGCCTTCAAGCCCAAGCCTGGAGAGTTTCTGTCTCTTCGTGGGTGGGCCCAGACTGCTGGGTTTTGATTATTCGTTATCCTACAAAGCCCTCTTCTGGGGGGATTCTGATCCCCTCCCAGAGTCTCCTGGCTCTCATCTGTTGTTGGTTGAGGTTGTTGGTGGAGATGGTATTGTCGGATTTTGTTTTTAACTCTGCCCTCTGCCTTTGATACTTTGTCCTCTAGAAGGTCTCTTTCTTGGGCTGGAGTTGTAGCTCAGTGGGAGAGCGCTTGCCTAGCACATGGGAGGCACTGGGTTTGAACTTCAGCACCACATAAAATAAATAAATAAAAGAAAGGTATTGTATCCATTGACAACTAAAAATTTTAAAAAAGAAAATCTCTCTATTCAGCTACAGTACAGTGAGTCTTCTGTATCTGTGTGTTCTTCACCTACAGATTCAATCAAAGGAGGATTTTTTTTTTTTTTTTTGTAAAAGGCATCTATACTGAATAGGTATAGACCTTATTCTTGTCCTTATTCCCTGAACTATACAATATAACAATAGCTATTTACACTGTATTTAATTGTAACAGGTTTTAGTGGGCTGGAGATAGCTCAGTGGTAGGGCACATACTTAGCATGCACAAGACCCTGGGTTCAATGCCCGGCACCCAAATAAATAAATAAACTTTATTTATTTATATATATACATTATTTATTTATTTATTTATTATATTTATATATATTTAATTATATTAGATATTAGGTATTATAAGTAACCTAGAGGGTATTTAAAGTATACAGGATAAGGTGTGCAGATTATATGCAAATAGTGTACTATTTTATATAAAGAACATGAAAGTCTTAGGATTTTTATACCTGCAGGGGTTCTGGAATCAAGGCCATACAGATACCAAGAAATACTTAATTACTTATGATGATTGGCATCTAAGGTGCTCCTGCTTATCTACTTGGATACTTGGAGGGATTCCTTTTGTTTAAAGAGAAGTTAAAGAAGTGTTCTCTTCTTCCACAGTCCCTAACTCTTTTTCCCCACCACTGGAGATTGAACCCAGGACGTTGTGCATTTTAGGCAAGTGCTATACTACTGAGCTACCCCCCCACCCCCACCCCAGGACCTCCCCAACAGTTAATGGGAATTACAAAATTTGGAGATTCTAGCTTCAGTCTTACCTAATATGACTCTCACTGGAATATCTGAGGAGAAAGAACAAATTAACAATAATGGAATAAGGTCCAAGCTATACTCCCTTTTTTGGAATGTCCCATTTCTTTGATTTTCATATTTAAATAAGAAGAAAGGGGATTTCTTTCATTTCTCTCTCTCTCTCTCTCTCTCTCTCTCTCTCTCTCTCTCTCTCTCTCTCTCACACACACACACACACACACACACACACACACATTTATTCTTCTTGGTTTGTTTCATTAACCAAAGAACCAGTAGTAGCTGGTTGGTTTCTATCTGCTTATACAATTGCTTATAAAATTATGTAATAAAAGTTTCTTTGATAATTATTTGGAATTCACAGTTTAGATGAGACCTCATGATTTTCCTGTCATATCCTTCTGGGAATTTGTCCAGATGGTCTATCTTGCTGCAGCTTTTAGGCAACCACAGGGGTTGACAGCCCACCTTGGCCTTCCTTGCCTGGCCAGGTAGCTCAGGTTGGACTGCTCCATAGTACTGGCTTCTTATGACCTCCAAGACTGTGCAGTTTAACAGCACAAATTTTTGGCATGAGGTATATGTGGGGTGAGGATTAGTGTATGGAGGGAGAATTTTTTTCCCCTTAATTCCCTGGAATTTGAGAAGAGATTTTTTTTAAAGGCCAAATGTTACTCTTATTTATGTGTAAGTTTCTTCTGAAACCCAGTCTGAGGGTCAGTAAATGAGGAGAGGCTATTATCTATACAACTCTGCCTCTAAGGAAAGCACCCAGATTGATTGGCAAGAGCTGAGCAATTTTCTGGAATGAGAGTCATCGTCATCATTATCATCATCACACCCTTGGTCCTTCTTCCCATAATCCCTGTGCTAACTAAATCTATTGAAAAATGTTGGTGACCAGGGCTCTCAAGACACATGACAAGGTTATTTTCTGCCTCTTGAGATAAATTATTTCAATAATCTGTGTTCTTTGGCTCATGTTGTCATTTTGGCCTAAGCAATCAGTACTTTTAAACTTTTATTGTTGTATGATGCTATCAGAGAGGAGAACAACAGCAGAGCTCTGATGGCCCATACACACTTGAGTAGATCTTTCCTCCGGACCTCATATCATAACAGCAGCAGCTCTTGTTCAGACCCCTGAGTTTTCAGCAGAGAAGACTCATTCCACACAAAGCTGCCTCACTCTGCCCTGAGGAGAGTTCTTTATTTCATTGCCCATGGGCTGGTCCACGAGTGCTCCTGGCAATGGGCACACTGCACCAGGGACAAGACTTCCTCAGACAGAGGGCAGCAGGGGGCCAGCACTCATGAGCTGAGTGCTCACCCTGAAAGTTTTCATTATCTTAAAGTCTTTTCATTTTCCTCTAAAACCAAAACAACTTTCTTCTGAACATCTAGTCCTTGAGGGCTAGACTTCCTTAAATGATGTTCATTGGCTAGTGGGCTGGGATGAGGAGGGACTGCTTCAGGGTCCTGGGGACCCTGCTGCCTAATCAGAATGTGACAGACTCTCCAGCAACATCCCACCCCTGCTTAATCTGAAGTAAATCTATAGAAAGATTATACTGTGCAACCTCATTTGGCACTCTATTAGCTTCGGAAATGATCTCTAGACAAGAGATTTTGTGCACTAAAAAAGCAATTTAAAAGTAGAGATTCCAGAGGCCCCATGTTACTGGAGTTTTAGGGTGAGAGCCCCAGCTCTGGGAGGTCCCCAAAGACTAGGTTCTGCCACATTCCAAGATGCCAATCAAAGAGAAAAGCAGTTGTGAAGGCTAGAAAGGAACTTTAATCAGTGTATCTATATCACGAAGACAAGAGGACCAGTGTCATCGCCCCATCTTCAGGGTTACTGATGTGAGCTCCCAGACTATATAAGGAAGGGGGCCAGAAGTCTGTAAGTCAAGCAGTGTTGATTAAACTGCAGTCTGGTTGATCATTGCCTCAGATTTGATTGGAGGGGACTTATCAGCTGGTTGCAATAAGAAAGTTGCTGTTTCCTGGGGTTGTGGATAGTTTCAACTCATCACAAGAGGTTTCTCAACCAGACCTGTTGTTTCTAGAATCCTGGGCTCTGAAAATAATACAGAGCCAAGGAGACAGATGCAAAATGGAGGCAGAGGTACCAAGGGAGGGTGCATGGGGGCAGGAAAGATGGTGGAATGAGATGAACATCATTACTCTGATTCTAGTTACCCATTGGATATTTGCAGGCTCAAGTGAAGAGTCAACATTTTCAGCCAAAGCAGCCACTAAGTCCCTGTTACAAGATCACTGGGCTGGAAATGGGAGTCAAACCTACATAGAACCACTGAAGGTGGTTTGGAACTTTTTTTTATTTTTCCTTCTGGGTACTGAGGATTGAACCCAGGAGTGTAGGAGTGATTTACTGCTATATATCTCCAGTCATTTTTTTTTGAAAATTTATTTATTTAATTTAATTAGGTATATATGATAGCAGAATGAATTTTGATTCATTGTACACAATTGCAGCACAATTTTACATTTCTATGGTTGCACACGATGTAGAGTCACACCATATGTGCAGTCACATATGTATCTAGGGTAATGATGTCCATCTCATTCCACCATCTTTCCTGCCCCCATGCCCCCTCCCTACCCTCCTTCCCCTTTGCCCAATCAAAGTTCCTCCATTTTCCCCATGCCTACCCACTCCACATTATGGATCAGTATCCACTTATCAGAGAGAATATTCGGCCTTTGATTTTTTAGGATTGGCTTACTTTGCTTTGCATGATATTCTCCATTTACTCTATCCATTTACCTGCAAATGCCATAATTTTATTCTCTTTTAATGCTGAGTAATAGTCCATTGTGTATATATACCACAGTTTCTTTATCCATTTATCTATTGAAGGGCATCTAGGTTGCTTCCACAGTTTAGCTATTGTGAATTGAGCTGCTATGAACACTGATGTGGCTGCATTACTATAGTATGCTAATTGTAAGTCCTTGGGGTGTAGACCGAGGAGTCAGATAGCTGGGTCAAATGGTGGTTTCATTCCAAGTTTTCTAAGGAATCTCCATACTGCTTTCCAGATTGATTGGACCAATTTGGAGTTCCACCAACAATGTATGAGTGTGCCTTTCCCCCCATATCCACATTTTATTTTGAGACAGGATTTTGCTAAATTGTTGAGGCTGGCCTCAAATTTGCAATCCTCCTGCTCAGCTTCCTGCATCACTGGGATGACAAGCATGTGCCACCATGCCTGGTTGCTTAGGACTTTTTTTTTAATGTCCCAAATTCCCTTTAAAAAGTTTGGCAGGAAGTGGCCACAAGTGTGTGTGGAGTATAGTAGGTGGGGATGGGGTGGGGAAAGAAGCCATAGATGAAGAGTAGAGAAGTCTTAGCAATTTCTGGCTGACTAAATATTAGAAATTAGAAGAAAGAAGGAAAGATATTTCTTTGTTTTTCATTGGTGTGTTATAGTTACACCCAATAGTGGAATTTATTACATCATATTCAAACATGCACATAACATAATTTGATCAATCTCATTCCCCAGAACCTTTCATTTCTCTACTTACCTCCCTCCCTCATCTACTTGCTCTGTTCTATGATCTCCCTTACATTATTGTTATGATCGTTTTAATTTGTGCATTATAATTATATACATGCAGGATTCATTGGGGAAATGAAATCAACCAAATTATGCTATATTCATAATTTGGTTGATTTCATTCCCCCATCTTTCCCCATGTCCTGCCCTCCTTCCTGCATCTCAGTGCCCTTCCTCTACTCTGTTAGTGGAAGGCAGGACATTTCTAAGCATAACCTAGTTGGGGAAAGATACTGCTCAGTAAAGGTGTCCATGAAATATGGCCTTGTAGTAAAACCTCTAATTCTATACAGCCACCAACCTGTGTATCTATTTATATTAAAATTAATATTAAAAGCAAATAAGATTTACACTTTCATCCTTTCAGTCACACTACTTATATTGCTCAATATGTAGTTAGTGGCTTTGGGGACAACACAGATATAAGACATTCTGGAAGTTTTACTAGACTGCACAGCTCTGATGACTGGGGGTCACTGACAACATCAACACAAGTTTCTACAGGGACAAACTAAGAACATATTCTGAAAAATGCCAACTGGGCACATTTTCCAACCCATGTGCTAAGTAGGCTGGTGAAGGGAACTGGTCATTGGCCATCTAATACATCAGATGTATTAGTTTTGCTGTGAGATAATTCCCGGTGCAGCTTTGGGACCTATTACTTAGAGGAGACCTTTGTACCTGCTACTTGTAATTTATTTTCTAGGATAACTTGAGTACTGACACTTAGGTTAGGAAAACAAGATTTGGCAGGGGAATGCCTAAAAGAGTCTGAGAAATGAAATACAGGAAAGAACAGTCTTATATTTGTAGCTGTGTTTGAACATCTGTTATCAATGTGTATGGACTATTTACTTTTTTAAATTATGTTTTTAGATATTGGGGGGGGGGGTAACAAAATAAAACAGGAAAGAAACCATGGGAGCTCATCTCCCAAAAACTGGTTTGGGACTCTGGCTGACCTAGAAACCTGCTGTAAGCCATAGGGACAGCCCATAGGTGGTGCCAGTGCCCTCAACTTTCCCTCTGAATGCAGAAAATAAAAACTTAAGGAATACAAATGCCCCAGCCATCCTTTACCCAAGAAACTTGCAACATCACTACCTGGGTCCCTATGATCCTGTGAGGAATGAATTCACCAAAAAAGATATTCTCCTCTCTTGAGGCACTTACAGTCCCCCTTAGAACTACACCGGTCATTGAATTTTGGCCTTCTGCAGCTGCCATAGCTTAAACATACCCACAATTAAGGTTATCCTTATGATCTGGTCCTGGTCTCAAGCACAACTGATGATCAATCCTGCAATTCAATCAGAAGTTTAAAACTTGAGGGTATTTTTATGTATTTCTAAGATCCAGTGGACATCTCATGAAGGCTTGCACCCAGTGGTCTTTAAAAAGACCACCTGATTATTACATATTGTCTACACTAATTGAAATGTCACACTGTACCCCCAAAATATGTATAGTATGTATGTACTATGTATCAGTTAGAAACAAAAATATAGCCAGTGCACAGTGATGCATGCCCATAATCCCAGCAACTCAGAAGGCTAAAATAGGAGGATCACAAGTTCAAAGCCAGCCTCAACAACCTTGTCTCAAAATAAAAATCAAAAAGGACTAGGGATGTGGCTCAATAGTAGAGTGCCCTGGGGTCAATCCCCAGTACCAAAATAAATTCATCAATTAAAATTAAAAATTTTAAAGAATATAAACTGGAATCTTATAAAATTAAATGATCCAAGGGAAGCTTACAGTTAATAGTATCAAATCCTGCTGTTGTGAAAGGTTATAAACTATTAAAAATGACTTCTAGGTTTATTCCTGAATCTCCCCGATGGCTAATATCCCAGAGAAGATTTAAAGAGGCTGAAGCTATCATCCAAAGAGCTGCAAAGATGAACAATATAGTTGCACCAGCTGTGATATTTGATCCTGCAGAGGTAAGTATTTGCAGATGTTTCCTCTTAAGATCAGCTCTGCATTCTTGATCTTATGGAATTTCATTTGTTAAGTGTCTACAATGAACCAGATTCTGTACTAGCCAGAAGGAACACAATCATGATTATGTTCTGAGATGAAATCCAGCTGGATATGGTGGTGTGCACCTGTAGTCTCAGCCACTGTGGATATTGCTGAAGCAGGAGGATCTCAAGCCTAGGCATTTGGAGTTAGTCTGGTCAATGTAGCAAGAACTTGTCTCTTAAATAAATTTTTTTAAAAAATCCATCTTAAAGAGCCATTTAAGAATTCACTGCAGTAGCTGGGGATGTAACTCAGTGGTAGAGTGCTTGCCTAGCAAAGGTCTGGCTTCAGTCTGCATCAACCAAAAAGTATTCAGGGCAAGCAATACAGATAAATTGCTTAGCAAATATTTCCCCTTGATTTGCAAGTTGGTCTTCAATTTTTTGTTGACATAGCTATGTACTGATGATTTTTAAATGTCCAGATTAAGTGGAGAAAATGTGTTTGAGGGCTAGTCCACCCTGGGTTCTGCACAGTGCCTTGAATCTTACCAAAGCCTGTGAGAAAGCTATGCACATTTTTGTCTGGCTATGTATTATGTCTAAGGCCATTAGATCTGAGAGCACAGGTTCAGGGTTCACACCACCCTCTGCCCTGAAAGGCAGGTTGGCTACAAGGGAAAGATGGTATTCCATGGAGGCAGTCATGCGTCTTGATAGTGAGAACATGCCGTCACCATGCAGTGCTGGCTCTCAGAGAAAACAAGAAAAATAAGAATAGAATTTTAAAATAATAGAATGTCATTAAGAAAGCAAGAGGATTCCATGAATGGAAAATGATAAGAGAGGAAATGCTAAGGAATGGACCCTGTGCTAACAGTACAGAGAAAGAAGGCAGGGTGGCCCAAGGACTGAAGAAGCAGGTCCAGAGCAGGAGGACAGCAGGGTTCACTTAGCTGAATAGAAAGGATGGGTCAGGGCATTCCTGGCTAAGAGAAGGGCCAGAGACTCTCAGGACTCCCGAAGAAGACTATGGTGGCTTCAGCAGAGTTATGCATGTCATGCACTAAAATCAGCCCTACTGGCTGCCCCAGGAAGCAGAACTCTGTGGAGGACAGTGGCCTTGCCAGTGCTCTACCAGAGGGCTTCTTCTGTCCCTGGCTAACAGGACCTTTTCTAAAAGCAGATATCCTGGTTATGGCTATAGGCTTAATTATAGTAGCCATGAACCCAAGCTCTCAGACTAAGTCCTTTCACCCTTCAAATTAAGTCCTTCCCAGTCTTAATCAACTTAACTGGATACAAAAATAACATGGGAAGTGTCTAACACTCCTGCTTCCCCGTGTATTTGTTGATATTTATGCCTGGTTCCTATCTTCAAGAAATTTACAGACTAATTGCTAAGAGAAAGATGAAAGCATCATCAAATAGATATATACTTATGAACAAATAAGAATAAAATCCTGTGTCCAAACATGCTCGGGATTGAGTCTCATTTCTTCCTGATATGACACACATCTAGCCTGAACTAGACAAGTCCACTGAGGGAAAGGCAACTTGTGCCTTCCCGAGGCCCAGTCATCTCCCCTGTTCATCATCCTAGGGGATCCTCTTTAGAAGGACCTGCAGAGGCCCATTCAGAATGATGAAGACCCTATTAGATGCCAAGCACTATATTCACCTCATGTTAGATACTCATACTCCCCATATTGTTAGTAGGTGCTGCTGTTAGCTCCATTTTTCAGGAGAGGAAACTGTGGCACAGAGAAATTAAGTGATTTACCTGGAATCAACAGGTCTTAGGATTTACAACCTACTTTTCTTTGGTGTCAAAGTGCATGCTATAAAAAGATGTGATTTTTTACTTCATGTTAAGGGCAGTAGCATTATATTGGACAGAAAAAAGGGAGAGAGAGAGAGTAGTATCATCTTGGGAAACAATCTTGAGCTTCCCTGGTTTCAGAAGAAGCACCTTCAACCTGCTCACATGCCTGATCCAGAGACTCTGGGTGGCAGGATCCAGGCCAGGGACAACCACTGGATACATAATATTTTTGTCCTGAGGTTTCCAAATTGGCTATTTATCACAGTCACTCAAGTGGTTTTAAATATACAGATTCCCAGGCTTCTGATTTCTATGGAAGAATCATAGTCAGCAGGCCCAGAGTGGGACCTGGCAATCTGCTTATTTGCCTATTAATTTGTTTGTTTGTTTGTTTATTGCAGTGCTGGGGCTCAAACCCAGGGACTCACACATGCTAGGGAAGCACTGTACCACTGAGCTGCATCCCTGGCACTGGGAATCTGAATTTTAGCAAGGGCCTGTGGAAGTACCAAGTGTTAGCACAGGCCTGCCCACAGGTCCTGACTATGTATGGCACCCCCAAAACCTCTAGGAGGACTTCTAGATCCCACTAATTCATGAAGTGGCTTTGTTTTATTGTAATAACTGGGTCATGCTGCTAGGGGCATGTTCTCCAAATAGCACAGGAAGGAAAAGGCAGTGTGGCTGTGAGCTGTGTCAGTGTCTGAGCACCTGGAAAAAAGGGCACTGACATTTGGGGAACACCTGCTACAATCGCAGGCTGATGCTCTTATTTTCCTGATAGAAACTCCTCCCTCAGTCTGTTACTGAACACACACCATAGGACCACAAAATCTCCTACTTTATCTCCAAGAGATCCCCCACATCAGAGCCTTATAACTTGTATTTTAGCTTCAATTCTAACCAGCTTAATTATAGAAAATTCACAACTCATGACAAGTTAACATCAGCAAATTAAAATGAAAAGAATTAAAACTATTGACAGCAGTAAGAAATTGCCACTAACCACTAGCCACTGATGGCTAGCATCTTTTCCTCAATGGTGCAGCAATAATAACAATAGTAATAATATAATATAGTTAAGATGTATTGGGCTTTTACTATAGTTCAAATATTATGCTAAGTTTCATATATGATCTTATTTAATCTTCTCAACTCCCAGTTAATATACCCATTTTGTAGAAAAGTAATCTGAATCTCAGAGAAGAAAAATTATAACTTGCCTAAGGACACTCTCAGTTAATCAGAGTCTGTTCTGATGTTAAGAAACAACAAGAAAGTTATCAAAAAGCAGACATGACCTCCATGTGGTTGGGGTCACACAGCTCTCCTCACCCAATAGCTGCAAGTCAGACTATGATAAGGAGATGGTGGGCTGCTATTGTATATTTTGAAGGACTCTGTCTACAAAGGGCTGCAAACATTTTAAAGTGTTGGGATAAGCATCATAGATGCAAAATCACTTATTCCCCTTGCAATTTGTAAGCATATTAAAGGTAAGAGTCACATGCATAAGTTTTTCCCATACCCAAGATACTTCCTTACTACTTCCCAATCTCATAGTTATTTGCATTATTTTAGCTACAGGAGCTAAACTCCTCAAAGCAGCAAAAAGTTTACATTCTGGACCTGTTCAGGACCTGGAACATTGCCATAATAACCATTATGTCTTTGTTTTTGTGGTAAGTAATAAGTGACCTGGAAATGCAGTTACACAGCATCTAAATATTCACGTGATTTTCCTTAATTCAGGGAAACCCAGGCCTTGCCCTTCCCTTACCCAGGGAAACATGGCAAGGCCTGGGTTTCCCTGAAGAAAAATAAAAATTATAGCTCTCTAAGTTATTTGGGAATTCCTCAGTTTAATTCATGGGACTAAATACAAAACAAAACATAAACAGTTATAGGGACCAACATTGAGTCTGCAGTACTTGGATACACAAGGAAAGGATTCTCTTAATCCCTCCTAACATTAAGGGTTTAAGACTAGTGATGGGGCTGGACTGTAACTCAGTAGAAGATTGCTTGCCTAGCATGTGTGAGGCACTGGGTTCAATCCTTCGCACTGCATAAAAATAAATAAATAAATAAATAAATAAATAAAACAAATAAAATAAAGACACGATGTCCATCTACAATTATAGAAAAAAAAAAAGACTAATGATATCCCTGGTACCTGAAGCAGAGAGGCTAATTGAGTTCCTGCTTCCTGATGCTGAACAGGAATTGAGTAGTGAGGTAAGAATGACCTGGAGCCCCCTGTCTGAACTGGAGTCTTGACATGCTTTTCACACTCACTTGTAGCAAACTAATGAGTGGCTTTAAGGCACAGGAATAATGAATTGGCTTTATAGAGTAGATTTAACAAAGTATCTTCTAAAAATGAAGAAGTAAAAAAGAAGAACCTGCCTACCCACAGTGGCATCATTAAAAAAGAAAAAAAAAAAAGATCAGAACTGGTAGGTTCAGGCTGAACCCAGTCTATTTTTAGAGCCATCTTGTTTTGTGATTCATTAATTCAGAGTTTTTGCTTCTGGATTAAGCAGATGTGTCCCAGGCACGTGGCCTTCCTAGCTGTGTTCTTACATCTCCTGCATCCCTGATGCAGTGTATCTCTAGCAGTGGTGCTATGGTGCCGATAACCAACAAGTCACTATTCCACCTGAGCTGCTCTTATTCCTAACAGAAAGTACTAAGATGCTTAGGGCAAGCAAGTTTAATTTTTTGTTTTGTTTTGGATTTGTCCTTGCGCTTCTCAGCTTGACCTAGTATGTACAAAGAGATCCAACAGTGTTCCTAAAAACATTCTTCAGATAACCTCTGCTTTTCAGAACTGTTAATGATTTGTACAAATTTGCACATTTGTACACAGGGGAGTCTACCCTGTTAAATACTGATCTCTGAAAGACTAGCGCTGTCCCATAGAACTTTCTGCAGTGATGGAAATGTTTTATATTTGTGTTGCCCAATATGGTAGCCACAAGCTACCATGGCTATTGAATGCCTAAAGAGTGGCTGATGGAACTGAATTTGTAATTCAGTTTTAATTTACTTAAACCTAAATGGCCATATGTGGCTAGTGGCTTTATATAACACTTTAAGATCTGGACAACTTCTGTATATTTTTATTTTTTTGTACTGGGGATCAAATCTAGAACCTAGCACATGGTAGGCAAGCATTCCACCATTGAGCTACATGCCCAGCCGAGCTCTAGACAACCTTTTGATCATGACAAAATTTTAAAGTGATTCAGATTATTTATCCACTTGCCATTTTGATTGATTATCTTTCCTCTTTCAGGATGCTAACCTCAGTGGGTTACTTTGGTCTGTCCCTCAATGTTCCTAATTTACATGGAGATCCCTATCTGAACTGTTTCCTCTCTGCCTTGATTGAAGTTCCAGCTTACATTACAGCCTGGCTGCTGCTGAGAACACTACCCAGGCGTTATATCATAGCTGGGGTACTGTTCTGGGGAGGAGGTGTCCTCCTCTTGATTCAAGTGGTACCTGCAGGTAAGAAGTGAACCAAGGTGAACAGCTTCCCAGAACATCCCAATCCCGTTGACTAGGCCGTTTATGAGTTACTGCTCTTTGATAACATCAGAGATGGATCAAATTAGCCAGGTGATAGCCAAGGACTATGGAGTTTTCTGCATTCAAAACTACCTTCAAACAGAAGAGTTAGCCTTGGGGAATCAGAAACCACCAATTAAAGGGGGAGGGTAATTCTCCTCAAAGAAAGACCAAACTCTCAAACCTCTTCCTTTGTGTCACACTCTTGATTCCTAATTTCTTGGTTCCTTCAAACCTTTTCTCTAGAAGTGTATGTTCAAGTGTTATAATTGATAACACATGGTGGTTCCATTATAAATTTAGCAATTTTATGGTCTGAATCTTTAGGTAATTAAATAGGACACAAAGGGGCACATGTTTACCTTTTCCTCTATGTCCAGCTGTCTCATATTATAAAAATGTTAAGTCAATAAGATACATAGTAACATACATAGACATGTATTTCTTAATAATAAGAAACAGGAGGGAAATGATTGGCCTTTTTAACTATTCTACTTGCTAACAACTCGCCATGAAACTGTTGTCACAAACAGAAGACAAGCGGACAAAGGTCACCGGATACCTTATGATCTAGAATAACAGTGGAGCAAAGTACAAATCCACCTTTCACTCTCCATCTTGGTCCATGCCCCATTGGTCAGATATTTGAAGAGATAGTGTTATCTGGTAACACTTTATCTTAATGAAAATATTCCCTTTAGAGCACAAAGGACACAAAAAGCAACTTAGTTAACATTGCGTCTAAAGCACCTCTGTTTACAATGGGCCTCTTTTCCAGATTACTACTTCGTGTCCGTTGGTCTGGTGATGCTGGGAAAATTTGGGGTCACCTCTGCTTTCTCCATGCTGTATGTCTTCACTGCAGAGCTCTACCCCACCCTGGTCAGGAACATGGCGGTGGGCATCACCTCCATGGCCTCCAGGGTGGGCAGCATCATTGCTCCCTACTTTGTTTACCTTGGTGAGATGCATCTTGTCTGTTTGTTCTTTCTTTAGTTTTAAAAATAAAAGTAGTCCATTTTCATTTTGAAAAATTCAAGCAGTATAGAAAACATTGGAAAAAGTACAAGTTCACCTCTCCTCTCCCTAGAAGTAACCAATACCATTTCAGGTGACTTTATGAACAACCTTTCAGATGTTTAATTTTGCATAAGACAAAGGCAAGTGCACACATGTGCTCACATATACATATGTGTATATTTTAAGCACAAAAATAAATTATAACTTTTAAATTTGATATTGTCTCAAAATATCCTTTCAAATGGATATAAGTACTCTTTTACCTTCTTTTTAGTAAATACTATGTATATATCTTAACTTATATAAACTATATATATATATATATATATATATATATATATATATATACATATCATACATTTAGTCGATGGATGGACATTAAGGCCATTTCCAGGCTTTTGCTATTACATTTGAGCATTTCTAATGTGAATAGTCCAAATTCTAAAATGTTCCAAACTCTTAAAACTTTTTGAGCACCAATGCTTGGATTTGGGAACATTTCAGATTTCAGACTTTCCAAATAAGAATGCTCAACTGGTGAAGTTTATTCCAAAATCCAAAAATCTCTGAAATATTTCTGGTCCCAAGCATGTTGGATCAGGGATGTTCACCCTATACAAAATAACATTGCAAGGAATATTCCCCTATGCTTCTACACCCTTTATGAATTCTTTTTACATATATTTGGATTCATAGAAGTAATTTTGCTGGAACAATGCCATTTTAACATATCATACATATTACCAAATTTAACTCTAAATATTGTGCCAATAAATAACCTAATTATTAGTAGATGAGAGTAGTTGTTTCCCCATACCTTCACCACCAATGGGGACTATACAATTTTTAAATCATTGGTCATCTGATATATGAAATATTGACATCACTTGCTTTCATTTTTATTTCTTTAATTTTAAATGTTGTTGAGCATTTACTCATATATTTATTGGCCCTTCCATTTATTTTTCAATGAACTAACTGCTCATGTCTCTTGCCCATTCTTCTGAGAGTTCTTTTTTTAATTTGTTTTAATTAGTTACACATGAAAGTACAATGATCTTAAATATATATATATATATATATATTTAAATATATATATTTAAAAAAAAATGAGCACAGGTATGTAACTGAATGGTAGACAAATGGGATATAATTTCTCATTTTTCTGAGTGTACAGGTTGCAGAATTACATTGGTCATGCAGTCACGTATATACCCACAGCAATAATAATGTCTATTTTATTCTGCTGTCCTTCCATTTGCATGAGCTCTTTGCAATGGAAGGAAATTAGCCTTCTGTATATATGTTGAAAGCATTTCCCCTAGTTTATCATTTGCATTTTGACTTTATGATTTTTTTTGCAACGCAGAAAATTTTAGTTTTTATATAACTGAATAAATCAATTTGGAATAATACCACAGAGGAACTTTAGTAGTATTTTCTTTGGGATATACGATTTGGCATTTCGAGCCTTGTCTTCATTAAGGACTCTGTTGGTGAGAAATGTGGATATTCCTCCTAATTCTTCCTAGTCATCGTTTAGTTACCTAGGTTCAAATATACAAACATGCGTACCTACACCCCAAAGACACAATTTCTCAGATAATATACACACTCTAAATTATCAGTGAAAGAGAAACATTTTCCTAACTTAAATATACTCTGCACAGCTGCTCTGAACCACACCTGAGATCACCTATCACACAGAGTGGTGTCATTTCTCCTCTGTTCTTCTCTATAATTTCATGCTATTGCTCAGATGGTCCAGTGATGGGCCATTGGAACATGAGAAACAAAGTTCAAAAAGGAGCTTTCAACTCCACAATAGTTACTCCTAGTAGCAATACAGAGGCCTCAGAGAAGCCTTGGGTTAATGTTTTTCTTGTTTTAAGTCAAATAAAATATTATATATACATAGGTGTGGTGTTCCTCTATAAACACTGTATGCAGAAAAGAAGTGAAATCAAGATTCTTTACTCTCCTGTCCTAGCAACATCACTAAAGAAGAGGTGGAGTGATTGATCCTATTACATATAAAACTCAGACATGTAAATGCTGTAAAAAAAAAAAAACTAAAACTAAATCCAGGCACAGTGCTTTCACAGAATGTGCCCAACATTTATCATTTATTGTTTTATTTTTTAAAATTTATTTTTTAGTTTTAGGTGGACACAACATCTTTGTGTTATTTTTATGTGGTGCTGAGAATTGAACCCAGTGTCTCATACATGCTAGGCGAGCACTTGAGCCATATCCCCAGCCCCTCATTTATTGTTTTAAACTGAATTAAATATATTACTTAGATTTTTTTAAAGCATCTCATGGATCCAGGCATGGTAGCACACACCTATAATCCCAGCTACTCTGGAGGCTGAGGCAGGAGAGCCACAAGTTTAACTTAGTGAGACCTTGTCTAGAAATAAAATAAAAAGGGATGGGGATGTGGCTCAGCAGTAGAGAACTCAGCCAGCATGAGTAAGGCCCTGGGATCAATCTACAATACTACAAAAAAAAAAAAAAAATCATGACTCTGTGGACCTCACCTTCCACTGCAGCCTGCTGATTTGAGCAAAAGCAAGGTCATTCCAGACTTATGATGGCCAGAATCTCTCCCTAAAACCTAGTGGTCATCCTCTTTCCTCTTGATGTTCTCCCACCCTCCATCTCCAATTACTTATACCAAGAGGAGAACTTAGTAAGCAAAGAGTTCTATCAACAGAAAATCTGCTATGCATGATTAACCAGTGGCTTGGAAGATACTAGCTGACAGGAAAGAATTAGAAACCTCACGATAATGCAAAATCAAGTAGGTAAATGATTACAGACCTTCAGTCAATGGCATCTGCTGACTATTTTTGCTGACTATTTTTCTTCTGAAGACGTTTGTATTTAAAACTGCTCTCATATCTACTGTTTGCCACCTTTACGAAATGATTCTTAAGAGTATCCAGGGAATCTGTGTCTAACTGACATTTTTATGTTCGGTTCTTTACAGGTGCCTACAACAAAGTTCTGCCCTACATTGTCATGGGAAGTCTGACTGTCCTGATTGGAATTGTCACCCTTTTTTTCCCTGAAAGTTTTGGAGCAACTCTACCAGAGACCTTAGAGCAGATGCAGAGAGTGAAAGGGTAAGTGGAACCTAACCAAATGACAGGAAGAGTGAACACCAGAGAATAGCTAGGGAGATTCTGAAAACAAAGAGTAATAAGTAAAGTCCAGCTCTGTCAGACGATAAAGCATATTGTTAAGCTGTGGTAATGGTACAGTAATAGACACCAAGGGAGTAGATAGAATTCAGAATAAAACACAAGAAAATCTGAGAATTTAGTGTGTGACAAAAGCAACAATTCACAATCAATGGAGAAAAGTTAGACTATTCAATGAAAGTTGTTACAACATTCACCTAAATATTCTGAATAAAAATAAAAAGGTTGAATTTTAACAAATACATCAAGATAAATTCCAAAACTATTTTTTAAATGGGCCTAAAAATGTGAAATCATAAATGTAAGAGAAAAAAATCATATTTTAAAAAATTTTTGTAGAATAAATAAATAATTTAATTTTAAAAAAAATGTATGTGTGTATGTGGTGCTGGGGATTTAACCCAAAGAATCACACATGCTAGGCAAGCACTCTCTCACTGACCCACAACCCCAACCTAAAAAACATGAATTTTTTATAACCCTTACAAAAGATCTGTCTTCTAACATAATATGAAAAATCAAAGAGCCTTAAAGGGTCAGGTACAGTGGCACACACCTGTAATCCAAGCTAGTCAGGAAGCTGAGGCAGGAGGATCACAATTTTGAGGCCATCCCTGAGAACTAGGTGAAACCCTGTCTCAAAATTAAAATATATATATATATATATATATATATTGGGCTGGAGATATGGCTCAAGCGGTACATGCTCACCTGGCATGCGCGGGGCACTGGATTCGATCCTCAGCACCACATTAAAATAAAGATGTTGTGTCCACCAAAAACTAAAAAATAAATATTAAAAAATTCTCTCTTAAAATATATATATGTATATATATACATATATATATTTAATATATATATATATATATATATTTAAAAAACAATGAGAGCACAGGGATGTAACTGAATGGTAGACTGCCTCAGGTTCAATCCCCAGAAAAGAAAAAAAAATTTATAACATAAAATACAGACATAGGGTTAATATACAAAAAATTGTTACTAATCACTAGAAAAATACAAACAACTCAGTAGGAAATCTGGTAAAGGACACAAACAGGCAATTGACAGAAGATGGTGACACCCCTATAGTCCCAGCCACTCAGGAGGCTGAAGCAGGAGGATAATGAATTTGAGCCCAGCCTGAGCAATCTAGGAAGACTCTGTCTCAAAAACAAAACAAAAAAAGTGATGAAATTGAAGCATCCAATATACACATAAAAATTTATTTATCCACATTAAGAATTGCAAAATAAAACAGTTTGGCATTATATTTTGATGAGATTGTATAAGGTTTTTCTTTCATCTACCAACTAATTCTGACACCTATCAATGGGATGTCCTACAATTTCAGTTCAATTCTGAGAGTACATAAAGTCAGTGTCAAACTTCACAGGTTTAAAGGCTCGTTCGGTCTCACAATATTTCTCTCATTTCCGATGCAGTCACAAGTTACCCACTTGGTTACAAAGTCTGGGGTTCCTATCATTTCCCTCCTTGGGTTTGCTAGAATAACTCTCAGGTCTTGGAAAAACACCTTACTTACTATAAGAAGTTTATGATAAAGGTTGCAATGAAGCAGTCAGATCTAGTGATGGGGACAGGTCTGGAAGGGTCCTGAATGCAGGAACTTTTGGCTCCGTGGAGCTGGGAGGTGCTACTCCCCTGGCACATGGAGGAATTCAACAATTCAGAAGTTCTCTGAACCAACCTTATCGTTTAGTAGTTTCCACAAAAGTTTCATCACATTAGCTTGATAGATTATTATTAACCCTATATCCAGTGCCTCTCCTCTCCTCAGAGGTTGAAAGAGTGGGAGCTAAAAGTTCCAGACTCCTGAATCAAGGTGTGATCTTCCTGGTGACCAGCCCCCATCCTGAAGCTAGCTAAGGGCCTTGCCAAGAGTTGCCTCTGTGGAACAAAAAGTCATAAATGTCACCCCATCCCTCAGGAAATTACAGGATATTTAGCATTTAGGAGCTCTGTGTCAGGAACCAGAGATAAAGACCAAACAACTTTCTATGATACCACAGCTTGGCAAATGTTTAAAAGATTAATGGTTTGCAGGAGCTGAGATTTTAAGGTGAAATCTGCCTTAAATGCTACATCTGCTGCATAAATCTGAGCAGATCATTGACATTTCCTTAACTCAGTACTCCTGTCCATTATATGAGAATGTTTCACATGGTTGTTTTGAGGTTATATAAGATAAAGTGTTTTTAGGGGCTGGGGTTGTGGCTCAGCAGTAGAGCACTCTCCTAGCATGTGTGAGGCACTGGGTTCAATCCTCAGCACCATGTAAAAATAAATAAATAAAATACAGGTATTGTGTCCAACTGCAACTAAAAAAAATTTTAAAAGAAGATAAAGTGTTTTTAGTGCCTAACTATGATAAAGATAAGTCCATACATGAAAGGATTCTGATCCCTGAAAGAACAAGTACAGTAAAGGAGCCATTTTTAGTAAGTTTTTAAAAATGATAAAACTATCTCAATATCAACTTTAATTGTACAAGAACTTCAAGTTAACCCTTTATCCTTTCCTCAGGAAAATCTTGAAAGAATTTAAGTTCTATGTTTAATTAAGAAAATAAACAAGATGTTCAAAACCAAGTACTAGATCTATGCTGATGAGACTCTTGAATTTGAATTCAAATACTCCATCATTAATCAAAGAATGTTTTTTCCTTGTCAGTTCAGCTTTTTTGAGGAGGATCTTGAATTTTTAGTTTCCTTTAGCATCTGTTTTATTTTCAGGTTCAGATGTTGGAGAAGATCAAGAAACTCAATACAGAGAGAAGAAAATCCCAAGGTTCTAATAACTGCATTCTGAGGAAACTTCTGTTGTATCTGATACCCTGAAAAACCAAAGCCTTCTCTGATGAAGTGGACTGACAGCAACAATCAACACTAAAATGGACCGTGTTGTGGAGAATGCGTGTCCTAGAAAACTCTGGACCACTCTTCCAGAGAGTCTCCTTGTTTTTAACAACAAATATTTCTAGAGGGTCTTCCTGACTAATTCAATAAAATAAATTTGTAAGATTTTTTTTAAATGTGGCAAAGACTGGTAAAATCCACAGAAAGGGTAACCTTCATTTCCAAATATACAAGTATTATCCAAATTTAAAAAATCATTATATTAACACAACTATTAGAGGACAACAGTGTGTATGTATGTGTACATATAAAATTTACTTTTATTTTCACGAGTTTTTTTTATAGAGCTTGAATGTGAATCAGCATATTCAAAGATACAGTTGTTTTTGAAGTGAACTCATAGAGTGGTATAACCAAATGATTATAGTCTGCCGGCTGTGAATTTTTGAAGATGACGTGTGCTATATAGTTAAGCCAATGATGGTTGCATATGTACCAAATGTGTACAGACTTTTTTTTCTTATAAATATTTGCTAAACAATATAGTTTAACAACTCTTTACATAACATTTGCATTTCATTAGATTACAAATAATCTAGAGATGATTTAAGCTATACCAGAGGATGTTCATAGATTATATGCAATACCATGCTATTTGGTATGAAGGACTTGAGCATCCTCAGATTTTAGTATCCAACAGGGTCTTGGAACCCTTCCTCCATGGATACTGCAGGATTATCATATATAACAGTCCAACCACAAAACATTATATGCTCCTTTAAAAGGAATTGATTACAGGTTTAAAAAAAAAAAAGAAAAGAAACGTTTTCTCCCTCTATTGTCACACTGACACAGAGCATTTATGTAACCAGATGTTTGTGGTTGGGGAATAGCTATTACCCCACACATTCAGAATATGAATGGATGTCCTATAGTTCAATTCAATTCATATATGTCTACTTGATAACAGTGTCAGATCCCGCAGGATAAAGGCTCAGTCCCAAACAACTGCCCCTCTGCAGCTGTGGATTGCAAGTCCAGGCCACTCTACTTGTGACCAACTGGATACAAACAAGGGTGCCCAGGACCTCCTCCAGGATTCAATGATTCTGCTTTGCCAACTCTCAGAATTCAGGGAAATGCTTATTAATGTTGCCAGTTTATCAATCAGTATACAGATAAAGAGATTCAAGGGCCCTCCAAGCACATAGACACTTATCAAATCTTGTTATTTAAGAGTTTTCGCAGCTCTTGATCTCCAGTGCGCCCACATCAGACATCACTGAGTAGGCTGAAAGTTCCAAACCTCAAATCCTCTGTCACCTGGTCTTTCTGGTGACTGGCTCCAACCTCAGTAACCTTATCTAGGAACCCCATATCAGTAACCTCATTATTATAAACCTGGAAGTTACCAAAGGTGCTTATTTGTTATTATGAATAACAAAAGATCTATCACTCGGGAAATTCCAGTGGTTTGGTTACTGGGAAGAGGCCTACCCTGAAACTGAGGCAGCCAGCCATGGAGACCTGTTCTCCACCCTGATTCTTTCAATCATGCCAAAAGATTTTAGACATGGCACTCAGAGTACAGTTGTGAGTTTTATTAGAAGGAATAGGAAAATAAAAATGGGGACAATCTCAAGGAAGAAAGTGGCTCCCCTCAGAGAGGAGAAGGATGACTTGCCCCTCCTGCCCTCCACCTTTGTTGGGAGTCCCAGGGAAGTTTCCAGAGAATCCCACTCAGGTTCACCTCTTGACTTTTGAGTGACAGCAGGATGACATTAGACTTTCAAGATTCCATTGTGCATGATTGGTCACTTTGGCTCATGCTGACCTGTTCTAATGGGAACCTGTTCTTAACAGATTTTACGATTAGGGTAGATTATTCTTATCTCTCAAGTTCTGAGGTCTGATCTGTGCAAGGCTTACAAAAGTCTCCCCCCACCCACCCAATGTCATGGCAAATTTTTATCAGCATTTCAGGCCTGCATTTCTCTTGCAGATAATAGATTGTTTGCTGAGGAATATGACATACCCAGTTGACTTCAGCCCAGTCATGGCTACAGGCAAATTACTTTTAAAAAAAGAAAAAGAAAGAATGTGAGGGTCAGGCACAGTGGGCCCAGTTCATAGAATTATTTCCTTAACCTTATGTTCCCACTCCTCAGATCTGTCTGTTCCCCATCCAGTTTTAGGAACTCAAAAAATGGGAGACAGGAACAAAAATCAAACTGCACAAACCAGTTAGATGGGCAGAGATGGCACCAAAGGAGAAAAAAGACTGTCAAAATATAACTGTTCTTTTCATGAATACATCCCCTGCTAAGCACCATATCCAAATGAATCCCTCTCGAACCAGGTGTGCATATGGAACCTCAGCACCATGAATGAGCAGCCCTAAAGACAGAACTCACTAATAGGATGAGATATTACTCAGAAAACACACATCAGTTCCTGCCACGCACCAGGCATTCAGACATAACAGCATAAAGTTACCCCTGCAGACTGGGGGCCACATTCTTTCCTTGAAAGTGGCTCTGAAGATCAGCCTTGTGACTAGGGGCCACCTTTGAGCATAATGAGAACTATAGTTTGATCATAGACAGGGGAACCTCCAGTTTTAGATATATTTTTGTTGGCACCACCTCTGAAAGGGCAATACTCAAATGCAAAGTTTCATTATCTAAATATTTTTCAAAGGACCCTTTCATATAACATTTCAATAAACTGTCATAATTTCAATATGCTTATCTTGAACTCCTCTGATCAGTTACAAAAGTTGTCTTTTGCCCTGTTTATAACACAGTTATATCTGAAGCCCTGGCACACTTTTTGCTATTGTTTTGTTCTTTTGGGGTTTTTGTTGTTGTTGTTGTTTGATTTTGTAGTGCTGGGGATTGAACCCAGGGATGCTCTACCAGTGAGCTACAATCCCCAGCCTTTTTATTTTGAGATAGGTTTTCCCTAAATTGCTGAGGCTGGCATCAAATTTGCAATTCTCCTGCCCCAACACCTGAACCACTGAGATAACAGTTGTGCATTTTCAACCCCATAGAATATCTTAGAATAGCTTAGGCTTGCTCTTTGGGAATGTAGGTGCACAGCTTCAGCTATTTGGCCTTTGTGTCTCCCCCACTGCAGCCTGTTTAGATCACCTGTCTAGATCACCCACAGGCCACAATGCTGCCTGTCCTGCTGGGAGCAGCTCATGCGGCCTCCCAAGAAGCTGTCCTTGAACTTCCATCCAGGGGCAGTGACTGTCTACTCCTCTGTGCTCTTTCTGCGCTTGTCATTCTCACTCAGTTGGCCCTCTAGATGGCCACAGCTCTAGAAACCTGGCACCTATCTTGCCTATCTTTTCAGCCTTCCCAGTACTATTTAGCATAGTGCTTTCTTGCATATAGTAGGCATTGGATAAATATTTATTTTAATGAACATACCTTGTAACTCCAGCTCAGTGAAAATATTATATTTGATCCATAGACAATTGGATGTTTATATCCCTAAATATTGAAGGTTCTTAAAGTATTTTTTCTAAATATAAAAAGTAAGGATGTATATTTAACTTTCACTGCTATTTGTTTGAGTACTCTATAATTTGTAATAGCAAGAGAACTCTTTAAAATCTGATTCTAAAATGTAATGCATACATAAATGATTGTATCTCTGCTAATTAAAAGACCTACTAGATCAATGCATGAGCCAAATGGGTATTTAATTAAATTCACATGAACTTCTGATTTTTTTTTTTTTTTTTTTTTGGTACTGGGGATTGAACCCAGGGATGCTTAGCCACTGAGCCACATCCTCAGCTCCTCTCCCTTTTTTTGAGACAGGTCTTACTAAGTTGCTGAGGCTGGCCTTAAGCTTGTGATCCTTCTGCCTCAGCCTCCTGAGTCACTGGGATTACATGCCCAGTTTAACCTGTTGATTTTTAAAACTGCTTTTTATAGTTCATTTTGTCCTTTGTAAAATAAAATCAGTAGATTTTACTATAAACCTTTAAAGAATTCTGTATATCAAAAAATCTTCCCAAAGTAACAAATTCGAAAATATGAACAAAAAGATACTCAGCAAAATTATCATCATTTTTTTTAAGTGCTCACAAATGTTCCAGTTAAACAAATAGTAAGAGGGCTCAGTACACACACTGTGAAGAGAATTTTTCCTGGACCTGACCCTGGATCTGTCCCTCACCAGCTATGAGAGCTTGAGCAAGTTATTTTCTTCCTAAACTTCAAGTTCTTCATCTTTAAGATGATTATAGGCGATGATGCATGTATTTAAGATCATACTTGGTGTAAATTTCAACATTTCCCCCCCCTCTCATCTCACTCAGGTCTTCACTTCCTTTCTTGGCCAGCTTAAATTCCATGCTTAATCATTACAATCAATGTCCTTGATCCTTTCTTAATCTACCTCATCTTTGGGGCAAGCTATAAGGCTGCTTAAATCTTATCCCTCTCCTGTGCACCTGTGCAGCTAAAGGCAGCTACAGAGAAAATTATGCAAACCTGGTGACTGTTTGGTTTTAATCATCAGTAACTTCAAGAGGCCCTATTGCCCTGGTCTATTTTGCATTCTGGACCATCTTCCTTCTCTTCAGAACCCCAACATCTCTTTATCCACACTCACTGAGGGTAGTTCTGCCTTTGCTTTTTATATCATTAGAAAATAGAAGCAAGCTCATACCACCATCATCCACCATCCCACTTGCTTCCTCTTTTCTCCTGCTACTTGAGACCAGCAGTCTCTGCTCCTAGCACAGACCTTCCCCACCACCCGCCCCCAGCCCCTTATGCACTTTTTGTCCCAGCCTCCCAACTTCCTTCCTTATCCCCAAGGATTTTGCTCTAGCAATTGTTCTGGTCCTCTCCCTATCACCTGTCTTTCCCTTTCCAGTGGATCTTCCCATCCAACACACAGTCAGGTTGTGACTCTACAATGTTATAAAGCTCCATCTTGACCCCACTTAGCCTTTAGCCCCTGCCCAATTTCTCCCTTTCCCTTTACAGCAAAACTCCTCAAAAGATTGCTGCATGCTTGCCACTTCTAATTTTATCTATAATTTGTAATAGCAAGAAAATACTCTTTTTTTCTGGAATTTTCTCTGGAATCCAGTACAAATAAGCTCTAGCTCCCACCATTCAGCAGAGAAAAGATTTTATCAAGTTCCTCCCAATGATTTGCAGGCTTCTGCATTCAATGGCCAATTCAGCCTTCTTCTGCCTGACTTCTCCAGGCACACTGACAAACTATGCCCCCTTTTCTCCTTGAACCACTCTCTAGGACACCACGATGGCTTGGGTTTCCGTGCACCTCATTAACTGTCCCTTCGCCATCTCCTTTGCTGCGTCTTCCTTATCTCACCTTTGCTACCATCACAGTGCCCAGCACATAGTCTTTAGTTTTCTCCCTGTTTTAAAGGTCCAGGCTTATGGTTTTAAATATCATGTCTATATCAACAAGCACCAAATATGGGGAGAGAATGGAACCCCAGGATCTACATACTAACTGCCCATTCCATATCCTCACTTGGACATATAATAGGTATCTTAAACTGAAGATGTCTCAATCTAACTTGTGCTCCTAATCCCCCCAAATCTACTCTATCTAAATTCTTCTCCATCCCAATAATGGCAACTCCACTTTTCTATTTGCTCTCTCATACATCCAGTCCGTCAAGAAAGATTTTTTTGGTTATAATTTCAACATATCTAGAATCCAACTTCTTTCCTGCACTCTGTTGGCTTCCTAACAGGCTCCTCCTCCCTAATTCTGTCACTGTTCCCTTTAACCTTTTCTCAGCATAGCAGTCAGAGCCAGCCTAATCAGAGCTTCTCATTTTTTTCTGCTTGAAACCTTTCAACAGCTTCCCATGTCCATCAAATCTTTTAAAAGTCCTTACAATGGTCAACAGGTAGGATGACATATTCTAGTCTGTCTAGGATAGTCACAGTTTTTATCTCTTGGCCTAGTATAATTATCATTATATATTTTTTGATACCAGTGTTTGAACTCAGGAGCACTTAACCACTGAGCCACATCCCTAGCCCATTTTTATTCTTTATTTTGAGACAGTGTCTCACTAAGTTCCTTAGGGCCTTGCTAAGTTGCTGAGGCCGGCTTTGAATTTGTAATCCTCCTGCCTCAACCTCTCAAACTGCTGGGATTACAGGCATATGTCACCGCACCCAGCTCTGACATAATTATTAATTATTAATAGCCACCACTCCCATCTTTCATTTTAAAAGTTTCCCAGTGAGGAGGATGAATTACTTATGGTTCCCCAGCTAACAGGGCCCTACTCTATCTGGATCTTCCTGGTTTCTCTGTCTGACTCCATCTCCTATTATCCTCTCCATTGCTTTCTTCATTCAGGTTACCCTACCTTGCTGTCCTTTGAACACACTAGACATGCTTCCCAAGTCTCCTCTTCCTGGGAATATTCCTCCCAGTCTGGCTTTGAACACACGATCCTCCTGCTTCAGCCTCCAGGGCCACTGGGATTACAGGCGTGCACCACTGCACCTGGAAATCCTCAGCATTTTTAATGCAACTTGGCAGGCTGGGGGTGCCTGGCAACACAGTGCTTGGCATGTGGTAAATGCTCAACAAATACTTGCTGAGTAAATGAATAATATATTATCATCATTTTTATAGTTGAATGGGAAAAGATAATTACCAATTTTCAAAAAAAAAGGAAATATTGCTTAATAAACATACAAAAAAGTGTTCTGTTTCCTAAGGAACCAAATAAATACTATTTGAAGCAACAATGTGATGTCATTTTGCAACTAGCACATTAGAAACATTATAAAACCATGTTATTCAGTATTGATGAGATTTAATGACATGCACTCTCAGACTCTTCTGGTATAATATATAAATCAGTTAATGTTTTTCCCCAAAACTGGCAAAGTGTATCCAGAGTCTTAAAATGCTTGGTTTGTGGTTTTGTTTGTTCATTTTTGAAATACTAACTCCACAACCGAAAATAATCAGAGATATAGTAAGTATTCATGTATATACATGTTTATTATGGCATTATTTACAATTTAGGAAAACTTAGTACGGGCCAGTCATGGCAGCACACACCTGTAATCCTAGCAACTCAGGAGGCTGATACAGGTAAAATTGCAAGTTTGAGGCCAGCCTGAATAATTTAGGGAAACCCTGTGATAGACCCAACCTGATCTTTTCTTAAAATTGGGCATCTCGCCATAAAACCATGAAAAGATAATTTCGGCTTTACTATAAATTACTGCAAATTCTGAACCTACTTGGAATGCCTGCCCGTGCCCTGAACTCACCCAGGTCCGGTTTTCCCTGACCAGATAACAACCCTTTCCTAAACCTTAGTGACACCTCATAAATTCTGGCCTTCCCTGGCCGGATAATGACCCTCTCTGAGTCTCTAAGATCTCCATAAATTCTGATGCCGGGGCCAGCAAAAATGTAAACTTGTGTTATGCTCCTCAGAGTGTTGTTATCTGTAACCCCCCTTTGTGTAACTTTTTGGGCTATAAAACTGGGCCACAAAGAAGCCTCGGGGCTGTCTTGTTCCCGCCGTTTTGGGAGGGAGAGACAGCCTGGCCGGTTGAAATAATAAGCTTGCTTTAATTTGATTTTAATTGGAGTCAGTGGTCTTTTCTTGCGTCCTGGTCTAACACCTGTCTCAAAATAAAAAGGGATAGAAAAACCCAATATGGAAATAGTAAATAAATGATACTACATCTTAATAAAATAATATTACACAGTCTTTAAAAATGGTGTTTAAGAATTATTTTTAGGGCTGGAGTTGCAGCTCAGTAATAAAGCATTTGCCTAGCATGCATGAGGACCTGGGTTCAATCCCTAGCTCTGAATAAAAAAAAATATTTCTAATAACATGATAAGATGTTTTTGATATAATCCACATATTAAAATCAGAATGAATATTAACTAAATAATGAATGAATGATTTGTGTTCAAAAGGCATGCCTAAAATCCCCAGCAATGCATAAAAAACAAACAAAAAGACTAAAAAAAGTATTTCAAGGCATGTTTGAATAATGAGATTATAGATTACTTCCATATTAGTTTTCTTTCTTTTTCTGTTGTTCTCCTTACTTTACAAATGTTTCACAAATATTTTAGAATGAACATAATGTTACTTTTTTTAAAGCATAAAGATAACTTTTATTGAATGTCTACTAATTGCCAGGTCTTGGTATTTGTGTGTGTATGTGTGTGTGTAAGAGAGAGAGATATTGAAAGAGAGAGAGAGAGAGAGAGAGAGAGAGAGAGAGAGAGAGAGAGAGAGAGGGACTGGAAATCAACTCAGGGCCTCACAGGTGCTAGGCAAGAGCTTTACCACTAAGCTACACCTTGAGATCAAATAATTCCTTTTTGTTGTTTTTGTTTGCAATGCCAGGGATTGAACCAGGGGCCTTACACAAGCTAAGCATGTACTCCTTCCCGGAGCTACGCCCTTGGCTCCTCCAGACCTTGGAAAGTAAAGGTGAACATGAAAAATGCAAAAGAGTTGCCCACAGTGGACTCAGTCTAGAGAGATGATAAAGTCCTGCCTGGGGCCCTAGCAGCTAGTCCAGAGCCCCCAGCTAGGGCTGAGCTCTGCAGAGGCTGAGACCCAGGTCAAAGTAATTTTCTCCCACCCAGAGCTGGATATGTTTACACCTCTCAGCTCATTCATTTGAGCAGCAGTCACCTCTACCCTAGTTTAGCCCAAGGCAGACTGGTTCTGCTGAGGTGAATCACTTTATGACCGAGGTTATATTTAACAGACAGTTAAACAGATTGTAAAAAATTATGAGGATTTGAACTATTACCCAGAGCCTCTGTACCCACAAAGAAAAAGTCTAAACTCTAATTCTGAGAACCTTGAGACAAGTTTCCTCCTGCACATTCCTCAAATGTCACCCTTCCTATAACAGGCTCTGATTCTGTTTTGGGGCTGACCACCCAGCACAGCCACCAGCCCACCCTCCTGCCCTTACCTTCCCGGCTCCTGCTTCCTCTGAAATGCTCCCTGAATTGCCAACAAACAACTCTTCCTCTTTCAAGCACATCCCTAGTTGCTTTCTCCATCTCCTCTCCTTTCCAGAGACCTGGCTTCCTCCTGAGCATTCCCTTTCTTTGGGGGTCTGTCTCTCAAAAACAGGCTACTCATTTCCCCCTTCCCATGAACTTGGCAGCCAGTCAGTTCTCAGCGTTTTCCTTGTAACCCACAGCTATCTCCAAAACAAAACGCCTTCACCTTCACATCCATAGATTGCCTTCTTCCGGTTTGTGCAGTGCCCTCTGGTTGCCGTTATCTACAATCTGCCTGGCTACTTAACCAAATTCAATGAACTCTCTGGAACCCAGCCCCCGGTTTTAGTGACTTGAGCTCTGCAGGATGAGATACCCTACACCTCAGACTCACGTACTTGACCTTTGTACTGTAGTCCTTCACCACCAGAGACACACGCTGAACCCAGTGCCAATCACAAAAGCTCCACCTGCTTCTGGGACTTTTAGTTTCCTCCTGACACTTCAGCTCTGTGCTGACATCATTTCTTTTCCATTCCAGTTATATCTCCTGATGCCTCCAATTAGTTCACACAATTGCTACTAAACTGATTCTTGTTTATTTGTCTTGCAAATCTAAGCCCCAGATAAACCAACCCATTTTACTCTTTACTCTCAATCTGGCTGCTGAGTTAAGATACAGGAGAGGGGGCATCATTGATAGATCTGAGAAAACAGTGGATTGGGACAGTGACAAGTTGATTGAGGATCCAAACGGGATTGGAAATGTGAATTTGTACAGACACCAATTCATAGATTCCCTCCTGGGCCCCGGGATAGGTAGAATGCACACAAATGCTTGGATAGGGGGCTTTGCAGTACAGGTGACCAGGATGACAAGACTGAAACAAAGGACCACACTATTCAGATCGTAAAGGAAAGGGAGTAAAAGCATGATCACTCTGTTGGGCCTGGTACACTGTGTCCCTCTGCCTTTGTTTACTTTGTTTGGGGTATATGCTGAGACCCACACTGTCCAGAGAGGCTGCAGCCCAACCTAACTAAAGTAGCAGGAACAGCACATCTGTCTTGGATCATTCTTCACCACATGGATACAACCATAAGGGCATGAAACCTACAGAGGCTGAATGCAGCCAATTGATTAGGGCCCATGGCCTACATTTCATTTTTTGGAATAATTAGTAAATAAGAGTACAGGCATGAAGGCAGACCATATTAGTCAGGGTTTTCCAGAACCAATAGGATATATAGATACAGACATAGATAAATAAGAGGGAGACTTCTTATGAGATTCACATAATGATAGAGGTTAGGAAGTCCCCTGATCTGATTCAAGCTGGAGAACCCAGAAGCTAGTGCTATAGTTGAAACAAAGGACCATACTATTCAGATCGTAAAGGAAAGGGAGTTGAGTCCAATAGTTGAGTCCAATTCTGAGGGCTTGAGGGGTCAGAGTGTCATAGGAAAGCAGGGAGCTGAGACTCCAAACCTTGATTCTTGTGTTCCAATAAAAGAAAATTTCAAGTCAGACACCAAAGGTCATGCAAGAGAACTTCATTATAGGTGAAAATAAAGTAAAAGTAAAGGGAGGCTTAAGCAGAGAGCACTCTCAAAAGAGTGGGCTGTCTCTGAGCAGAGAATGACAAAGGAGACATGCTATCTCCAAATTTATTGCTGTTTGGTGTTTACCAGGAGAGCTGGGGGCCACCTCGGTACTCTTTGCCAATCGGGTGTTCAACTCCTCCTTCACCTCAGATGGTGATGTTTTGACCTCCGTTGGTCCTCTCCAGAACTGTCATGGTGGCCATCCTATTAAGGGGGCTTCAACTACAAGTCAGTCCCATGTTAATTGGGCACCAGCATCAGTAACTGGTCAGAAGTTACCTCAGTGCACCTGTGCTGCTAAAGGAATCTTCCTTCCCAGACAATGGTGACACCAAGAGCCATACTTCCTAGCTTCACATAACATCAATGGAGGATGTCAAGAGTCAGTCCCATTTAATCCTTTTCTTTTAACATATTTTCTCATTAGCCCCTTTGTTTCTCTTTATTTTCTACAAATTAACTACCACTCTTTATTTGCTCATCTACTTTGAAAGTAATTTAAAGAAGACCCTAAAGTAATTTAAATAATACATTTCCCCCTCAAGGACTGGAGACCCTGAATCATACAGGAGTTAAGGGGTGATGAAGTCAAATCAATACCTACTTCCTGCTGATAAAGGGCATAGGCCTACAGGGATCTCCAGTCCTTGCTATCTGTCAGTGAAATGCTTCAGATCATGAGTAAGGTCTATCCAGGGGGCCATAGTAATTCTCTGGTTTAGTAGAAATATTGTAAAGTCATCTGAAAGGTGGATGCCCTATGGACAAAACAAGAAGACATAAGTATTGGAAAAAGACTGATACAATAGAGGCAGCAATCTCTGATAGAGACCCAACCTGATCTTTTCTTAAAATTGGGAGCCATCTCGCCAAAAAGCCATGAAAAGATAATTTCGGCTTTACTATAAATTACTGCAAATTCTGAACCTGCTTGGAATGCCTGCCCATGCCTGGCTCTCTGACCAAATAGCAGCCCTCTCTGAAACTTTAGTGACGCTTCACAAATCTTGGCCTTCCCTGGCCAGATAATGACCCTCTCTGAGGCTCTCTAATGACCTTCATAAATTCTGATGTTGGGGCCAGCAAAAATGTAAACTACCATTAGTGTTATGATTGTCAGAGTTTTGTTATCTGTAACCCCCCCTTTGTGTAACTTTCTGGGCTATAAATCTGGGCTGCAGGAAAGATGCAGCTGCTGTCTTGTTCCCACGGCTTTGGGTGGGAGAGGCAGCCCAGCCGGTCGAAATAATAAGCTTACTTTAATTTGATTTTAATTGGAGTCAGTGGTCTTTTCTTGTGTCCTGGTCTAACAATCTCTAAATATACCAATAATATGATAATGATTATATCTCAGCAATTTCTTCCACCAGGAAGTGTCAGAAAACTATGAGCTAAAAAGTTGATCCCAGGAGCACAGGCAGACCCAGATCAGCCCGCCAATGCCCACGTAACCCACACTGGGTCTTTGAAAACATCTTTGAACACATTGCCCAACACCACCACCTGTGCCCGCCACCCAACCTGACACTCCAACGCTGAAAGCAGCTGCCTCCATCTTGAGACATTGTCATCACCATCTTTAGTTGCGGCAATTCCCAGCTTAGAAAACTAGCTGGGCAGGAGAGGTAAAGGAACCCTGCAGGGGCACTATAAGCCTAAAGTATAAAAAAACAGTAATGCTGCAGTCCTCAGTGATAGAAGGAAAGACACACAAACAGCAAGAAAAAACAAGAAAAAAGGTGCCCCAACAAATCCAGATACTACATTATTAGAATCCATGGCTAGCACAACAAACGAAATGACAGAGGAGTTCAGGATGTACATAATTAAAACATTCTGCGAATTAAAGGATGATATAAGAGAACAAATACAGGCAGCAAAAGATCATTTTGATAAAGAGCTACAGAAGAAAATAGAGGAAGCAAAGATTACTTCAATGAGGAGATAGAGGTTCTGAAAAAAAAAAACAGAGATCCTTGAAATGAAAGAAACAATAAACCAAATTAAAAGCTCACTAGAAAGCATCCCCAACAGTCTAGATCACTTGGAATATAGGACCTCTGACAATGAAGAAAAAATATATAATCACAACCCTAAGTACATGTACAAAGACATAAATACTGTGACTTTATGTACAACCAGAGATATAAAAAATGTGCTCTATATGTGTAATATGAATTTTAATGTATTTTGCTGTCATATATAACAAATTAAAATTTTTAAAAAATGAAATATAGGGCTGGGGATGTCGCTCAAGTGGTAGCGTGCTCACCTGGCATGTGTGCGGCCCAGGTTCGATCCTCAACACCACATACAAACAAAGATGTTGTGTCTGCCGAAAACTAAAATAAATCAACAAATATTAAAAAAAGAAAAATTCTCACGCTCTCTCTCTTTAAAAAAAAATTAAAAATGAATTATATATATATATATATATATATATATATATATATATATAATCTTGAAAAGAATGTAGATCACACAGCGAAGATAGTAAGAAACCGTGAGTGGAACATTCAAGAAATATGGGATAGCATAAAAAGACCAAATTTAAGAGTTGTAGGGATAGAGGAAGGCACAGAGTTCCAAACCAAAAGAATAAGCAATCTATTTAATGAAATGATATCAGAAAATTTTCTAAACATGAAGAAAATTGGAAATCAAATACAAGAGGCTTACAGGACACCAAATATACAAAATCACAACAGATCCACACCAAGGCACATTATAATGAAAATGCCTAGCATACAGAATAAGGAGAGAATCTTAGAAGCCCTAAGAGAAAAGAATCAGATTACATTTGGGGGAAACCAATTAGGATGTCTGCAGATTTTCAACCCAGATCCTGAAAACTAGAAGATCCTGGAACAATATATATGAAGCTCTGAAAGAAATGGATGTCAACAAAGAATATTATATCCAGCAAAATTAAGTTTTAGATTTGATGGTGAAATAAAAACAAAAGTTAAAAGATTTTATAGCTTGAATGCTGGCACTACAGAACACCCTCAGCAAAATATTCCATGAGGAGGATATGAAAAACAAAAATGAAAATCAGCATAGGGAGGTATTACACTAAAGGAAAAACCAATCAAAGGAGAAACCAAGTCAGTTTAATATCAAAAATAAACAAGAATGGCTGTAAATACAAATCATGTCTCAATAATAACCCTGAATGTTAATGGCCTAAACTCACCAATCAAAAGACATAGACAGGCAGATTGGATTTTTTAAAAAGACCCAACAATATGCTGCCTCCAAGAAACTCATGGGAAAAGACATCCACAGATTGAAAGTGAAAGGTTGGGAAAAATCATACCACTCATATGGACTGTGGAAACAAGCAGGGGTTTCTATCCTCCTATCAAATAAAGTAGACTTCAAGTCAAAGTTAATCAAAAGGGATAAAGAAGGACATTTCACACCGCTCAAGAGACCTATACATCAACAAGACATAACAATTACAAATATATATGCCCCAAACAATGGAGTATCTATGTTCATCAAATAAACTCTTGTCAAGTTCAAGAGTTAAATAGACCACAACACAATAATTCTGGGTGACTTTAACACTCCTCTTTCACCACTGGATAGATCTTCCAAACAAAAACTGAACAAAAAAACTACAGAAATCAATACAACAATCTATAACTTAGACTTAACTGACATATATAGAAAATTTCATCCTTCAAAGAGCAAATATACTTTCTTCTCAGTAGCACATGAATCCTTCTTAAAATAGACCATATATTATGCCACAAAGCAACTCTTAGCAAATACAAAAAAAGTAGAGATACTACCCTGCATTCTATCAGATCATAATGGAATGAAATTAAAAGTCAATGACAAAATAAAAAATAAAAGCTACTTCAACACCTGGAGACTAAATAATATGCTAATAAACAATGGGCTGCAAAAGACATCAAAGAAGAGATTTAAAAATTTTTAAAGATAAATGAGAACACTGATACAACATATCAAACTCTGTGGGACACTATGAAGGCAGTACTAAGAGTAAAATTCATTGCAAGGAGTTCATTCCTTAAAAGAAGAGAAAGTCAACAAATAAATGATCTCACGTTACTTCTCAAAGCCCTAGGGGAAAAAACAAATCAACACCAAAAGCAGTAGAAGACAGGAAATAATTAAAATTAGAGCAGAAATCAATGAAATTGAAACACAAGAAGCAACTGAAAAAATTGACAAAACAAAAAGTTGTTTCTTTGAAAAAAATAAATAAAATTGATAAAGCTTTAGCTATGCTAACAAAGAGGAGAGAGAAAACTCAAGTTACTAATATCCATGATGAAAAAGGAAATATCACGACAGACACTACAGAAATACAGAATATAATTGAAAATCATTTTGAAAATTTATACTCTAATAAAATAGAAAATACCAGAGGCATCAACAAATTTCTAGAGTCACATGATTTGCCCAAACTGAACCAGGATAATGTACACAATTTAAACAGAACAATTTCAACTAATAAAATCCAAGACACCATCAGAAGCCTATCAACCAAGAAAAGTCCAGAACCAGATGGATACACAACTGAGTTCTACAAGACCTTTAAAGAAGAACTAATACCAATACTCCTCAAATTATTTCATGAAATAGAAAAAAAGGGAACCCTTCCAAACTCATTCTATGAGGCCAATATCAAGCTGATTCCAAAATCAGGCAAAACCATTTTAAAACCACCTTAGAAGATGGAAAGATCTACCTTGTTCTTGGATAGGCAGAATTAATATTGTCAAAATGACCATACTACCAAAAGCACTATACAGATTTAATGCAATTCCAATCAAAATCCCAATGACATGAAATAGAAATAGAAATAGAAATAGAAATAGAAAAAGAAATAGAAATAGAAAAAGCAGTCATGAAATTCATCTGGAAAAATAAGAGACCCAGAATAGCTAAAGCAATCTTTAGCAAGAAGAGTGAAGCAGGTGACATTACTATTAAACTATATTAGACCTTAATTTTGACACAGCTACCCCACTTCTCAGTTTATGCCCAAAGGACTTAAAAACAGTATACTGTAGTAATGCAGCCACATCACTATTTATAGCAGCACAATTCACAGTACCTAAATTGTTGATCCAACATAGATACCCTTCAGTAGATGAATGAATGAAGAAAATCTGGTGTGTGTATGTATATATGTATATATATATATATATATATATATTATTCCATTTATATATATATATAAATGGAATATTGCTCAGCATTAAAAGAGAAGAAAATCATGGCATTTGCAGGTAAATGGATGGAGTTGGAGAATATAATGCTAAGTAAGCCAATCCCAAAAAGACAAATGCCAAATGTCTTCTCTGATATAAGTATGCTTATTCATAATGGGAAAGGGGGGAGCATGGGAGAAATAGACAAACTTTAGATAGGGCAAAGGGGAAGAAGGATAAGGGGGATTATTGGGGTAAGAACGATGGAATGAGACAGACATCGTTACCCTAAGTACATGTATAAAAACATGGATGGTGTGATTCTACTTTGTGTTCAACCAGAGACATGAAAATTTGTGCTCTATTTGTGTAATATGAATTGAATTGCATTCTGCTGTCATATATAACTAGTTAGAATAAATAAAATTTAAAAAAAAAATTAAAGTTGATCCCATGATGAAACAGGTGAGGACATAGCATCTCTTTGAAAATGTAAATCTTTAAGGATTTTTGTTACATTGTCAGAGTGGTCAAGAATATAAACACAACATTCAGTCTGGATAAAGGCACAAGTGCCACCCTGAGCTACAGTGAGAACATCCAAAGCCATCCAGTTTTGTAATACAGCTTTTCTCATGAGAGCCACCCCTGTGTTAAGGAGAGAAAAACTTCTTTCAATGTCATGAAGAGCTTTTAGGTATAATTGGTCAGAGCTTCCAAGTGCCAGATTATGTTCTGTGGATAAATCTGAAGGATAAATATCAGTGTTAGATAATCAACAAGTGAAAAACAGATTGTTTAACTATGTAAAAGTTTAGGAAAATTTGTGGGCCTCAAATTGTCTCAGAACAAACTGTGACTCTGACAATGACCCTGACTTTGGTTTCCAAGTTTTGGTTTTAAGCATCCAGCAGGTCGGATCACCATTCTTGAAATGGGAGTAATGGGTTAGTGACAGTACTGGAAGTCAACATTGTATTCTATCTTTTAAAAAATATATATTTTTAGTTGTAGATGGACACAATACACACACACCCTTTTTTTTTTATTTAACATGTTGCAGAGGACAAACTCAGTGCCTCACATGTGCTAGGCATGTGCTCTACCACTGAACTCCAACACCAGTCCTATATCCCATCTTTCCTGTAGGAGATAACTAATTATCTTAAATTAACTCATGTTGTTCTGTTAAATGGCTTCTGTAAAATGCCAACAAGTAACATTTATAAATTTTTACAAGGAAAACACAAAATGAAGTTAATAAGAACAACATATTTAGTTTATATAATAATTTTGAAACAAGAAAACTAATCCCTTTAATGTCATTAATATATACTTGATATCTATTTGGTTTCTATAAAGACTCATTAATTTATGAACTCAATTACATATGAAATCCTTCACAAGTTTTATTTTCTTTTAAAACTCTCTTACAACCCTAAATACCTTTTATAATTTACCAAAATCTTTGTGTAATTTTGTATTATATCACTTGTTTATTTTGAGACCACAGTAATCTTTAAAACAAAAAATCTCTTGAGAACATATTTATTTATTTGCTTGTTTGTTTGTTTATTGTCTTTCTGACTCTGATTTACTTCACTTAACATGATGACCTCCACTTCCATACCTGATAACATCTTATTTAAGCTTAATTATGGCCTACTTCAGAGCCACCTTAACATGGAGCAAGGTGAGAGCCAGAGTCTTAACTCAGCTGAGGTATCAGAAATAGATGTATTATTTTATATATAAATGTATCTCATTTATATAACAATGAAACATTCGTGTAGTTAAAGCAAATAGATGCAAGCCAGGTTTTTAAATAGCAATGTGGCCCTTTTCTATCAGATACAATGTATAAAAAAGAGAGCACTTACTGGTTACCTTGCCTGTAAACCTACATAAGTTTTTTTTTTTAATGAAATTTTACAAGGCTCAGACAAACATATTTACTTCTCAGATGTATACATATCTCTAGTCACACATATTTAGGGTGTCAATTATATTGCAATAATCTAAAATAAGAGTTTTTATTACCAGTAATGAAATAAACATTTAAAAGACTTTAAAACAACTAAAAATCCTAATTCCTTTAAAACTTAGCTTCCCCTATTATAAAACCTAGCAGACACAAGAAATCATCTTGATGGATAAGAGCAGATCAATTTCTTAAGAAAATCTTGATGTTTTTAAACATAGAAAATTAGACTTTGTTTTAATGTATTAAAAGTTTTGGCACTGAAGAAGCTAATGGTAAGTGAAGTCAGCCAATCCCCCAAAAAACAATGCTTTCTCTGATATAAGGAGGCTGACTCATAGTGAGGCAGGGAGGAGGAACATGGGAGGAACAGATGAACTCTAGATAGGGTAGAGGGGTGGGAGGGAAAAGGAGGAGGCAAGGGATTAGCAATGATGGTGGAATGTGATGGACATCATTATCCAAAGTACATGTATGAAGACACGAATTGGTGTCAACATACTTTATATACAACCAGAGATATGAAAAAGTGTGCTGTATATGTGTAATAAGAATTGTAGTGTATTCCACTGTCATCTATTTTTTTAAATCAATTTTTAAAAAATGGGAAAAAAGTTGACCTGTGGAGAGGGCAAAGGGGCCCTTAAGCTTAACTCACTGTGCTGATTATAGCCAAGTTATTCCCACACAAGGCTATTGAGATTTCCCTTGTGCAAACCTTTTGTAGCTTGCTTAGACATTTCAACACTAGTCTACATTCTTAGTTACATCCTTAGTCCTCACTTTTATCTTGAAGACAAAAATATGACTTTACCCTATGAGATTCTTCTTAAATTCAGAATTATTTCCATTTCTCTTTATTTTTTCTAACCATAAAATATTTTTATACCTGTAACTTTCTTATATTCCTTTCCTAGTTACTGACCTTTTGAATTTACATTTTAAAACAATCCTTAAAAATTGTGAATGTATTTGGCACCTTTGTCTAGTATGAGGTAACTGTATTTATGTGGGTTGGTTTGTCTCTTTTCTATTCTGTACCATTGGTCTACATGTCTATTTTGGTGCCAATACCATGCCACTTTTGTTACTATAGCTTTATAGTATAGTTCATGACTGGTATTGTGATGCCTCCTGCTTCACTCTTCTTGCTAAGGATTGCTTTGGCTATTCTGAGACTCTTATTTTTCTGAATGAATTTTATGATTGCTTTTTCTACTTCTATAAGGAATGTCATTGGGATTTTAATTGGAATTGCATCGAATCTGTATAGCACTTTGGGTAGTATGGCCATTTTGATAATAATAACTCTGCCCACCCAAGAGCATGGGGGAGCTTTCCATCTTCTAAGGTCTTCTTCAATTTCTTTTTTTAGTGTTCTGTAGTTTTTGTTATAGAAGTCTTTCACCTCTTTTGTTGATTCCAAATTTTTTTGAGGCTATTATGAAAGGGATTGTTTTCCTAATTCCTCTTTTACAGGATTCATCACTGATGTATAGTTTGATTTATGGGTATTGATTTTTGTATCCTGATACTTTCCTGAATTCATTTATTAATTCTAGAAGTTTTCTGGTTGAATTTTTGGATCATCTAAGTAAACAATCATGTTGTCAGCAAATAATGATAATTTTAGTTCTTCTTAGCCTCTTCAACAAATGGTGCTGGGAAAGCTAGAAATCCATATGCAGCAAAATGAAACTAACCCTCTATCTCTCACCATGCACAAAACTCAACTCAAAGTGGATCAAGGACCTAGGAATTAGACCAGAGACCCTACATCTAATAGGAGAAAAAGTAGGTCCAAATCTTCATCATGTTGGATTACGCTCTGACTTCTTTAACAAGACTCCTAAAGCACAAGAAATAAAATCAAGAATCAATAAATGAGATGGATTCAAACTAAAAAACTTCTCAGCAAAAGAAATAATCAATGAGGTGAAGAGAAAGCCTGCGTTTTGGAAGCAAAATTTTGCCACCCCACACATCAGATAGAGCACTAATCTCCAGAATATATAAAGAACTCAAAAAGCTTAACACCAAAAAACAAACGGCCCAATCAATAAATGGGATAAGGACTGAACAGACACTTCCCAGAAGAAGGTATACAATCAATCAACAAAGATATTTTTTAAAGTTCAACATCTCTAGTAATTAGAGAAATGCAAATCAAAACTACTAAGATTTCATCTCACACCAGTAAGAATGGCATTTATCAAGAATACAAGCAATAATGAGTGTTGTCGAGGATGTGGGGGAAAAGGCACACTCATACATTGCTAGTGGGACTGAAAATTGGTGCAACCCATCTGGAAAGCAGTTTGAAGATTCCTTAGAAAACTTAGAATGAACCACCATTTGACCCAGCTATTCCACTCCTCTGTCTATACCCAAAGGACTTGAAAACAGCATACCACCAGGACACAGCCATATTAATGTTTATAGCAGCAAAATTTACAATTGCGAAACTGTGGAAGCAACCTAGATGCCTTTCAATAGATGAATGGATAAAGAAACTGTGGTACATATACACAATGAAATATTGCTCAACATTGAAAGAGAATAAAATTATGGCATTTGCAGGTAAATGGATGGAGTTGGAGAAACATCATGCTAAGTGAAATAAACCAATCCCCAAAATCCAGGGGCCAAATGTTTTCTTTAACAAGTGGATGCTAATCCATAATGGGGGGTAGGGTATGGGATGAGTGGAGGAACTTTGGATGAGGCAAAGGGGGGGAGGGGTAAATGGGTAGGAAAGATGGTGGAATGAGATGGACATCATTACCCTAGGTACATGTATGATTCTACAAATGGTTTGACTCTACTTCATGCACAACCAGGGAAGTGAAAAATTCTGCTCCATTTATGTAGAATGACTCAAAGAGCTTTCTACTGTTATGAATAACTGATTAGAACTAATAAAAATAAATAAATAAGATTGTTCCAAAAAATGAATATATACAAAACTTATGAATGTATACAAAATATTTTATTTCATTATTAATTAAATTATTTTTTATTATTAATGAAATAAAACACTTTGTTTTTCTTATCTATTTTTTTAAATTAGCTTTTTTTTGTCTTGCATGTAGAACAATACATGAAAGTAGAATTTTAACCATTAATCATTTTGCTTTTAGTGAACACCCAGAAACAAAGCAATTTTGAACTGTCTTCCTATTAAGTATGCTTTACTCATTTTAAACTTTGGTTACCCATGAAAACCAGGTCTGGTTAACATTCTAAGCCATCTTTTTCTGTTGAAGAAAAATCCTAGAAGCAATGGACATTAAACTTTAAACATTTTAGAGAAAACAACACTCTTCACTGGTTGATCATGTAGGAAAAAAAGTATGGGGTAATGATTTTAAACACATCTTTATTTTTATCTCTAGCCATTTTAAATCACATGAACTGAAAGGGATTCGGATCTATCTTTTTATTATTTACGAGCACTCATTTATCTATATGTTAATTTTTGTACCATGTACACCACATATAGACACATGTAGACATAGCATACAAAACACTGGTGTGTACACATAAACATAAAAATCAGCAGAAAACAAAGATCATGACTTCCACAGGTAGAATACAAAAGAGCTGCAAAGGTTTAGTATATAGACTGTCTGAAAGCCTTTCGGAAATTAAAATAGAGCCTGGGAAGTTGGAAACATTAGGAATAAAGTCTGTTTGCCATGGTGGCTGCTGAAATCAAAGGTTTCTGGCCACTTGTCCTTCACGGAGACACATTTACTTCCATCATTACCATTGTTTATTTCCCTGCTTAGCACTCCTCAAAGGAGAAGCTCTCTTTCTTTTTCTAGAAAATATGAGTTAATCCTTGGATAATTGGTTGCTGCATAAAAACAGTTGAAAGAAAAACAGAGGGCAATAAACTTCAGTTAAACAAAACAAGACTAATTGGTTCAGGAGAAAAGTGGACTTTATCATTTTTTTTTAACTAGCTCATAAAAAGACAAACTTAAAAAAAAAAAGACATGGCACATAGGAGCACATAGAATAACTTTATCAGTTCAGAGCGCACTTTTGGATCAGATTGAATTAACCCAGATATTTAAAGTATATGGGAGCCTGTGAAGTCCTCAGAAAAGGGTTTTTAAGAAAAAAAAACTTATACATATAGGATCTTTCCACTTTCTTCCCTGAGCCCATCTTTAGAGAAGAGAAAAATCATTTAGGGAGCAGCTTATTGAAAGAACATAATCCCAGAGCACAAGAAAAGAGAAAATAGTGTTACATGTCCACAGCAGCTTAGATTTAAAAATGACACTTTTTGCTGTGGTCTCAAATCCATTTGAGCACTTGTTTATGTAGCTTACATTCCAGATGGATATCAGACAGGCAGATAAGGAGCAAGGAAAATGGCCATTTTGATCATGAGAAGCAAAAAGCTTATGCATAGGACACTTTTTACCATTATTTTCCTAGTCCCCTCATAATTTTTGTCAGCTCTTCCATAAGTGGCATAGAAAAGGTTGAAGCCTGCTGGACCATCTGCTCTTAAAATCCTGTGAACTAGTATTTTCCACCTATAAGATAAAGCCAGAGCTGTCAATACCCCAGGTATTCCTCAGCAGTACTGACATCCAAGAGAGATGGATAGAGGAAGGCGTCCCTCCCATGCTCTCCATTTAAAACCCAGAACCAGGAGGCCTTGGTTCCCAAGAACTTGGTATGGTATGACTGTCCAAATTTACAACTCGTGGCTTACCTGCTGAACCCTCTGTCACTCAAGCTTGTAATCTAATTTAAGAAATCTCTTTAATAACTTGGGGAAGTGACCCTTAATCCTTATGCATAGCATTTTAAAGTAGCTTAGGCTGGATGTTGAAAAGTAGAGGGGGTTGTAGTGGTTTTTGCATCACTATGTTGGAAACAGAGCAATTAACTACAGAATAAATGCCATAAAAAAAGAACAAGGATCACAGTAGACAAAGATGATGACTTAAGAAACCTTTAGATTCTAGATATAGCCTCTAAAATAAGACTCTTAAGTGAGTCTGGTACATGCCATAAGACGACAGCCACAACAAAGAAGATAGTCTCTTTGCCTCTGTTGTGGCCCTGCTCAAAACCAAAAAAGCAAGAGAGTCTGCATGGCACCTGCAACAGATAAAGTGTCACTGTAGATGTTGACAGCATAAAAAGCTAGGCAAATACAACAAGAGGACATAAGACCAAAAGCACATGGGTGTGACACACTGAGGAGGTTTTAGCAGAGGAAAATGTACACAGAGAAGTCCAAGGCAAAAGACAAGGTTTCAGAGGCTGAGTTAGACATCATCTCAACTAAGCGCAAATACCTGTCCTGTAGTTGGCTCGTGATCTGAGTCGTGGCACAAGTCAATCCCATGTTAATGTGGGCACCGGGGCAGTAACTGGTCAGAAGTTACCTTAGTGCACTGTGCTGTTAAACGAATCTTCTTTCCCAGACAAATGGGACATACCTAGAGCCATACTTTCTAGCTTCACATCAACTTATCAGTGGACTCTATCAAGAGTTAGTCCCATTTAATTCTTTTCTTTTGACATATTTTATCATTAGCCCCTTTGCTTCTATTTATTTCCTACAAATTAACTACGACCCTTTGTTTTCTTGTTTTCTTTGAAAGTAGTTTAAAGAAGACTGAAATTTAAAGAATACTTGTGACCTTCCCATGCATTTCACTCTCCATCGCCAGTTACTACCTAACAAGGGGTACAGTGTAGTTCCTTGAGTCAAAAGACACAAGAAGCAGGAGCTCTCATTTCCCAAAGGCGGGAGAAGGTGGATATCCCACTCAGGAGGAGAGGGAGAGTAATAATGAGAGACATTGTCCTTCTCCCACTATTTTGTTCTTTCTGTTCTCCAACAGATTGGCTGATGTCTGCCCACATTGGTAAGGGTGGATATTGTTATTGAAATAGCACTCGACAAGAGACCAAGCACCACTTGGAGGACTGGAGAACTCAGGTTTATTTGTGCAGGCAGACCCAGATGAGCTAGTGTTGTGAAGTTCTGGGGCCCGAGCTGAGGTTATATGGGGCTTTTATAGGGAAATTGACATCATTTCTTACCCATGACAACATCAGTGGATTTGAATTCTTGCCTATGTGACCAAAGACCATGCATGGGGAATTTATAAGTAGTTCACAGGTGTGGAACAAAGACAGTAAAAGTTATTGGAAACTTTATTGTGAGTGTTATTGCAAAGTGACCTTCACCACAGGCAGCAGTAACTCAAGATGACTTAAGTTTATCTCCCTAAGAGTTATATTTCTAATAACTAAGCTTACAAGGTTATAGTTTAGATAGCAGTTAATTGGCATAGTTGTTAAGTTATATAGTTACATTCTTACAGAGTTCAGAAAGTTTCAAAGTATAAGAAAAAACAACTCTTTTTATAAGCACCTATCTGGCCTTAAAGGCCCATCACAGGGGTGTTTACATTTCAGGAGAGGGAGGCTCCTAAAGAAAGCTATTTATAAGCCAACAGCTAGGGACCCATGGTTAATTAGGTTCCCTGAGCAGAAGCTGACACTGGGGATGGGGAAAATTAACTTTTTCCCCTGGCACTTGTCCTTCATCATAATGTTCTTTTAATTTCATTTTATAACCAGGTCTGGTTCCTCCATCAGGTCTTTTTTATTCAGTGCACTGATTCACATACTTTCCAGTATCTTCTGGAGAAATCCTCATAGAAACACTGGAAATAGTTTTACCAGCTGTCTAGACAACCCTTGGCCCAGTCAAGTTGATACATTAAAAATTATGGAACAGACCAGGTTCTAATTTAGACTTTCCACTTACTAACTATAGTAATTGGGCAAATGATTTAATTTCTGTTTCTTTGTAAAGTTAAGACGGCATGAATATCTATCTCACAGGGCTCTTGGGGGTAGGGGAAAGTGTTTAGAGACGTGCCTCCCTACATGATTTTGTCCTTGTGTGAACATCAGAGTATATACATACAAATCTAGATGGGACATACCTGTGTCTTCCATGAAGGTCATCAAATCCATATCTGATGAGAGCCCTTATCAAATTTTTGTTAGTCTCATTGCTTTCAGGGAAGCAGATCCTCTAATGGTGTCCATCATTTTTCCCTTTTTTGGAATCACAGATAGCTATGGTGGAAGGGGACATGCAGACTGGCCAACAATGATCATCACTGATTTCCCACTTTCATAGTCCTTAATCACTTTTAGTCTCACTTCCAGGTCCATCACACAATGTAGCTTCTTACTGGCAGCATTAACAATGGATTTGGTGTGCTTTGGAGCCATGATGAGCAAAATGACATGAGATTAATCAAACACAAGAAAAAATGATGTGATCAAGATGCACAGCAAACACGGGATGTGTGAGGCTGCCACTGGCCACCATTCTTTTTGGTCCATTGTTACCTGAAATGTTCTTATGTAGCACATGACTATTGTCATTGTAACACTGGAGACACTGATACTTGCCCAGGGCCCTCTGATTCCCATTCTACCTGGCATGTAGCTCAAAAGAGCACATTAATAAAGTTAATAACTTATATTATTCAAATTTATTTCTGCCAAGACCTCCTAATCTTTCTGTGTGGAATTTTATCTAAGATGACTGATATTCATAGGGACACCCGTGTATTTCTCATTTCCCTTCTCCTGGGCTATCTCGACTAGACCCATCCATCCATATGTGAATAACTCTAAATACCACTCATATGGTAATAACTCCCCAACTTATATCTCATTCTGACTTCTCTTAGGAACTTCAGATTCATACATCCAACTGTGAATTTGATATTTCCCTGTGGGTATCTAATAAACAGTCTAAGTTCATATTTAAAATAAAACTGTTACATAGGCAACAAAAGAAAAAATATAAAAAAGAAAAAAGATAAATTGTACTACATCAAAATTTAAAACTTTTGCACATAAAGGACAAAATCAAATAAATGAAAAGGCAATCCGTGGAATGGGAAAAATATTTGCACATCATACATTTATTTGATAAGTAGTTCATATCCAGAATATATAAAGAAATCCTACCACTCAACAACAACAACAAAAAAAAGCAACTTGATGTAAAAGTGGGCAAAAGATAGGAGCAGACATCTCTCCAAAGAAAATACATAAAATTCTATTAAGCACTGAAAATGCTTAATGGACTTTTATGTATTGAAAATAAGATGTTCAACATCACTAGTCTTTAGGGAAATGTAAATCAAAACCACAGTAATATATTATTTCACACCTGTCAGAATGGCTACTATTTTTTTAACCCACAAAATGAGAAAATAACATTGCTGATGATGTGGGGAAATTGGAACCCTTGGACATTATTGATGGGAATGTAAAAATGGTAAAGCCAATATACGTGTGCATATGCACACGTGCGCACACACACACACACACACACACACACACACACACACACACACACACACAAGATATGGGGCTCTTCAGAAAATTATATGAACACAGTACAGTGGGGTACACCTGTAATCCTCGCTACCAATAGAGGCTGAGATAGGAGGATCTCAAATGCGAGGCCAATCTGGGCAACTTAGCATGATCCTCTCTTAAATAAAAAAATCAAAAGGGCTGGAGAATAGCTCAGAGGCAGACCTTCCTTGGGATTAATCCACAGTACCTTAGAAAAATAGTTAAACATAGATTACCACATGATCCAGCAATTTCACTTCTAGGTATACAGCCAAAAGAATTAAAAGCAAGCATCCAAATAGATTTTTGTGTGCACATGTTCACAGTAGCACTATTAACAGAGAAAATGTGGAAGAAACTCAAGTGGCTATTAGTGGCTGAAAGGGTAAATATAATGGAATATTACTCAGCCTTAAAAGGGAAATTCTGACACACGCTATAATTTAGATGAAACTTGAGGACATGCAAAGTGGCCATAAAGCAGTCACAAAAGAAAAACACTGTCTGATTTCACTGATTTGAGGCACCTAGAGTGGCCAAGTTCATAGGGACAGAAAATAAAATGGTGATTGCCAGAAGCCGGGGTGGGGGAGAATAGGGAGTTACAGTTTAGTAGTTACAGAGTGTTGAGAGCCACAGCCAAAGGGGCCCCAGCAAACTTCCAGCTGCCAGCAAACTTCCAGCTGCCGGCTGATGATTGGCTCACAGTGGCCCCAGCAACATCTAGCTGATTGGCTCCTCTGCAGTCATGTTCATTGGGCTGTTTCCCTGCCCTTCAAGCTGCCAGCTGATGATTGGCTCACAGTGGCCCCAGCAACATCTAGCTGATTGGCTCCTCTGCGGTCATGTTCATTGGGCTGTTTCCCTGCCCTTCAGACTACGGAACTGCTCATTGGGGGACTTCTTTGGCTCCGCCCACGCGACCTAGCCAATCGGCCTCAAGAGCAGGAGGATTGTGGGAGGTGGTGGTTGGTGTGTGGGAGAGGCTTGTGGAAGCCGGTGGTGGCAGTTGGGCTCTGAGGGTTTTTCCTGAGGAGCTGTTTTGTTTGGCGTTTGTAGTTTTAAAAATAAAGTTTGTTTCTTTTGACAAGTAGCTCCTGAATTGTGCCCAGCCAGACTGCTGCAACAGAGTTTCAGTTTTGCAAGAGAAGAATTCTAGAGAAGGATAGTGCTAATAGTTGCACAACAGTGTAACTATACATAATGTCACTATATGATTAAAATGGTAACTTTTGTGTTATTTTAAAAAGAAAAAGAAAATAAATTTTAAAAGTCTATTTGTTTCCCAAATCTTCACCCCACCCAATTTCCATTTTTCAGAAACTGACTCCAAAATCTACCAAGTTTCTTAAGCTAAAATTCTAGGACTCATCCTTAATTTCCTTCCCCTTGCCCATATCCAATAGTAATAGTCACCTTTTTCTTCCTTATAGGTTTTCTTTTCTTTTCTTTTCTTTTTTTTAATGCTAGAAATCAAACCCAGGATCTTGCATGCTAAGTGCATGCTCTGCCACTGAACTCCACCCCAAAAACATTCTCAGCTCCTCATCCCATCCCTTCCACAGATGCCACTCAAAGTTCAGGCCATCATAAGCTCTAGCCTATGATGCTGTCAGACTATCTAACCAACCAACCTGTATGCATTTTTGTCAGTTCTCCAGGTAGCAACCCAAATGCTCCTTTCATGATAGAAATCATACCTGATCTGCTCTGCTCAAAGGTACTTTGAGAGTTTCTCACCTAGGATAAAATTCAGCCTCTTTGCCCCTGTTTACAAGGCACTAGATGATCTGGACGTCACATAAACTGGCCTCCTGCCAATGTGACCCATCACTACTCAATTTGATCACTGTGTTCCCATCACACCAGTCCTCCCTGTTACTCCAGCACTCCAAGCGCATCCTCCTGCCTCACAGTCTTTGCACACGCTACTCTTCTGCGTGGTACACTCACTTCCCAGATATTCACATGAGAAGTTCCTTCTCATCCCTGGCCCTTCAGCTCGGATAGCTCCTTCTCAGAAAAATATTTACTCATCCTTCAATGTAAAGCAGCTGCCCACTGCCCGTCTACACCACCATCCTCTTTTATTTCTTTTTGGCACTTATCATTATGTGAAATTTGTACTTGGTTTTGTAAGCTTATTGTCACCATTTCTGTTCTTTAACTAAAACATGAACTCCAAGACAACAGACAGCTTGTTTCTTTCTGCAATTCCCAGAACCTAAAACAGTGTTTGACGCACAGCGGCCTATTCACACATTTGACCAATGAATAAAGAATATTAGGGACCCAATGTTTCTGCTATGTCGTATCTATACATAAAAGCCCTTGGGAAAACTCATTTCTTTAACATCAGCTCTCACTAATGTCTTTCCCCTCTATTCTGGAATGTATGAGCAGCACATTTTGCATTCCATTTTATGCAGCTCACCAGAGGGTATGCAAAATGACTTCACATTTCTACTGCTGCTAAGAAGATAGTCAAGTGTATGGCATCATTATTTCTACAGAGTTTTAAAACTGTCCTATACTTCTTGAAGCCAAATTGTGAGCTTTCACATTGGAAATTACACTCGTCTAAGGAAAAAGTCTGGATAATCGTTCACAGTATTTAATTCTAGAATTTTTTGAGTCTTCAGAATGTTTCAGGGCCCATTCTCCCCAGGGTTAGTTATCCACCTGTCCAGGCCAATATAGACTGGAGTTAAAATGCAGGATACACAACAGTAGAATGTGGTTTATCTGGCCCTTCTATTGTGCAACCAAGCCTTCAAAGTCTAACCTTCAGCAAAAGGGCATTCCTAAATATAGATCGGTTCACTTTTTTTTCCGTTGTCGTTTTTGTTTGCTTGTTTTGACATGTGACCACAGTGGTCACCTGAGAATGCCACAAAAGTGCTGCATACTAAAGTTCTGCTAGGCTGCATCTGTTCTCAGCCCAGAACGCCCATAGGATCAGAGGCTATTGTTTGATGAAGCAGAGAGTCTCCTCCACTCAGGGAGATGTCCAATGTTCTGAGACCAATGAAAATAATGTCTTACAGTGGCTTGGGGAAAAAATAGCTGTTTCAGATTTTACTTAGGGTCCTTTACCATAAAATTCCATACACAAGTGGGCAGAATAAGCAGCAGGGATTGGACAGACCCTGTGAATCAACTTCTACTCTGATGCTGGAGCTATAATATTGGACTAAGTTTAGATCCTCTATTCTTTTCCCAAAGAAGAAATTTTTAAGGTTTTTAAAAATATTTTTATTTGTTGCTAGACCTTTTTTTGTTTATTTATATGCAGTGCTGAGAATCAAACCCAGTGCCTCACACATGCCAGGCAAGTGTGCTACTGCTGAGGCACAGATCCAACCCTTAAGATATTTTTTGATTGACATAACACTTATACACATTTAGGAGGTATAATGTGGTGTTTGATTCTTGTATATGTTGGGTAGCGGTGAACTCAGGATAATTAGTATATCTATCATCTTGAATTTTTATTATTTCTTTATGGTGAATATGTCCAAATTCTTTTCTTCTAAGAATTACAATGCAATATTGATAATTATATTCTCCCACTGTGCCTTAGAACATTAAAATTTATTTCTCCTATGAATTAATAATATTATATCTGTTGATGGAACTTCCGTATCCCTCCTCTCTCCTGTTTTCCCCAGTTTCTGTTAACCGTTATTCTGCTCTCAACTTCTATAGATCAATTTTTTTTTGACATTTCATTTGTAAGTATGAGATTATGCGGTTGGTCTTTCTGTACCTGACCTATTTTACTTTACATAATGACCTCCAGGTTCATCTATTCCTGTCAAGTTGCAAATGACAAGATTTCATTTTTATGTCTGAATAGTATTCCATCTGTGTGTGTGTGTGTGTGTGTGTGTGTGTGTGTGTGTGTGAGACATTTTCTTTACCTTTTCACCTGTTGATGAACATTTAGGTTGATTTCATATCCAGCTGTTTGGTTGTGCTGCAAAAACAGGGAGTGCAGATGTCTTTTTGATATGTTGATTTCACTTCCTTTGGATGTATACCCAGTGGTGGGATTGCTGGATCTTAATGCAGTTCTATTTTTAGTTTGTTTTTTTTTTCTAGAAACCTCCATATTGTTCTCCATATTAGCTGTACTAACTTACATTCCCACCATGAATGCAGAAGGGTTCCTCTTTCTCAGGGGAGTTCTTTCTTTGGACGCTTTCGCCTTCCTCAGGCAAGAATTGCTGACACCTGCAGCCCACATGATCTCAGGCATAGCAAATCTATGGAGAACACATGGTTTTTTAAGGTTCCTTTTTACACTCAATAATTCAAAATAAAACTGATAATTATAGCTAATATATATTTTGCACTTAATGTGTGCTAGGCACTTGAGCTAAGCACTGTCATCCTGGGAAACAGAAGTATAGAAAACTTTAAAAACTTTCCCAAGCTCACAAGCTAGAATTAAAGAGGTCAGCAATTGAATTCCAGTCTTCCCATCATATGCAGAGACTAGGCTCTTAACCAATGCACTCTACTCTCTCTTATTTTGGAAGTGAATATAAGCTTCATCTGTAAAATTCTACTCTGTAGAATAGAAAGTAAAACAAATCAGGATTACAGGACTTTAACATATTGTTTAATTCAAATAATCTGTGTAATAGTTATCTATTGCCTTGTATAACCCTAAAATCTGACAGTTTAAAACAACAGACTTCTGTTATCTCTCACAATTCCTGAGGTTCAAAGAACCAGGAGCCACTTAACTGTGTGGATCTGCTTCAGGGCCTCTCATGAGGTCACAGACGAGTTGTTGGCATCATCCTGAGACTCTCAACTGATGATGAAGGAACCACTTCCCAGTGCACCCCTGGGTCTCACTGGCTGTTGGCAGATTTCATTCTTTACCATTTCATGGGCTCCTCACAGGGCTGTATGCAACATACAGCTCTTTCTCTCAGAGAAGGATCAGAATAACACCCAAGAGTAAAATTTTTCACAATGTAGTCATTAAGGTGCTAGAAATTTCATCACTTCTGCATATGCTGTTGGGCACAAAGACCAGCCTCACAAAAGTGGGGGAGAACTTTAATGACACAAATACCAGGAGATAAGGATCATCTTGGAGTCCAGATGCCACATCTAGCATTCAAATCCATTTAATCTAGGGCTCTAACCCTGAGTGTGCTCTCCACCACATAAATCCTTTTTAGTTCTCTTACATGCATGTAAAATAGGAATATCCTGGGCTCTGGGTATAGCTTAGTGGTAGAACTCTTGCCCAGCACATAGGAGGTCCTGGGTTTGATCCCAGCACCCATCCCCACCACTAAATAAATAAATAAACGAAGAAACATCCTAATATAGAATCTTGGGGGCAAAGGGCCTCAAGCAACTGATTTAGATTCCCAGCTGTCTTGTTCTTTTAAAAGATGCAGTAACATTCAGATATTAATCACAGCCTGGGGTGGTTCTTTACTTCATACATGTAAACAAGCCATTTATGGAAAACCGTTTATTTTCCCAAAGTTTCAACTTCTTTGATATGCTCACTGAATTGTTTTCAGACCCTTTCAGGAGTGTTTTCTGATGCTCAACTGATATTTTCCTAATGTTAAAATAAGACTTTCACCTTGTTTATTTGGACAGCAGTCAACATTTTCTTCATAAGAAGCTTTCATTTATTTTGAAATGTTAAAATAATATTTTAGGATACAAAAAAGAGGTTTATTTTCAAGAAGCTTCGTTTTTATTTTCAGTTAGTTCCAGATGAGCAATCTTACTTAAGATGTTAGAAAGTGTTAAGTATACTTCTGAAGGCACAGTTCTTCCTGAAGGAAGCAGGAAAACCAAACAGTAACATGTAAAGAAATGGCCAGTACTTGTGATAACGTTTTTATCATAATTTTTTTAATCTTCTATGCTTTATGGAAATGTTTATATTTCCTTGTGTAAAAGTTACTGGTGACACTAGCTTCCCCATCTATATTTTTATTTTCAATTTAGAATATAGTCTCTGCTGAATACTGCTCAACCAACAGATTACATTTTACAAATGTACACTTAGTTCTTTTTCTATCACTAAGTCACTCTTATTATGAAAGAGCTGCCTGGCATGCATGAGGCTTTGGGTATAATCCCCAGCACTGGGGAGAAAAAAAATCTTCATAAAAGAGGACTAACTTGCAATATTAAATTTAGCAGTGCAAATTCTTAAAGGCCTCCCTCCAGTAAGATAACTAGCTACATCTGGCTACTGAGCACTTAAAGTGTGGATAGCTAGACTGAATTGAATTATGCTATAAAATACACATTGAATTTTTAAGAAAGTGGGTCAATGATTTTTACAGAATAATGTAAAGCAGCATCTTATTAATTTTCATATTGAGTATACAATGCAATGATAATGTTCTGGGTTCACTAGATTAAATGAACATGCTATTAAAATTAATTTCACCTTCAAAAACTTTTAAAATATGCAGCATTGTCAAATTTTTAAAAAATAGCATACTCAGTTACGTTTAAATTCCACATATACCTACATAGGACATACTTTTACTAAAATAGCTTTAGTAAATTTCTTTATCCGAAACTCAAATTTAACTAGGTATATTTTTATTGGCTAATTCTGGAAAAACTACTAACATTACTACTAGAAAACTTTAAATTACAAAAGTAGCCAGTGCAGTGGCTCCTGCCTGTAGCAGTCTCAGCTACCTGGGAGGTTGGGGGAGGAGATTAACTCCAGTCGGGAGTTCAAGAACCCATTTCAAAATTGTAGAAATAAAATTAGAGATGCAGCTCCTTATTCTATTAGACAATTCTGCTTTAGAATCACTTAATTGCTGTTTTTTTTTTTTAATTACCAGTCAGCTCCTCAGTTAACTGTACAAGAATAACTAATCTGCAAGGGGAATATTTACTCTTGGGCTGGGATCCTTAGTGATCTTGAAGTTAAATTTTTACATTTGTTTGAACAAGTTAAAGAACAACACAATGACTTTTTTTAAAAGTGTGTTCTTTTTTTCCATATTTTTTATTGGTGCATTATAGTTGTACGTAATAGCGGGATGTATTGTTACATATTCATCCATGCCCACAATATAACAAATATAATTTGGCCAAAATCATTCCCCAGTATTACCCCTTTCAACAAAAGGATTTCTTACAGAACAAAAATCTAGAGAGGGCCTGTGAAGGGCTGGAGTTGTAACTCAGTGGTAGAGCCGCTGCTCAGCATGCAGGAGGCATCGGGGAAGATGAGAGGGGAAGGGAAAAAGAAAAGGAAAGGAGAAAACAAAAAGGGGTTAGAATGAAGTCCTTGCTTTAGCCTCACTATTGCGGTAGCGTCCCAATTTCAGAATAATCTATCACTCTCATAAACATAGGCCATGTCAAGGGCAGGGCTGTCCCTCAGAGTCTAGGCCAGTCGCCTTCCCTCTCCGGGCAGCGGAGACCCACAGACGCGGCGCCCGGCTCGGCCACCTGGGTGGCTGCACCGCGGAAGCCCCGCCCGCGCGGCCGGAGGCAAGACCACGCCCCTGCCTGGGGCGCACCCGGCGCGAGGCCGCCCACCGCGTCACCCTCCCCCGGCCCCCGCCTGCCGCACCGTCTGCCGGCGGGGGCGGGGCGAGCCTCGCGGCCCAGGCTCGGAACCCGCCCCGGCCTCGCGCCCTATGTAAGGCAGGCCGCGGCGCCCGGGCCGCGGTGGCGGCGACAGCGGGAGCTCGCGAGCCTCCCGAGTCTGAGGGGGGTCTCCGGTGCGTTCCTCGCTCGCTGGTTCTCTCGGGCGGCGGGTGCGCACACGCCCGCAGCGCCCCGCCCCCGCGCGCCGCGGTGTCCCCAGTGGTCCCCGGGCCGCTGAGGACAACATGCGGGACTACGAGGAGGTGACCGCCTTCCTGGGCGAGTGGGGGCCCTTCCAGCGCCTCATCTTCTTCCTGCTCAGTGCCAGCATCATCCCCAATGGCTTCAACGGTATGTCAGTCGTGTTTCTGACGGGGACCCCGGAGCACCACTGCCGTGTGCCGGACACCGCGAATCTGAGCAGCGCGTGGCGCAACCACAGTATCCCGCTGGTGCTGCAGGACGATCGCCAGGTGCCCCACAGCTGCCGCCGCTACCGGCTAGCTACCATCTCCAACTTCTCAGCGCTCGGGTTGGAACCGGGACGCGACGTGGACCTGGAGCAGCTGGAGCAGGAGAGCTGCCTGGATGGCTGGGAATTCAGCCAGGACATCTACCTGTCCACCATCGTGACCGAGGTGGGTGGCAGCCCCCCACCAGGGTCTGATGACACAGAGCAGACAGATGTGGTCTTTGAACCCTCCCACCCCCCAGGTGTGCACAGGACGCTGTCACCTTCCCTTCAACACAGGATACCCTGGTGATGAGCATCCTCCAGCCAGGTGGCTTAGGAGTACCTAGGAGTTGACTTCCAGCCAGAGCATGACCCTCACAACAAGAGTGTCAGGCTGGCCCTGAATCCTGATGGCCACATTGGAGATGGAACCAAGAAGGCCCTGGCAGCCCTTGGGGGATGCTCTAAGATGCTGAGTGATCCAGCTTTTCTCTAGATGGTAGTGGAAATGATGAGGAGCGGAGTCAGGACTTGTCACCATTTTGACCTGCCATTTGGCATCTGTTCAGAGAAAAATTGAAATAACTATTCTTTTCAGAACTTTTAAAGTTAAAGGAAGCATATGTAGAAAATTGTCTTCCCTCCACAGTCTGGGCATACCCTGTGAAGAATTGTTTTCCTTTGGCCCATGGGAAGCTGTACCTTTTTAAAGACCCATGCACCTGATGATGTATTCAGTCAAAAATAATTGGCCAGATTTAGTGAAAGCATATAACTAACCCCTGTTCATAGGGACTGAAGGTAGGCAGTACCTTTCTTATTCTCCAGCCCCTTGGGTTTTCCTTTTCGGTAGCTTTATCTGTCCCCAGGTGAACCCATAGTCATTTGATGGTAATGGTGCATGTGGATGTACTTTGAGACTTACTAAGGTAATTACACTAATTCCCTGGAGTCTCAGTAGCACTGAGTAAGCAGGTCAATGAAAAGAGCCCTCCTTGATAGGCTTTGGGCCACTAGGTTCACTGCATGTCAGATTAGGAATTTGTGGTTAAGGAAGGCTTCCTTGAGGAGGTTGCCTCTGAATGAATTCAGAGTGTTCAAATGGCAGTCGCAGGAAAATGTAGCAGGAGGGCAGAGGGAAAGGAATGATGCCAGAAGTCATGGGTCCTGGCCTGGCATCAAACCCTGCTGGAGGCAGGTACTGATATTCCTAGAGCATCAAAAACCCTTACAGGGACTCTGAAGGCCAAGGTCTGTTGCTTCTGAGGGCTGTCACTCTTCAAGGGTAGAGTCTGAGAATTGCCCCAGGAGACTCACTGTGTGCACATATGTGTTTTCTGTGATTATTTAGAAGTTTGACATCGTCAGCACCTATATCTGCTCACTCCATATAAAAGTAAGAGGAATGTGACCTAAGTAAGCCCCACTGGGATTTCTTACCCTACTAGGTGACATCTTTCCAGTAGTGACATCTTTCCAGTGTCCTGAAGCATCACTCCTTGACAAAAGAGTCACTAAGTGGAAGTAGCCTACTGCTTTGTGATCCATGAGTGCACAAAGAATCAGAATTTCAAATTGTCCCAAATTCTGTTTTATACACTCACAAGTGTGTCTGTTATCTCCCCGGAAGCCAGTGAAAACTGTGAAAGCAGAGTCTGTATCTGGGGTTGCAGGCATAGATCACAGAAGGAAGCCAGGCTCCATGATCTAGGAGTTCCTACAAATTCTACTTGTGGTTGCCCAAAGAAAGGGGAGGCCTGAGGTCAGAATCAGGTCAGAATTATTTAAGTCATTTGTTCCTACTTTGTTGTCCCTATCCTACCTTCTCCCCAGAATGGTGATATCACTGATGAGCTAGCTCTCAGTGGCCAGCTATGTGGAATTGTCCTGACCCTTCTGACCCTACTTTGCTGTCAGTGTCAAACTGTTTTATATATGTATGCTTAGACTTCATTTAGCTGTATAAGCAGTTTCGCAAGAGCTATGTGCCCTTTTACCTACTTACAGGTCAGTATTTGCAGGGAGGCAAGATTAATGCTTTACCTCGCTCTTTGTTTGGGATCTGGAATGCTTGACTGGAAGTTCAAGGCTGCTGGTTTCTCTTAAGGGAATAGTCACTATTGGAAGCTGCTTCATCAACATTCTGATGACTTGTTCTAAGGCTCATTATCTTTCAACCCAGACAGGCCTGCTGACTGCTGCAGCTAGTCCCATGCTTGCTAATGTCTCCAAGCCTGCCCTCTGACCCAAAGGAAACATAGAGGTGTTTGTAATACACTAGTATTGAGTATCTATTCATATTTGATAGACAACTAAAACCTCAGCTCTTCTTTTTTTCTTTTTTCAAGTTACAGTCCAACTTTGCATCTCCCTTATCTCCACACAGTATTGAATGCAGGGGAAATTTCCATTTGGGAAAGTTTTTACAGAATAGTTTAATGAATAATTTAAGAAATCTGAAATTTAAGAACTAAGAAAAATGGCTAGTTTAATTCATAGAAGGGAAACTTGGAAGAAGCCAAAAGGACTGACTAGAATGTTTTAAAAGAAAAGTGAGCGATTCTCCACCCCATTGACTAGAGCTTGGTGTTGTGTGTATCTGGATCAAGGCATTAGGATGAGCAGAAAGAAGGGGACACTATGAAGTGAAAGAGATTTATGCACCCATGTTTCATGAGTGTTTTAATGATACACATACTTCTAGCAGACCCTTCTTCTGGCCCCTCAATCATCCAGCTCACCTTTCAGTGCTTCTCAAACCAGGGCTGTCCCCTTCCTCTGGGAACTGGGTTAATTTTTCAGGCTGCAGGGCCTACCTGTTCTTTGATTTCAACACAGCCCAAAACAACCTGCAGGCAGAAAGTGTCTTTGAGAAACTTCTAAAATTTCTGGCACCTACAAGTTGGGGCTCCTTCAGCTGAGAACTGGCAGTCCTCTGCATCACCTTGCTCCCTTCATGTCCCTCCTCTCCAGAAACCCCAGGGCCCAATCCTTGGCAGGACTCTGACTCACTTTCTTTTTTCCTGAATTAGCTTTTCTTTCAGTCTTGTTTCATGCCTAGATGGTCTTGGGAGATGGGAGAGCCCCCACTGTTATCCACAAGCCTATGTGGACAAAAAACCCAGCACCCTGGGAAGCTGGGCCAGACTGATTCTAGGTTGGAAAGACCAGAGAGAGAGAGAGACCTGAAACCTGTGCCTTTGCTGCACTTTCTTAGGGGAAGCACAGAACCTTACCCATGCCTTTACCAGCCCTATGGCAAACCTGAGAAGCCACTTGCTAGACCCCGTGTTCTCCCCAACCCCCAGCAATTAATCATAGTGGACCCATCTGGCCATGAGTGGTCAGACTGAGCCCCTTCTCTAGCTAGCTCAGAACTATCAACCTGGGTCCAGGTTCTGAGAGTTGACAGGCAAGGGGGTCAGGAAACAAAAGAATTTATTGTAGAGATTGAAATGTAGGGTTCATTTGGACTTTGAGGAGACAAGACCTAGGACCAAGCTCAAAGAATACTATGATGTTGGCAGCCCTTTTATTTGTCCATTTGCTCATTCACTCATGTACCAAACAGTTCATGAGCTACTCCTCCACAGAGGGCATCACCACCAGGCATTGTAGAGGATATGGTAGCAAATACTTTTTTGTCTTTGCCCTGATGGCCAAGGGGCAAGGATCTAGTATTAATTTATTTTTTAAAAACAAAGTCTCTCTATGTTTCCCAGGCTGGTCTCAAACCCATGGGCCCAAATCATCCTTCTGCCTCCATGTCCTAAGTAGCTGGGACTACAGGCTTGTGCCATGATACCTGGCAAGGATCCACCATTAATTTCAGTGGGAGGCAGGACAAGAATACGTGGTCTTTTGTAACACACGGTGCCTACCAGTGTGCTTGACCATTGATGCGCTCAGCCTAGGTACATCTCAGGGAAGAATATTCACCTTATGGGCACAGACCCTATCTCTTTTCCCTTCCAGCAAGTTCAGAGGTAAGAACATTTAGTCCCAGGGAACTATGTTATTTCTGTACATCCCATAATTGAGAAGCAATGCCAGTTACATACAAGGTACAAGAGATGCAGTTCTCCCTCTCATAAAAAGTTTAACAGCTTGAGGCATACATTTATAAAGAAAATGAAATATCTAAAGTGCACAACTTGAAAAGCTCGGACACATACATATATATAACTCTGAAGCCATCATTGCTAGAAAGGCTCAGTTCTGACCAGGAAGAACAGCAAGTCTAGGCCCCTCACCAAAGTTGCTCCCAGATTCTTTCAAGTTGGACCTGCTTTCCCAGCCCACCCAGCTGAGGGGTAATGATGCTAGACTTGGGTCCCAAATCTCAAATCCACACATTCTGTCTGAACATTGACACTTGTTGCTATCAGCCAATACAGCCCATCCCACGAGCCAAGTAGAGACATCAAAAAGCTGTTCTATAGCTGATTTAGGTAGTTGGGGAGCTCAGTATAGAATACTATGTTCCTTCACAGACACATTACTTAGCCTAGACTCTGTTGGCTTCTTACCCCCTCCCCACTCCCAGGAGGATTCAGACCATGTCCTAGAGTCCACTGAAGTCTGTCTGGTGGTTGGCAGGTAAGTGAATGGATTGATTGGCTGGTTGGTGGGACCAACTTCATGCCTGCTCTTTGTGTTCATTTTTGAGACCTATCACCTTTCCTGACCCTACTCACAGATCCCCCTGTGGTCACTAAGAAAGAGACTTTAAAGTAAGTTGGCTTCCAGAGAGCCCAAAGCCAGACTCTGAGAGTTGTCAAGGGCACTCAGTGGTGGTTAGAGGGCACTGTAACTTACGCACTTGCCTTGACCTAGGACAGGCTGTACCAAGGGGAGGAGGGGGAATGAGGAGCCTGAGATGCTCCAGGCCAATCCCAAGATGTCTGTGTTCATCCTGTCCTTTGAAGAGCCGTCTGCCCTGGGTTCGGGTGTCCCCCAGCCTTGCTAGTCTTATATTCTTGGGAAACCTGTTTTGTGGAGACCCACCTGGGGTCTACAACACCAGAACTCACTGCAGAAGCCTGTGACATCTCTAGTCTATCTTAGCTGAATCACTCCCAAGTTCTTGTGGTAGACCTGTTGAGAAATAGCTGTTGGCTTTGAATCCTTCTTTTCATCTTTGTTGTTTCAAAAGTAACATCCCAGCATACTCAGTATCCATAATCTGACTCCTGAAGTTTAGAGGCTGGCACCCTGTCATGACTCCCTCAGCTTTGTCTCCCCACTAGTCCCAGTTTTGGCTTTAGCAGCCATGGGTGATTGGACCTGCCCTAGGACACTCTTCTACCTGCCAGAGAGATGACATCACTGAGGTACACAGGTGGGAAGGCTGTAGCATCCTGAGCATTCTAGTCTAGGTACTCAGGGTCCTTGACTCCTGCTAGGCTTCCTCCACATCTGGGTGTTCACTGACCCCAGTTCTTCCCTGGGTTGGGAATCATCACCATACTCAGCCCATCCAGGCAAATGTTTTTCCAAAGTGGAGAGACAGCAGCACCTGGGAGAACCTTGTCACTGCAAGTGTTCTTTGTGCCCAGACATCCAACCCCTCTGGAGGTGTGCAGAGGCTATGTGCACACACAGCCCAACAGGGCAGAGCAGACTTGCTTCAGCTTCTGTTGCTGACCTGTAAGAGATGCTTTGTTCCAGGATCTATACCTTCCTCCTGTCTTTGTTGGTTACTTGGGAACCAGCAGGCTCCATGGAAGGCAGGCAGTAGCCTAGTGCCAAGCTGGCAAGGGTCTGAATTCCCAGAAGGGTGACCGTGCATGTGAGAAGCCTGCAAAGGTTACTACCATGCGCAGTCTCTGTTCTGAAAACATTTTTCTTGGAACCAAAGTTTTTTGTTTCAGCTTGCTTTCTTCTTTTGGTTCATTAGGCTGGGATAACCTAAAATCTGTGTCTAACTTAATCCCCATGTACTCCTTCCTGCCTGCAGATCTCTTTTCTTGTTCCTAGTAATAATATAGAGGGAGTCACACACTATGTATGGAAACTTGAGCAGCATAGCCTGTTCCCTACCTCAATCTCTTGTCTTACAACAGGAAAGTTTAGGCACAGTATGTGTGTGTGTGTTGTGGGAGGTAGGGTGGACTTGTCTGAGGTTAGACAAGAAGCTAACACTTGAGTGAAACTTACTTAAAACTGGGTTTCCTAACTCCCAGCTCAGAGCTCTCAACTGCAGTTGGGCCTAGTATTGTTGGTGTATAGCATTTGGATTCTAGCTCCAAATGTCAATATAAGGATAGAGGTCATTGGCCCAGGTTGGAAGTGTGAGCAGAGCTAAGGGAGTGGGTCAGATGGTGTACACTGTGCTCAGACCCTTGTAGGATGCTTTGACCTTTAGACTCACTGCTCCCTCACCCCTCCAGTGGCTTGAAGCCCACTGAGTAAAGCATACTCTGCCTCTTCCACAGTCTGGACTCTGTCCACATCTTAGGCATGAGCATAAGAGAACTTGCTACATGAGTTTGGCATTTGGGCAGAATGTTACTCCCTGCCTCTCTTTCTTCCTCAATGGAAGCAAGATAATGGAGCCCAAGCTATGAAAGACAGGATGGGGAGGGAGAGGTCACCTGCTGTCTGCTCTGCTGCTCAAGTGACCATTGCCTGGGTGAGTTTTTACACCAGATCATGCAGGAATGTAGAACATCCTGATTTCATTTTCCAAGAAACCTTAAATTTAAGACCTTTTTTCAAAGAGGTGAGTGATATATCCCTTTGCTCCTCTTTCAGTGGAACCTGGTGTGTGAAGATGACTGGAAGCCCCCGCTTACCATCTCCTTGTTTTTTGTGGGTGTGCTGCTGGGCTCTTTCATTTCTGGGCAGCTCTCAGACAGGTAAGTGTCTGCCCCCTGCAGCTACAGGGCACCATGGCACCAAGCAAGTAGCACGTGCCTGGCCTTGATTTCAGATTGTACTATTCTCTCAGCTGAGGGCCTTATATTTTAAAAGAACAGAAAGCTGTGTCTGGTATAAACTCCATACTAAGTCAAATGGGCTAACATTCTTCGTCCCCTCTCTCTAACTCTTGCCAAGAAAAGAAACCTGATCTATCTAAGCAGAGTGTATCCATGATGCAGTGACCAATTTTTATGCCATGATTCACTTCTGTACTAGCCTGGCTCACTTTCATTGGGTGATTTGGCACTCTGATGTCACTGAGATGGGAGAGGCAAATGTTCTGTCTTGGATATCTGTAGGTGGTACCATGGTGGCTACCTCTGAATTCCCAAGAAAACCAGAATTCTCTGTATAAGGTAAGAGATCTCACCAGCCAGCAGAGGCCCCTTAACTAAGAGGCCTGAGGTTATGCACTTACTATAAGACAAGAAGAACAAATATTTTGTTTACACATTTGTCATAAGCAGGGTATTGGAATAATTCTAAAACTTCTAAAAAATATATTTTTAGTTGTAGTTAGATGAACACAATAACTTTATTTTGTTGATTACATTTTTTTCATATGGTGCTAAGGATCAAACCACAACCCAATTCTAAAACTTTTAACTCAAGGTCCATTCTGGCATAGGGTATCAAAAAAAAAAAAAAAAAAAAAAAAAACACTGAAATATGTGCAAAAAAGGGAGGGAGAAGAGAAATTGCACAGAAGATAGAAGGAGACCCTCATTGTTATACAGAATACATGTATGACGATGTGAGGGGAAAAAAAAGAAGTGTGTCACATTAGATTGGGTAGAGAAAGTGATGGGAGGGGAGGGGAGGGGAGGGGAAGGGGGGAAAGGAAGAACAGCAGAATAAAATAGACATTATTATTGCTGTATGTATATACGTGACTGTATGACCAATGTGATTCTGCAACCTGTACACTCAGAAAAGTGAGAAATCATATCCCATCTGATTCAAATGTATGATATGTCAAGATCATTGTACTATCAGGTGTAACTAAAATTTTTAAAAAAAGAAATATGTGCAAAATATTAGGGACTATCTATAAGCTCCCCCACCCACCAAGGGGTCCATTGTGCTATATTTACTTCTCTGAAGCTTCAGGGTCTGTCACAGAACCCTGAAGTTGAAAACAATGGCCTTCAGCAAGTCCTTGGCCACAGTGCCACAAAGGAAACGCCCACAGAATCAGTGTGTCACCCAGGAAAAAGGTTAACCAGCATCCTCCTGGCTGGTTGGGCTCCCACAGAGAAGTTAAGGATGAGAACATCTTCCCTTAGGGTCAATTCTGCTTTATTTTGTGGCACAAATTCAGGGTAATGTTTTGGCATAATTTGCATTTATGGATTATTGTCAAGTCTTTCCTCATGAAAAATTTATGTGAATTTCTCACGAAATCTATCTTTTCCAAAGTGTCATCTAGTGATTAACTGCAGTTACCAGTAAGCATTAAAGAGTTCAATAGACTATGACCACAGACTGACGATTCTAGCTGGGTCAGAGACACTGGCCCTCGTCCAGGAAAGGCCTTCACTTCTCTACATCTTTTATCTAGTATTAAGCATTGACTAATTATTTATTGGTTTAACAAACATGTGCCCAATACGTGCCACACTCTGTCATAAGTACTATATGGATTATTTTAGAAAACCAAATAATTGTGTCCTAATAACCCCAGGAAGTAGGAACTATCATTATTCCCATTTTATAAGTGGAGAAGTAAAACATGGGTTAGATAATGTATGTGCCCAAGGATATTCAGCAGCAAGGTCAAAGTTAAGCTTTAGACCCAGATAGTCTTGATCCTCCAATTTGTGTGGACTACTGCTCCAAGGCCCTGCTCTCCTAGAACTTACCTTCTAGCAAAGCAGAATGTACCCTACTACTGATGAGAAAATGATTGTTATCCTTGGCCATGGGGAGTGATACCGAGAAGTACAGGGTGCTGCAAAGTGTCTAAAGGGGGAGTCACAGGAGGATTCCCTGAGGAATGAAGCATGCGCTGAGAGTTGAAAGATGAGTAGAAATTAGCTTACTGAAAAGGTAGAGAGAAGAAGGAGCATTTCTGGGCAGGAAGAACAGCATGTACTAAAGCCTAGACAGGAGGCTTAGGAATAGGAAAACAAAAAAACAAACAAAAAAAAAAAGTTCTGTGTGGTAGAAACACACAGAGTGGTATATAAATGAGGGCTCCCAGGCAGGCAGAGTCTGAGTAAAAGATCAAGCACAGCTTAGCACACCATGGTGAGGAGTTTGGGCTTCAGTGACAGAATAGTGTGGTGCTATTGAACGAGTGTAGTGAGCAGATTTGTATTTTTTAAAGATGTGACAACAAGGCTGGCGTTGTGGCTCAGTGGTAGAGTGCTTGCCTAGTATGTGTGAGGCACTGGGTTTGATTCTCAGCACCACATAAAAATAAACAAACTAAATAAAGGTCCATCAAGTTAAAAAAATTTAAAAAGATATGGCAGCCTTGTGGAGGAAGGATTGAAGAGAAGCAGGAGGGATTGTGGAAAGACAAATTAAGAGATTTTTTTCACAGTAGTTCATGCAAAAGATGACGATAGTTTGGCCTAGGGTGTGGGGGTAGAGAGGTAAAGTCAATAAGATTTGGCTAATGAGTGAATGGAAGGGGAGAGGAAGAAGGTTTCTGGCTGCCTAACTAGGTGAAAGATGGTACCCTTCTTTAAGACAGAGAATGCTGGAAGAGAACCATATCTTCTGGAGATGTTGAGTTTAATCAAAACATACCAATTTGGGGGTGACTATGAGACCCCTAAGTGGAGAAATTGAGTATGTGTTTGGATGTATGGGTATGGTGCACCATGAGAGAGGTTCAGGCTGGAGAAGTGTATTTGGGAATTTGTCACATGTAGTTCCCTCATTGGAACCCTAAACATAGACATAAGGGCCAGAGGAGAGTGCAGAGTAAGAAGGGGAGGGTCAGGACCGAGCTTAGGAGATGGGGGAAACTCTCTTGGAGTGGAGTGGCAATTGAGGCTCAGAGGACTTGTGTTAATGTGAACAGGGAGGAGCTAGTTCCCCAAGTTCACAGTGGAAAATTGATGTGTTTTTCTGGATCAACTGTGTCATGGCTGAAGTAGATCTTTATGGGTCATCTTAAGAACCTGCTTACCATGTAACACCATGGTCACCTGAGGAAAGTTTCCAAAAGGTCTACTTCCAAGGAAACAAGGGAATCAAAATTCATGAGTATGTGGAGGATCACCTTAGTCTATAGAGAGGCTAACATACTGCATTTCAAACATTTTTTAAATTTTTGGTAGCAGAACTTTCTTTTAAGTAGAATCAATTAAGTCCAGGAAATAAAATAGTTAAAGTGTGGCTAATCTAACTGTAGCCTCTGCCTTTAGCTCCAAATACTACCCCTTAAGCTTGTCTGTACTCCCAGAGAAGTCCTAGTCCTCTGTGGGATTAATACTTCTGACCTCACCACCTCTAAGCAAGCCAAAGAAATTACCTAAGAGCAATAGAGTCATGCCTTCAACAGTAACTCTTGATATGGGACAAAGGTTTATCCTTCTTTCTGGTGTATGATTAAGTCTGAAGTTCAAGAGCAATTTAAATAATCCTGGGTTGCCAAAGCCTTTTATCTGACATTATTCAGTCATCTTTATGAATCATGAGAGACACAGCACTGAGAAGCACTCATATGTCCTGGTTTTTGTAGAAATGTATGTGTTTACCACTTTGCATACAGCATAAAAGCAAGCTTTTCTAGTTACAGTCCCCAAATGCCAAGGACTGATGCTGCTTAAGAGCTTCCTGGACCTTCTTTTCTCTACCATTTTAGGGAACCTTGGATAGGGAAGTGGGGCAGAGGTTATACCAGTGTGCTGTGTAGTTAGTTTGCTGTCACCTCCCCTCCACTGGTGTGTAGAGCACCTTCATTACAGAACAATGCAGGTGGAAACCCTTCTCCACCGGGGTTTCTCAACCTAGCTCTATTAATGTTTTCAGCCAAATAATTCTTTGTGGTGGGGAGCTTTCCTAGGCTTTTAGATTATTTAGCTACATCTCTGGCCTCTACCCATTAGGTGCTAGTAGCACCCCCTGCCTGAATTGTAACAATCAAAACAACAAACAAACAAACAAACAAAAAACTGTTACATTGAGGGAAAACACCAAATTCTCTTACACAGCTGCAAGGCCTCATGCAGTCTGGTTCCTACTTCCCTCTGAAATCTGGGCATAGATGATGCCAGCCCATGTTTGTTGTGCCCCTCCAGCCACGGTGGTGTGTGTCCTTCTCAGAGTCTATAGTGTTCCCCATGCCACCCCCAGGGCTCCTCAGGATAGAAGGTTTACAATACTCTGGTTCCTGTGACTTTCCTTCATAGCACCTATTAAAAGTTGGTAGATGAAGTGTTGTCGTAGGATATATATTGGTCTCCCTTCAACACCAGACTGAGTATCTTTGAAAGTTTGGTTTCTATACCCTTAATCCCCTGTTTTCAACCAGCTACTTTCCCTTTGGGACTCATCATTGTCCTGTTGTCAGGGAGACCCTCCCCCAATGCCCAGTCCCCAGCCCCACCCCAGTTCTGGATGAGTTCCTTTTTTGAACTTTTGTGGACCTGGGAGCCATTTCTTCAGTGCACTTGTCTGGGTATGTAATTGCATATTCAGCAGTTTGTCTGTTGATGAAAGTGTGACTGATGTTTTCCTCAAGTAAACTATAAGCTCCTCGAGGGTAGAGACAGTGCATCTTTTTTTAAGCAATGTCCCCAGTGCCTAGGACAATAGATACTCAGTACACTCACTGAATAAGGTGGGTGTCAGCTAGTGCCCCATAGATGTAAGCTTCCCATTAGATTGACTCTTCCTCCTATTTGTGATACTCTATTTTAAGTAAACCCACCTAAAACAAAACAAAACATCAACTTGTACTTTTAAAATGAGCATAGATAACAGAAAACTATATCAAACAAATGTGTGACCTAAGGAATTATTCCACAAAAATAATCTTGTAACCCCCATGAAAGCAAGCAATAGAACTTTGTTGTTCATCAAGAAGCCCTGTCCAGGTGCCCCATTTCAATTACAGCACCCTCCCTTACCCATAAGTAACCACTAAACTAACTAGTGTGACTCTTAAAATAACTACTTCCTCATGGAAGAATCCCAAAGACACAATCCCAAATGCCATAATTCCTAAAGTCTAAAATCCTGAAAAAAAATCACAATTTTAAGATTAAAATACTGAATGTTGAAATCCTGAAAGCAGAAATCCCCCCAAATAAGATTCTCATTTAAAAAAAAAATAGACTGTATAAGAGGAGTAGAAAGCTAATTCTAGGGAAGGGATTTTATCTGGGAAGTTTATACAAGATAACTGCATCACATTGGGTAGAAACTTGGTGAAGCATTATTTTGGCTATATCTGAGTGTGTTTCCCAAAGATATTAATGTGTGAGCCTGAGTAGACCAAGAGAAAGATCCATAATTAGGTGCTATTTTGAAATTTTAAACTCCAATAAATTAGAAGATCTAGAAGAATTGGATACATTTCTAGACTAGTACAGACCTGCCAAAATTGAACCAAAAGGATTGTTTATAACTAAACAGACCAATAACAAGTAATGAGATCAAAACAGTAATAATAATAATAATAATAATAATAATAATAATAACAACCCTTCCAACAAAGAAAAGCCCAGGACCAGATGAACTCTAATATGCATTCTCCAAGAACTTTAAAGAGGAGCTAATGCCAATATTCCTGAAATTATTAGAAATAGAAAGGAGCCAATCACTTCCAAATTCATTCTATGAAGCCAGTATCACCCTGATACCCAAACCAAATAAGGCTACATCAAGGAAAGAAAACTACAGACACTACAGGTCAATATTCCTAATAAACTTAGGTACAAAAATTCTCAATGAAATATTAGCAAGTTGTATTCAACAACATATTAAGAAGATTATACATCATGGCCACATTCCAGGGATGCAGGAACGGTTTAACATATGCAAATCAATTAGTAGAATTCATCACATAAGTGGAATCAAGGACAAAAATCACAATAGTCATCTCAATATATGCAGAGAAAGCCTTTGACAAACTTCAGCACCCATTCATGATAAAAACACCCAAGAAACTTGGGCCAGAAGGCACTTACTTCAACATCATAAAGGCTTCATATGACAAACCCAAAGCCAACTTCATGGTGAATGGGAAAAAAACTGAAAGAATTTCTTTTAAAATCTAGAACAAGAGAAGGATGAACATTCTCATCCTCTTATTCTATATAGCACTAGAAATTCTAGCCAGAGAAATTGGGCAAGAGAAGGAAATAAAAGAAAGAAAAATAGGAAGGAAAGAGATCAAATCATCACTGTTTGTAGATGATATGATTCTTTTTAAAACGTCATTGTGAATGCATGATTTAAGCATAATTGATGTGTTTCAGTCCCCTGCTGTCATCATCATAATTGTGGCACTGCCTTTTGAATGACTGTGGTGTCCAGGCTGCACATTGGTTCTGGGAAGTGGGGAGGAGTAACAGCATGGGGACTGGGAACCTGGGACTGTACGGGCACTGGGTACACTGGCAACACTGCCCATAGCCCCTTCTCTTGATGGAACCCCCCCTTCTGCTACCTATCCCAGCTGGTTCTCTATGACTCTCCATTCCTTTCCAGGTTTGGTCGGAAGAATGTGCTGTTCGTGACCATGGGCATGCAGACAGGCTTCAGCTTCCTACAGATCTTCTCAAAGAACTTCGAGATGTTTACTGTGCTGTTTGTCCTTGTAGGCATGGGCCAGATCTCCAACTACGTGGCAGCATTTGTCCTGGGTATGGCCATCAAGTTGGAGTTGAGTACTCGATCCTGTGTTTCACTGTCATCCTACCACCTGCCTTTCTGGAGACAGCTCTGATGTTCCTCAAAGGGAAATGGTCTTTAGCAACACTGGCCAGAGCTTCTTGGTGAACCCAGTTATCAGCAAGGAAACTAAGCCAGACAAGTGACCAGCCTTGGATCCCCAGTGGCACAATAGCCTGACTTCTGATTTCTGGTTCTTTGCTGACCTCCAAGGTGTGGCACCTTGGTCTTGTTAGTCATTTTTGCCATTTTGCTAGAACTCACCAGAAAACATCCTTTTTATAAAGCCTACCACTACCCAGACTGAGGTAGCTGGAGCAAGATGGAGGCATGCCAGGGAATAAGGGCTGTGATGGGTAGGCTTGCTGGGGAAGAGAACTGCCACCTCTGCAGAGCACTGTGGCCAGTGATGTCTGTGGATGAGCATAAATGGGCCTCAGTCACCTTCAGGTTTTGATTCAGAGGACACACTTTAGGATTTTGCTCAGTCCAGCCTGTTTTCACCGAAAAGGTTGTCTGTCTCACTGTTTGGAGAAATCAGACTCCAGCAATAAAATCTTTGAGTTCCTTGGGTTATATTGTTGAAAGGATTATTTTTTCTTTTCACATATAATAGAATATTTTTTCCTCAAAGGATAATAGTCAGCATGTGTGGACTTAGTAATGACTTTGTCTTTAATGGTTTCTTCCTTATATGAGAAATTGAAAGGCGCTAACATGGTATCTTTAGCATATGGCTGAGCAAAGTGGTGACATTTCACAATAGAACAATGGCTAAGGGGCTGAGAGGCCTCAGTGAGGTACTCCCAGAAGTGTGTCAGACTGGACTGGATTCAAATCCATCTCCTCCCTAGGGTTTGGGAACATAGAAATAATTCTGGCTGCCTCCTTGTCTCTATGTTGAAACTGATACCATGGAAGATTAATAAGAAAATGATCCAAATTAAAGTGCTAACTTCTCTCCTCCCTTGTTTTGATCAGGAACTGAAATTCTTGGCAAGTCAATTCGTATTATATTCTCCACGTTAGGAGTATGCATATTTTATGCCTTTGGCTTCATGGTGCTGCCACTGTTTGCTTACTTCATCAGAGACTGGCGGATGCTGCTGCTGGCACTGACTGTGCCCGGAGTGCTGTGTGCTGCGCTCTGGTGGTGAGTATGACCCTGTATTTTCCAGCAGGGTGGCTTCCATCTGGCCTTCACTAGAGGGCAGCAGCAGCCCTCAAATTTGGGCTCCCAGAGACAGGAAGTGTGATTATTGATATTGTTTCAGAGTCTCTCTTCACACTTGGAAGAACCAAAACAAAACAATCCCTAGACATCAATAGACTTGTTCTCAGCCCAGTTCTGGGTTGATCTAAGTGTGGGGAGAAGTAGCTGTGAGAAGCTGGGGTCTAGTGTGACCTCCAGGAAGTTCTCAGACCCCAGAACAACAGAGCCCTGGTTCTGGCTGTGTGTTGCTGGCCTCATCCCTCGGCATGGGGAGATGAGAGAGTGCTCCAAAAGTGATGTCCTCAGGGTGGCCGTGCAGAGGCCATGCAATGTAGACTGGATGGACAGAGAAGAGGCCATTTGTCAGAGTGAAGAGGAATCACCCTTTAGAGTCAGGGAAGATGAGATTACTGGCCCACGAGGAGTGGAGAAGATTTCAGGGCATAGTGGGAAAGAAAATACCTCATCATGGGACCTAGTTATGTCTGTAGGGCTACCTGGTCTTGGTGAGTGCCAAGGCTCCAAGCTACTCTAGGTACAGAGGCCAAGTATGTTGGATAAGTTAGGGGAAGGGGAAGGAGAAAATAGAGATCAATGGGCCAGTGCAGAAGCTTCTGTGGATGCTAGGGACAGGAAATGAATATAGTAGGGTAAGGACTGGCTGAGCCCTCAACAGGAGCCAGGCTTCAAGATCCCATCTTGTACCTGTCTTCTTAGAACCAGCAGGGGGCACCACCACTCTTCATAAATGAAGATGGCCAGCCAGTATAGGAATCCCCTTAGCCTGTGCAGGGCCCTCCAAGTTTTATACACCATAGCCTACCCTGGAGCTCGCACCTCAGGTTTACTGGGTGTGGACCATTTCTTTATTTCTGATTTGTGAACATCGAACACTCTACAAACCTAACTTTGGATCTGAAAACTCATTTCCCACTTCCAGTTATACTATACTGGTCTGTTGGGCAGCTGTTGGGCAGGAGGCCTCACTGAGATTATATTTGAACTTCTAGGTTTATCCCTGAGTCCCCTCGATGGCTCATCTCTCAGGGACGATACAAAGAGGCTGAGGTGATCATTCGCAAAGCTGCCAAAATCAATGGAATTGTTGCACCCTCCACCATCTTTGACCCTAGTGAGGTAAGCACCATGTGGGAACTAGTGGGGGCTACGCTGGTCATGATTTGAGGATGGCAGCACACAGCCCAACTTGAGCCCTACGTCTCCCTGAGACATGCCCTGTTTTAATACTCATTAGTTGAGTAATAGTTTCCAACTGCCTAACATGTTTCTCCTTTCCCATGGTTTTTGGGTTTTCATACATTTTACTTTCTAGGCAATTATATAATAAAATAAATAAAATACATCCTTTATGAGAAATAGACCTTACACAATGTCAGCATTTCAAGAAATCATTGTTTCTCATGCCTAAGGTGATTTGTCATCATAAAGGTAATCCAGCACATAGCATTAAAAAAAAAAAACACAACTAGATTTGCCATTGGCAGTGTTCAGCCTCTTTTCACCCTCAGTGGTTAGTTGTTGCATATCATTTTGAAGCCAGGTCCCTTCTGAAGTCCATCTCTTCCTTCTCCACTTTTCTGCAAACCCTGTTCTCACACACATTCTTGGCTCTGCCTTGTTCCTGGTTCTTGCTTTTCCTTCCTGTTCCCTCTCCCTCTGCCCTTCTGCATCAGACATTTCCCTCAAACTCATGACTACAACAAGAGGTTAGGATCTATAAATGCTGACTGATATGGTTCTGGAATCTGTCTGTGGTCTGACAGGAAGACTAGGGACTGGCTGTGGGAAGAACCTCAAGCAATCATGCTGAAGTGTGAGCAGCCGGTGGGTTAGAGACTCTCGGGACTCAGGATGCAGACTCCAGGCTCAAGAGAGACCAGTTATAAGAGGCCAGTGGCCAACAACAGCCTTGATGGCATCCAGCTTAAGTGGTGGCTTAGCAACAGCTCTCACTCAGCCCGTATTGGAAAGGGCTCTGGAGCAGAGGTTAGGGCAGGAGTGTTTCACAGAAGGCTTTTAAATGAGTTGGCCTTGGTGACTTTTAAGTGAGGAACCAGTCTCTGTGAACCCATGAGCCCCACTGGCATCTCTGAGGAAATGAGGCTATTTCAGGGGATCCTTTAAGTCCAAAGTTGACCTTTTGTTGAACTGCTAACTTGGGAAAAACAAGCTCCAAAGCTGGGTTTGCTTAAGAAAGCAACATCAGTATGTTTAGACATGTGGTTTATTAATGGCCTTGGCTGTGCTGAATTTCATAGGAAGTTACTCTGGGTGAAGCTCAGGTCAATTTTCCTGTTTTTCAATTTGAATTTTTTCCCCCTGGAAGCAGACCAGTAACTACATGGTAGGAGGACTCAAAACATGAATCTTTTTAAAATGTCATATCAATAAACTGCACAGCCAGTTTCTCTCTCTGACCCAGAGGGCAGGGAGCCAGCCTTAGGAAGGAATGCTTAGAGGCCTCCCTGGAATGTGGCCACTGATGGGTGGATGGGGATGGTGCAGCAAGGGAACTGTCTGCTTGGGCCTCCGACTTCACTGGGCTCTTTGAGGAACTGGTCACCTCCCTTTACTCCTCATTTTCATTGTCTTTGTTATTGACAAAGACCTGAGGAAGACTTAGCATCCCAAAATCGTCACTATGCTACTGTTCTTTTCAAGAAAGAAAGATAACACACTCCCTAACTCGTGAGAAGTAAGACAGCTATGATGCCAGGTTTACGTTATGTTACTATATGTTCTGAGTCTTCAACCTTCTTTCCTTCCCATGCCCCCAATCATATTGTCCCTGCAGTTACAAGACCTACGTTCCAAGAAGCAGCAGTCCCACCGCATCCTGGATCTGTTCCGAACTCGAAATATCCGAATAGTCACTATCATGTCCATAATCCTGTGGTGCGTAAGTGAGACATACCTGAGGCTTTGGTAAAGGAAGGCAATCAGCTTCTGGAGGTGGCTCTTGAGCCTCTTATTTGCAGATGTGCCTCAGATCCAAATTGAGACTGTGTCATCAGAAAATGAAAGGGATGTGTCCTGTGATGGATGGAAGAATGGGCATGTCATAATTCTTAATGTGATAGAACCTCAGAAAAAGAGAATGAAAACTGTGGTGGAGGCTGTTTGAGAACTAGGGACCACTGGGGATCTCCCCACGTCCTGAGGTGAATCATTGCTTACTTCGCATCCTTGCTTAGTAGTTGTTGTCCCCTGCTCCCTTCTACCTACTCACAGATAATGTCTGAGCAGGCCAGCTGGGGCTTTTAAGAAGGATCTGAGTGAAGACACATTGTCTTTTAAGGCTACAGAGACGTCTAAGGACTTTCTGGAAATGTAGAAGTGGGATATGCTCCTTCTGGGATGTTCAGAGACTATCCTGGAGTCAGGGCCATGGCCTAAATGTCCTCACCAGATCCCATCTAACAAGGCACTTCATGAAGAGTCAGGAAGGAATGTGTGAGTTACCAGAGACAAGGAACACATCTGAGAGTCTGGATAGCTTTTTTCTCATATCCAGACCCTGGGATTAAAGGAGACTCCAAGCCTCCTGGGTGAATAGTGGTAGGATGGGTGAGGAGGGCAGAGGCAGACTTCATTTCTGCACTCCATTGCAGGCTGATCATTGCAGTGGGCTACTTTGGACGTTCCCTTGATGCTCCTAATTTGCATGGAGACATCTATGAGAACTGCTTTCTTTCGGCGGTGGTTGAAGTCCCAGCATACGTGTTGGCCTGGCTGCTGCTGCAACATGTGCCCCAGCGCTCTTCCATGGCCACTGCTCTCTACCAACCAGCTTTGGGGAGCCCGTCATTTTGCTCACTGGGATGCACTATGAGTCACCCATTTCCAAGGAATGGGCCACGGTCCCCCAGGGCAGGGCACTGCTTCCCAGGTCTGCCTCAAGACAGAACTAGCATGTAGCCTGCACCTTAGACATGCCAACCCATGATGAGTCACCCACTTTTGGTTTACCCAGCCACTCCTCCCTTCTCTAAATTTCCCAGGAACTGTGGACATACTCTTTTCCTTCATGGTAACAGCATAAAGGTCTGGGTCATCAACAGAGAATACTTACTGAGGAGAGGGCCCAGTAAGGGCACAGGAAACAGTGGAGGACATGCAGATGAGAGGCTGTGGCCCCACCATCTCTCTCCCTCTTATCTCCACAGTACAGTGGGGGTGGTGCCAGTTGTCTCTGACCAGGCCCTTACTGGCTGGTCACCACCAATCATCTGCTGGGGGTCTTTCTCCAAATGTTTTATCTAATGATGCACTTTATTGATATTATCTTTCCAATCCTGTCTCTCCTGACTTGGTGTCTACTGTCTTACTCATTCCCTAGCTCCTTCTGCAGTTGCTAGGTTTGGAGAGGTTCACAGAATAGGGAAATAGGCTTTTCTAAAGTCTTCATCTCAGGGGTTTTGAGGCTGAAATACAGGCTGGAATATTTCTTTTATTGAGGTAAATCTGGTCCTTTGGCTGGGACCCTTGGTATTTGGCATACTCTCAAAATACATGAAACAGGAACTTACCATTGTACCACTTGGGCTGGGGGGAGTTATCTTTTCTTCTGCAAAGTAAGGTTTGGGGTTAAATCTACTGCTGCCTTCCTAGTCTCTGCTTAGGGTAGTTTGGAACGTCCTGAAGTAATTGCATTTTTCAAGTTGTGCAGGTGGGAGAGTGGATACTGCTTCTCCAGCTTTCTTCTGCACTCCATTGCAGGCTGACCATTGCAGTGGGCTACTTTGGACTTTCCCTTGATACTCCTAACTTGCATGGAGACATCTATGTAAACTGCTTTCTTTCGGCGGTGGTTGAAGTCCCAGCATACGTGTTAGCCTGGCTGCTGCTACAACATGTGCCCCGGCGCTATTCCATGGCCAGTGCTCTCTTCCTGGGTGGCAGTGTCCTTCTCTTCGTGCAGCTGGTGCCCCCAGGTAGGGAACATATGCATCAGCAGTCTCGGGTCTTCATTGAGTCACCCACTCTCTACCAGACTACCTTCCTTAGTTAATTCAGAGAATAAAAGGAAGCCCATCACAGATCCCCTGCATATATGCATCCTTAACCTGAAAATCAATAAAAAGTACCTAGTGAGACCAGAACATTCTTTATGGCCAGGAATTTGAAGGGATGGGAAGGAACACCCATTGAAGCTGTTGGTTAATTTTACTCTAAATCCAGGTTAATGTGTTTATATTCATTTTCCTCTCCAGAATGGTGGGGGGGGGGGCATCCCCATTACGTTTCCCAGCCCTGCTTTATTTATTCAACCAATGCTGTGGAGCACATACTGTGGGCTAGGCACTGGGCTTGGTACTAATGATACAGATGTAAACTAGTGTCCTCAGGAAGCCCACATCCTAGTTGAGAAAACATAAAAGGCTCTTTATTCTTCAGATTGTCTTACCTCCTATGAATAAAAATATAGTGGGGAGCTAGTTTACATAAGAGTGGTCATGAACAGCTGCCTAAACAGGGCGCAGTTCAGCTATAAGAAAGTCCAGGAGAACATTTCAGGAAGAAGAGACAAGCAAAGACGGGCGTGCTTGAGCCAACTAGTGAGAACTGAGAGGGAGAGAGGAAGAGGAGGCCCCAGAGGTCATGGTTAGGATTTTCTAAAATTGTCTTCATATCCCACAGATTGGTGGGAGGAGCCCTTTCTGACCCATTTTAGGAGAGTCAGTGGGCCCTCATCTGTCCATCGCTATGCCTGGAGTCCTCAGTGCACCCATGGGTTTGGGATCCTCTGGTAGTCACTTTAGGTCCCATCAGGCTGGGAACCTTCTGCATAGGAGCAGAGAATGTATTGTGGAGCCCCGGAATGGATGTAGAGGTTCAGATCTGAGCTCAGAGGGACCCTCATGTCTCCTTGTTTAGATAGCAAGAAGGATAGATTGGAGTATCATCCCAAAGTTCAGATGGTTTTTAAATGTTTTTGAGGTCTGAGTAGAATGAAACCATGAAATGAGTTAGAGTTGAGTTCTCCACTTATCTAGAATCATTAGTTAATTTTGCAGCGCCTGCAGTCTGAAGTTCTGGGGTGACAGAACAGACAGCTCCCCAACAGACATGTCCATAATGACTTCTGCACTAGAAGGCAGGTCGATTGGGCTGTGAAGAGCTTAATCTGGTGGTTTCTAAGTTGAGGACAGTGTATATCCACATAGTTGTAGGTCCCCAGTCTCCTTTCAATAACCACCTTGGGATGAAATCTTGGGTATGGCCCCTTATCTCAGGAAGTTATAGAAACTGACCCCAAGGCAAAAAAGGAAATGGAACTCTCAACAGCAGCATAGCCTAAGTTGGTGTCTACTTTCTTTCCTTTGCCCCTCCAGACTTGTATTACTTGGCTACAGTCCTGGTGATGATAGGGAAGTTTGGCATCACTTCTGCCTTCTCCATGGTCTACGTGTACACAGCTGAGCTATACCCCACAGTGGTCAGAAACATGGGTGTGGGAGTCAGCTCCACAGCATCCCGCCTGGGCAGCATCCTGTCTCCCTACTTTGTTTACCTTGGTAAGTTCCCTGGGCCAAGGGCACACTGGAGTGATGGGACAGAAGCATTAATTGGCTTTAATGTGAGCTGGAGATGGCTTGCTCACAGGAAAACAAGCACACAGAGCACATGGGATCCATCCAGTATGGATCTGTGGTTGGGGAGGGGTCATGTCCCAGGGCACTGTGGGGGAAGCTCTCACTTCCAAACAGAAAACTACCTATAGAGTAGCTAAAAAATGGATGAGAAAGAGGAGTTTGCTTCTGTTTTGGTCACATAGGCCCTCCATCAGAGAGCATAATTTCTTTATCCTAAGAATCGTCAGAAAAGTTTAGGGAGCCAGAGTACTTAACTGGGGATGTTTCTTCTTGGGATCAGGAAAGATGAAGGGAAAGATGTTCATTCAAGGAGTGTGATACACTGAGGATTATTGTAGCTTGGAGCACTTAACACAGGCTTGTGTCACTTTATGTGGCTGTGCACCAGTTTTCTCTTCCTTAGAATTATTTCCTCATGGCAGCTGCTGTTTCCCTGCACATCCCTAGCCAGCACACCTTTGGAGAGAACTGGCATCTACCCTAAGAATACCCAGAGTGCTCTGTGAGCATGTGGCATAGACCTAATAAGAATAAATTCTTTTTGCCTCACCTGAAGGCAAATCAAACAGGTTGTGGCACATCTGCAGAGGTGGCAGAGTTATTCCTATCCCTGGACAAGTACCTCGTGTTCCTTGGAAACACAGCATTGAGAAATAGACTAATCATCATGGCTTGGCTTCTCTGCTCCCCTGAATCTCTCCCTGGCACCATGGGGGCACGACTGGCCCTCTGAGCATGCCTGTGCCAGCTGTGGGTTCTGAGAGTGTCTAAGTACAAGATTCCAATCTGGCATCTCAGGCTGTGGGAAGGGCCGAGTCCAGCAAGGAAGGTGACCCCTTTACAAGTCCTGGAAGTGAAAAAGAATAGAGGTAGACCAAGTCTCACTGCAGCCTGGGGCTGGGGTTCTGTCTGCTCTGCCACAGGTGCCTATGATCGCTTCCTGCCCTACATTCTCATGGGAAGTCTGACCATCCTGACAGCCATCCTCACCTTGTTCTTCCCAGAAAGCTTTGGCAGCCCTCTCCCCGACACCATTGACCAGATGTTAAGGGTCAAAGGGTAAGGAGCCCTCCTTCCTCACAGTAAGGATGCACTGGGTCTGGGCCTGGTCAGCCCCTTGAAGTGGAGTCCCCAGCAGACTTTCTCTCACAAATACCTTGGGCCAGATTAGCCATCAGAGGGTTATGAATGGAAATAATCTGATCCTGTGTGGACATGTCTCCACACACATTGCCAGGGCAACAGCAGCTTTGGGACAGTGCAGAGACTAGGAGAAAATATCTCAGATCTGCTGTATGATTTTTCTTTCCCAGTGAGGTTATCCTCATTTCTGATGTATTTGTTTGTTTTGAGTCTGATAGGCTTCTGTTTCAGATTTGTTCCTAACATTTGTTTTGCTTATTTTAATAGAATAAAATATAGGCAAACCCCAAGCCAAACAAGAATGTTGAAGGATGGTGAAGAAAGCCCCACAATCCTTAAGAGCACAGCCTTTTAACACAACCTCCAGTGAGAGAGGAACTGAAAAGGAAAGCCTGCATCTTGTCAGAAGTGGCTGTGCAGGCTCCGAGTCCAACAGTGACAAATGCCTTTGCTGTTTATTCTGTTGACCCTGTGTCTGGTTTGCTCGTGGATGAGCATCATACCCACTCACAGGATGCATATATACGATCCTGGATATATACGGTTCCTCCAGGGACACCATGGCTACCTACAGACAACTTGTATAGGTCCTAACTATTACAGTGATAGACATGACACTTCCTAAGAAGCCGATGGCTCACTAGATCCTGTAGGATTTGGAATAATACAAGAGGCATCTGCTAGATATATATTTTAATCTTGGACTACCTGAAAAGGCCCCTGATAAAATGGAGGTCTGAGTTTTCTCCCTTCTTTCCCTACAGGATGAACTTAAGAGGAAAAAAAAATTCCACAGGGGGAGTTTGATTTCTCACCTTTTCTCAGTTACAAAGGACATTAACTGGGATGTTGCATCCCCATGGCAGGGAGGAGCACAGGCTTTAGGGAAATGTAAATGTGATTCAGATGAAGAGTTCTGAGCAGATGCAGAACATGGGCAGGTGATTTGTGACCACACTATGACTGCTGAGCAGGCTTGTTTACATCTGATCAAAGCACTGGGCTTGTCAGGCCCACAAGTCTGCTCTCTGTGTTTTCTACTGCTGTGTAAATCAAGCCTCCTCACCACTAGAGCTTCTTATCTGTGGTTTGAAGGAAGTGTATCAGTGAGAAATCGTCTCCCCTCTCGAAACTGTATTGAGAGGTTTTGTTGTTTTTGTTTGTTTGTTTGTTGTGTCTCCTCCTTCTTAAGTTATTTGCCCTTCAGCAAAGACCTGGGAAAGGCTACTTCTTTAGCTTCCTGGCTTGTGCCCCCAACCACTGTACAAGGCCTTACCAGCCTTAGCCACTAGCACTTCTCTGAGTGCCAAAAAAAAAAAAAAAAAGATGTGATTGTATGTGTTCCTCTTGTGGTACCTAATCATGGGGAAAATTACAAGAAAGAATTGTAAATCACATTCACAATCTTTCAGAGTTGCTCATTTTAGTCACATAACATTATTGGGAGATATTTTGTGTTCAATGTAATTGTCTTTTCTAATTATGTTACCATGGTACTCCTAAAGCATATGTTTCACCTGGTTTTTTTTAAAAAATGTATTTTTGTGAAAGCTACTGAAGTGCCTTGGGAAATAAGAAAGTTTTAATAAATAAAATGATTTTTTAAAATAATAGCAATTACCTACAATCTTGTTTTCCAGAATTTGGTGAGCCCTTGCCACATCAACACCTAACTCTTCTTTCTGTCATTTTGGGATAATTCTGACAATGGTTAAGGATTAGACTATAAGGTTAAGATCTAATCCCTGTGTACTAGAAATCTGTACTTTAGTAACTGTGAACCGCATCAGCCTTCCTACATAGTGTCTTCGCCTGGGTTCCCCTGAGACCAGCATGTCTGTGCAGTTAGATTATCTGGGAACAAGATTCCAGGGAACAGGAGTAAGGGACAGAGGAGAACTGGGAGGGAAGGAGGCCCACACTGGGCTATATTATCAGATTGGCCAGTGCCAAGGGCAGGCGTGTTCCAGTCAGCCAAAACTTCTGAGGAGGACTATAAAATGCACTAAAAACCACCTGTACCATGGACAAAAGAAGGAAGTATTTATCTTTTATACCCATCCATCAAAGGCTGAGCCACAGGTGTCAGCGCTTCACATTTCCAGGTGTGAGTCCCAAACAGATTCTGTCTCTTGGGTAGAAAGCAAGAGGTGTGGCATCACAGGAGGAAGAGATCCCCTCCCACACACAAATCTTACTGTACCTCTGTGAAGTTGGTCAGAGCCTGTGTGAACTGGTCCCTTTAGGAGTGGCTAGAGTAAGTGCTGTGGCAGAAAGGTGTCTGATGTCTGTATTCGGTTTGCCAAAGGGCACTTTACACTAGAAAGTGTGGATGCACCTGGGTAAAAAGTTTGACAGACAGGGCCTGTTACATAACCATCTTCAGGCTGAGGTCAAAGGGAAGCTTAGCCCATCTTCTGGAACACTGTTGGCTTCTTTACTCTCAAACCTGGTTCTGTGCTGGATCCCTGATTATTTCACTTCACAGGGGCTCCAGGTTCTGAATTATAGCCCTTCCTGCCCTTTCTCCTGCTGCATGAGTGAACAGTTTCTGCATTTACTCTGATCCTTGTCATTCATGGCCTTCTGAGGGCAAAAACCATATTGCCTGAATGCTTTGAGCACTTCCTTTGAGCATTAGCTCTCAGCATTAGCCCTCAAGTCACTGCTCCCAAAGTTGAACCAAGTGGCTGAAAATCCAAACCCAGTTTCTGAACCTGCTGGACTCTTGTGTGCGTGTTTCCATCAGAGCCATGACCTTGAGAAGACTGATCAGATTATTTTGATGAGGGGATCTCCTCTCAAAGAGATACACATAATGCATAGCTATAGGGACAGATCCAGAGCTTGATGAGGTACTCAGTTAATACCCATAATAGCTGGAAACCAGCATACCCTTGTAGACAGGAGGAACAAGAAAAGAACATGGTGGAACAACTCAGATTTAAAAAGAAAAAGAAAAGGTTCTCCACCATAGATCAAAGCAAAGGCAAGGGTTTACCCCATTATCTTCCTAGTCTTGTAACAGAGTAAGAAGCACAACAAAATTTTCTTTTAGATGTTTGTGTTCAATTACTTTCCTAAAGGACTTTGAAGCTGATAGAAAAAAAGCTTGATGTTGTGCATTAGCAATACCTCGTGGTGTGCACTACTGCTGTAAAAGCATTTTAAGAAAATACATCTATTTTCTCATTTAATTCTCACAGAAATCTCATAAAATTGCTAGAGGATAACCAGGAAGGCAGAATCACAAGTTTTTCAGCAAAAATCATTTCTCTTCCTGGAGTCCTTAGGCCTTAATCTCAGAGACAGAGTTCTACAAGAAACCATTAAGGACACTGGGACATAATCTCCCAAAGCAGCGAGGCACCTGACTGGCTCTTTACCCACAAAGTGGTAAAAGAAACTCTTCTTATAGATGTACAGAGGAGATTAGCTGCATGATCCAACTGTATGAGGTCTATAAGAAGTTCAGTTTATATTCAAAGACATGAGAAAGTTGAAAAGATATTCTGCAAAACAGTTAACCAAAAGAGCTTACATGGCTAAACTAATGTCAGACAAGTAAACTTTAACACAAAAATTGTTACAATGGCAAAAACCACTGTATTAAAAAAAAGTCAATCTGTCATTAAGATATAAAATAATAAATATAATGATTACCTCAATACATGAAACAAATTGAAAGGGAAAATACAGTTAACAACAGTAGACTTCCACACTCTACTTTCAATGATGATAGATAAAACAACTAGACAGAAGTGATGGAAGCCACCCATGAAATGTCCGTGAGCTCAATTGGCTTGGAAGCCATTGGGTAGGAAAGTTTGGTATCTGGGAAACTCCAGCAGCAGTCCTGCTGGTTTGAGATCACCCAGTACATGTGATCCTACCTAGCTCTGCCAGGTTCAGCACTGTTCTGGGGTTGGGGTGACCCGCTGGAACTACATAGCCACACAACCTCTCAGAGATGGGTGTGGCTTGCCAAGATGCCAATCAAGCTGTTTGCTGTAAGTGCCCTGCCACACTGAGAAGCAAGATGACTCCTCCTGCTGAAACCTTATCCTGCCTTTGATGGACACCCCCTTAAATAAAGGACTGGAGCCATTTTCTAGCTGTTCAGTTCCAGCTTCTGTGTGGACTGGATCTATCAGGTGCTCTGCTTCCTTTAAATCTAATTTCTGGATCTGTCTCTTATTTCTTTACTAGACTTTCATTTTCTCAGGTGGCTCACAACCGTCTGATCAGGAAACTACCCTGGCAGGGTGCTGGCTGCCCCCCCATACAGAAGATCAACAAAGAGAAGATTTTAAGTACACTATACACCCACTAGACTTACCAGGCCATAAAGAAACCTACCCAACAACAGCAGAATTGCACAGTCTTCTCAAGACAACATGTTTGGCTACAAAACAAATCTTGAAGATTTTTAAAAGATTAAAATTATACAGTGTTCTTCTCTGAGCACAATAAAATGAAACAAAATCCATGAAAGAAGGAAATCTATTAAGTTCACAATTACATGGAAATTAAAGAATATACTCTTTAACAACAATGGAAGAAAATACAGGGAGTGGGTCAAATAGTAGAGAAAATCAACCAACGACCAACAATAAAAAAATAAATAAATAAATAAATAAATAAAAAAGAAAAGAAAATCAACCAAAAGTTGGTTCTTTGAAAAGATCAACAAAACTTACAAAAGTTGGTTCTTTGAAAAGATCAACAAAACTTACAAACCTTTAAATTAGACTGACCAATAAGAAAAGAAAGAAAACACAGATTATGAAAAAGAAAGGAATGAAAGCAAGGAAATTACTACTGACCTTACAGAAATAAAAAGGATTATTAAAGGATACCAACTAACTGCCAATAAACCAGATAACAAAGACAAAATGGGAAAATTCCTGGAAACATAAAAGTTACCAAAACTTACTCAAGAAAAATGTAGAAAATCTCAGTAGACTTGTAACAAGAAAAAAAAGACTGTATTTATAAAAATAATTTTTAAAAAGCCCAGGGCCAGATAGATAGCTTCTCTAATGAATACCACCACTTAAAGAATTAACACGCATCCTGAAAGTCTTCCAAAAAAAAAAAGGAGAGAACACTTTCTAACTCATTCTATGTAGCAAACATTCCCCTAAGACCAACACGAGGTGAAAACATTAAAAGAAAAGAAAACTTTAGGCTAATATTCTTTATGAACACCAGATGCTAAAATACCAACAAACAAATCTAGTAGCATATAAAAGGGATTATATATCATGACCAAGTGAGATTTATCCCAGGAATACAGCATGACTCAATGTACAAAAATCAACATAATACACTACATTTATAGAATGCAAAAAAATCATTTGACAATACCCAACATCCATTCACAATACCAATACCCTTTCACAATAAAAAAGCTAGCAAACTAGAAATAGATTTCCTCAACATGATAAATAGTATCTATCAAAAAACCCACATCATAGTCAATGATGAAGCTAATCATTTTGTAATAATTGGTTACAAGACAAAGATGTTTGCTCTTACTACTTATATTGAACACTGTGCTGGAAATTCAAGCCACAACAATTAGATAAGTCAAAGAAATAAAAGATATCCAAACTGGACACTCATAAATATCTGGTGGGACTGAAAATTGGTGCAACCACTCTGGAAAGCAGTATGGAGATTCCTCAGAAAACTTTGAATGGAGCCATCATTTGACCTAGCTATCCTACTCCTTAATTTATACCCAAAGGACTTTAAAATCAGCATACTATAGTGATGTAGCCATATCAATGGTTGTAGCAGCTCAATTCACAATAGCTAAGCTATAGAATCAACCTAGGTGCCCTTCAACAGACGAATGGATAAAGAAAATGTAGTATATCTACTCAATGTAATATTACTCAGCCATAAAGAAGAATGAAATTATGGCATTTACCAGTAAATGGATGGAACTGGAGATTTTCATGCTAAGTAAAATAAGCCAATCCTCCAAAACCAAAGGCTGAATATTCTCTCTGATATGTGGCTCCTAACGTACAATAAGAGTGGGAGGAGGGAAAATAAAAGTTCATTGGATTAGACAGGGGAATGAAGAGAATGTAAGAGGATGGAAATAGAAACACAGTAGAATGAATCAGACATAATCTTGATGTGTTCATATATGAATATATGACCAGTGTAACTCAACATTATGCTCAACCACAAGAATGGGGAGTTATAGTCCATGTATGTATAATATGTATAAAATACATTCTACTATCCTGTATAACTAAAAAGAGCAAATAAAAATAAATAATAAAACTTTTTAAAAAAGATATCCAAAGTGGAAAGGAAGAAGTAAAGCTACAATAACCAAGACAGTGTGGTACTAGCCTTAAGACAGATATGCAGACTAATGAGGTAAGAGAGGTCCAAAAATAAACTTTCACATATATGATCAAATGACTTTTTTAAAAAAAAAGATGCCAAGATCAGTGAACAGAGATATACTACATTCCTTTATCCAATATATAATGCTGGGAAAATTTGGTATTCATACATTAAAAAAAAATGTTGGACCCTTATTGTATTCCATAGGAAAAAATAACTCAAAATGGATTAAAAACCTAAATATAAAAGCTAAAATTAGAAGACTGGGGAGAAAAACATAGGAGGAAAGCTTCATAGCATTGGATTTGGCAATGATTTCTTGGCTATAACATTAAAATCAAAAGCAACAAAAGAGAAAACAGATAACTTGAACTTCATCAAGATTAAGAACCTGTGTGCATAAAAGGACACAGCATAATGAAAAGATAACCCATGGAATGGGAGAAACTACTTGCAAATCATGTATCTGACAAGGAGTTAGTATCCACAATATGTAAAGAACTCCTGTAACTCGGGGTGGGGTTGTGGCTCAGTGGTTGAGTGCTTACCTAGCACGTGCGAGGCACTGGGTTCAATCCTCAGCACCACATAAAAATTAATAAAATAAAGGTATTGTGTCCAACTACAATTAAAAGATAAATATTAAAAAAAGAACTCCTGCAACTCAACAACACTACCAAAAGAAAGAAAACTCAATTTTAAAGTGGGCAAAAGATTTGAATAGGTACACACACACAAAAAAAGATGAATTTTACAAGAGCAATACACATATGTTCTTAAACATTAAATTTAAGTTACCAATGAATCCTTTTTAAAAGAAACTATAAAATCCAGTAAATTAATAAATAAATACATTTGTAATCCATTAAAACATATAAACTCACTGTGTTAGTCAACTTTTCATCACTGTGACAAAACACCTGAGAAAATCAACTTAAAAGAGTAAAGATTTAGGGGCTGGGGCTGTGGCTCAAGCGGTAGCGCGCTCTCCTGGCATGCTCCAGGTTCGATCCTCAGCACCACATACAAACAAAGATGTTGTGTCCGCTGAGAACTAAAAAATAGATAAATATTAAAAATTCTCTCTCTCTCTTTAAAAAAAAAAAAGAGCAGAGATTTATTTTGGCTTACAGCATCAAAGGTTTCAATCATGGTCACTTGGCCCCACTGCTTTGGGTCTTTGGTGAGCAGAACATCTTTGGTGGGGAGCATGTAATGGAGCTGAGCTGCTTATCTCATGGCAGCTGGGAAGCAAAGAAAGGAGAAAAGAAGGGGCCAGGGACAAGATATACCCTTCTGGGGCATGCTCACAGTGACCTACTTCCTCTAACTAGGCTCCACCTCCTCCTGCTTCTACTGTCTCTCAATAGCCCATTCAATTATGAAGCCATTGATGGATTAACACATTGAGGAGATCAAAGCCCTCATGATCCAATCACTTCCCCAAAGCCTTATCTCTGAACATTGGTGCAATGGGGACTAAGAACCTAACAAAGGCTAAGCCTTTGGGAAACATCCAAATCCAAACCACAACATTCACCTGACAGGCTCTACATTTCACCTTGAGATGGGCAGGGCTGCCTGGAGCATGCAGTTGGTGAAAGAAATGTTATTGACCTCCTAAAGAGTTGGTATTCAAATACTCCTGTAGGAATCACAGTTTGTGTTCAAGCCTACAGAAGGAAAAGCCAATAGGGAACCTAAAGAGTTCTGCCTGAACCCAGGTGATTTTCAGTCTTCTGGCAACTGAACCTCAATGACAGGGCCATTACTTGCCACCCAGCTCTCCAAGGAGACCTTGAGCAGAGAGGCTGAACTCAAAGAGAAGAGAGTGCCTTTTGGAGTGCTAGCTTCTTTCTATTACACAACGGGAAAGATTTCCAACCATGCTGCCAATTAGGTAAATAGATAAGACCTGTCCTCAGGAACACCCAAAAATGATGACTCCTCTTTTCCCATAAAACCTGGGCACCCCCTGGCAAAATTATTTGCTGTTGATGGCTAAGAAACAATTACTTGTTCCCTTTTGATTTTTTTTAACACCTCCTCAAGGAAGTTAAAGGCCACCTTTTGCTATTGCTAGGTTGTATTTTTCTAGGGGGAAATAGTTCTAGTATTGAGCTCTAAACTGAGGTTTGGAGGTCATACATGAAATAAGAATTTGAAAAATAAGACCAGACCCTAACCCATAGGGAGGACACAGTCAATAGCTTAGTACCCAAGCACAAGCATGTCTTTAAAATGGGAAAGTAGACATTGAGGTTCCTTATCTGCCTGACACCCAGGTGGGCAACCAACATGTGCAGAATTGAAACCCTCCAAAATTCTGTCCTCTTCCAAGCTTCTCCAGCTCAATGCACCATTGTGTCAGTGTAGGTCCTCCTTGAGAAGACACCAAGATAGAATTAAATGTTTAAGAGTTTACTGGGGCTATAGTTGTAGCTCAGTGGCAGAGTGCTTGCCTAGCATGTGTGAGGCACTGGGTTTGATCCTCAGCACCACATAAAAATAAGTAAATTAAAAAAAGGTATTTAAGAACTTACTAGGGGAAACAGGAAGGATAAAGAGAAGCAGAAGCAGAACTAAGCAGAAAATGACTCTGGCCAGAAGGGAAGGAAAGAGAATGGGGTAGAAAAACTCTCAGCCTGCAGAGCAGTTCTGAGAAAGTGCTGCCCAAGCTGACTGGAAGTCTTCCCTTCTTAGGGAAGTTCCTCCTGTTAGTCCCTCTTTACAGCATCAAGTGCTCTTTGTGGCATTAAGGATGGAATTATATACTTGACTATTTGTCTAATTTCCTCACTAAGGTGTGTTTTCTGAGGGCAGAGATCACATTTAATTTTGCTCATTATTGAATCCCCAAGCCTTAGCAAGTGACCACCCTTTGTAGTTGCCACAGAATATTTGTTGAGTGAAAGAAAAAATTACTTGATTTTTTTTTTCATTTTTATTTGCATCGTCAGGTGTAAAGTTAGGCATTCTGATTTTATAGAACAGTACTAATCAACTCGAGAACAATGAAAATCAGATGAAATTTTGATTCCACAAAGTAAAGGACTAAATTCTGATATTGAGAAATCACCCAGATGGGACCCTGACACTGTTCACATGTGTAATGTCTTTAAAGGAATAAGCAGGATGTGGGGTCTTTTTATTTTTATTTTTTTAGTTGTCAATGGACCTTTACTTATTTACATGTGGAACCAAGTGCCTCACACATGCGAGGCAAGTGCTTAACCACCAAGCTACAACCCCAGCCCAGAAAAGCAGGATTTGACCTACCTTCCATTGTTTCCTTCTCTCTTCCTGGCCTTCCTCCTGCAGAACAGATCTAGCTTCATTTTGTTCTCATGGAATTGAGAACTGTCCTACAAGGGAAAAGTCTTGCCCCAAGGCAAGGATTTTTTCCCCCTTTATAATACAAAATCCTTGCTCCAAGGCAAGGACTTTTTCCCCCTTTAAAAAGCGTCAGGGGAAAACACAGGTTGTTTTTCTAAGGTTATTATTTGCTCTGCCCCATTCCCCAACTGCCCTTGAGGGAAATACTGAAATTCCCTATATCAGCCACAGAGAGAGATCTCTATCATGTTGGGAAGATGCTCAAATCACAAATGTGAAAATCAAATCGACTCTATGCAGATTAAACAGTTTTTCTGCTCCAGTTTTCAGATTGCTTTATCTTTATCTTTGTACTGCGACCAAAAAAAAAGTATTTGTGCATGCTCTCTCTCTCTCATACCCACACCCACACATACACACACACCTAATTATATTTGGATGTGGAATCTTGTCAGCATATTGCAAAAGCTAGTAGGTAGAAATGCTTGTAGAAATATTTTCAGATTTCAGTGGCCTGTGATAGACAGAGCTGGATCTTGTAGGGGATTCCATTCAAACTCAACTGGCAGTGCTCTGCTGCCATAAACACCTGATGCAGTGGCCTAATTATAGAGGCTAATTGCCAGGCTAAGTTTCAAAAGACTGTAGTGCCTCCTCCGTCCTTCTAATTACTTCTCGGTCTCATTTCCAAACTTAAAACTATCCTGTTATTATGGAGACACCTCCAATTTAAACTGACAGAGAATGTGTATCATCAAGCATCCAGACAAAGGACTTCGTGGTTGCCCTCAAGAGACCCACCTAGAGGCTGTCCGGAAATTCTGTACCAAGGGTTTTTTTCCTTATATTGTTTCATTTCCTTCCTAAAATCAACGAGGTAGGTATGATTATTAATTATCCCCATTTTCCAGGGAAAAGAAACAGACAGCTAAATATTTTGCTCCAAATCAGCCAACGATATAAGGCCAGGGCTTGATCCGGAGGGTATCGGTGGGCACCACTTATACCAGGGACAAAACTTAGGCTTTCTGTGCCAGTTTTTCTTATCAGATGACACGTCCCCTATTACACTAACATCACTAGCTTTTTAGTTCTCTGCTGACCCAGGATGGAGTGCCTTGGTCGGGTCTCCTCTAACGGTTCCACCACAAGCCTCTTCAGGACAGAGCCCCGAGGGTCGCACTCAATCACCTGGCCCGCCGCCAACCCTCAGGCCCAAGTAGGCTGCACGGAGGGCAGGGGGGACACCCTCCCGCCCTGCCTCTGCCCGCGGTGAGGCGCGGGGGGCGGACCAGCTGCAGAGCGCGCACTCGGTGGGCCCGGCTCCCCGGCCGCGCGCAGCCCCGGGCCCGGCTCCCCCGCCCCCGCCCGCCGCGGGCCGAGAGCTCGGCGCGCTCGACCCCGGGTCCCGCCTCCCCGAGGTTTTCGCTTTCGCTTTCCCGCTGATGTCGTTGGGGAAAATTAAGCTGCCGAGGCCAGGCTGGCGCAGAAGCCGTTCCTGGCGAGGGGCGCAGAGCACGGCGGCGGCGGCGGCCGGCCTGGAACCCGGGTCCCGCTGCCCGCGCCGGGCGAGGTAAGCACAGCCCCTTCGCGGCCGCCTCACGGGCTCCTCCTTGCGGACCCGGCGGGCCCGGCGCCAGGCGGCGGTTGGTCGAGGGCCGGGATGGGGGCTCCCGGGGTGGGTCCGGGAGGGTCGGAGGCGCGGCACTGCTGCGGGCTTCGTGGCCTAGAACCTGGGAGGCCTCAGACGAGGATCTGGCAGTCTGGGGTCAAGGTGGGACAGTGGCAAGTCAGACCCCCTGTGCACACATTTCCTTTGGTAGCACACAGACCTTGCTGGGGTTTAACATTAAAGTGGAAGGGCGCATATAAAGTACCTAACAGAGTGCTTCACCTGAACTCAGCAAAGAGCATCCCATCTTCCTGTCACATTCAGCTGCAGCTCACAAGTATTTCTGCCTTTCTTGGTTTCCCAGGTAGAAAACAAGAGAGCAGCCAGGCCAGGATTCGGCCCCATTCCCACTGCCCATATGAAGTCAGGGAGCCCCAACCCCGGGGCTGGCATAGATGGTCAGAGATGAGTGCACCCAGAGTCTGAGCCCCTCCCCAGACCAGGGAAAGATCTGCCCACTGCAGCCCAGCAGAAGTGTGACGGATAAGGACTGCCTGGGCTTTGCCCTTGGCCAGGTACACACAACTCATTTGAGAATTGGGGTCCATCCCAGGTTTGTGAAGACAAAGTATACCCTTTAGAGTGCTCCCCATTCCTTGGCAAGTTACCCACAGGTCAGGTCTTGTAGGACAAGAATAGAAGGCACTAAGTGCTAAAAATAAATATTTAGGCTTTTTGATATATTAGAGTGATGACAGTTTTTGTGTGCCAATACCAAGAACCACCCCCCCACACACTCAACTTCTGTCCCAATAAAAGTGAATTTACCTGGCTCAGCCTTGGATGCAGTGGCACTCACCTGTAAATCCCAGGACTCAGGAGGCTGAGGCAGGAGGACTGGAAGTTCTAGACAAGCCTCAGCAACTTAGGCCCTAAGTAACTTAGCCAGACCCTGTCTCAAAAAGGGCTGGGGATGTAGCTAACTAATAATATGACCAGTACCAAAAAAAAAAAAAAAAAAAAAACATGATCAAAGACCCTTTTCTGAAACAGAAGATGATCATGATCCATGGTCCTAATTTGTAAAATTACCCACTCTGCCCCATGAGCCAGAAAATTAGGTTTTGTCTCTAGTTTTGTGGCTTGCTATCAATGAGGTATCCCTTGTCTCCTGTACTCTCTTCTGTCTCCCTCCTTTTAACTGAATTTAAAGTGTAATGGATGGTTGTTTCTCTTTCTTGATTTCTGTGTGGGTGAGAGGGTGGGAGGAGCAGGTGGTGTCCTGGACAGCATCCACATTTTACCACCCCAGGTTCTTGCTTCCATCTTCCTAAAGACTGAATGACTGGGCTGAAGACCAAACCCATTTTCCCACCCACCTTCTTTTCTCCATAGCTCGATTATTCATTGATTTAGTTAGTCACCAGAATGTGCTGTAGTTTACTTTTATGATTTTCTGTTAGGAAAATGTGTGGGATTCTACTTATTTTCCTTAGGTTCTCAGACCCAGAGAATTGAATTGCCACATTCCTCGGTTTATAACATACAATAATCCTTGAACTGTCTAGAACCCTTCTTTCCTTTTGTTTTATTTTGTTATTTTCCTCCTTTATCCTCCATCTCTCTCCCAACACCTCCTCCTCCATCTTAGGTAGCCATACTAAATGGGCATATTTGCTATTTGTCCTCCCAAACCTTTCATTATACATGCTTTAGAAGTATGTGTATCTTTGAAAAATGAGTTATGTTTTGCTTGGTTGTTATGCTTACCTGAATAAACACCATTGTGCTATAAATTGCATTTTTCCCCCTTAGCATTATGCATTTTGGTCAATTCATTTCACTGTATTTAAATCTAGTTGTTTCCTTCTGTTGTTATAAGAGATTCTCTGGGATGTATGTATGTATGTCTGGAAGGAAGGAAACGTGGATGGGTGGATGGTCAGACAAATAAGGCAGATATGACATAGCTGATTTCTAGGATGCTTGCATGTTGCCTTACTAAAACTTGCCACTTTGTGCTGCTGAATGGCTTCAGCAATTTCCTCCCACCAGCAGTGCATGAAGAGTCCCTTTTCCAACATTTGCCTATATTTACTATTATCTCATTTACTCATTTTTTAAATCTGGTATGTTACATTTCTCCTTTTTTGTTTTAATTGAGCATCTCTTCATATCATTTTTTCCTTTAGTGAATTGCCTGTTTATCTTATTTGTGCTTCTTTGCTTTTAGGTTTCTGATGTTTTTCTACATGGTTTGCATTTTGTATATTAATATCTTCGTGTATTAAAATGGTAGTCCTCTGTCAAGACATAGGTGGTTAAGTCTTCTCCTCATCTCGTCATCCATTAGCTTCATTTTAGTCTCCCTTTTAGTATTATCACTATTAATAGTTTTACTAAGATGTAATTTATATACCACAAATTCACCTGTTTATAGTTTATGGTGATTCACTGGTTTTTATTCTGGTATTTACAGATGTATGTAACCATCACCATCATCTGACTTTAAAACATTTTCATTACTCCAAAAAGTAACCCTGTACCCATTAGCAGTCACTGTCCAATGTTCCTCAGTATCTCCCTCCCCAGCTCTATGTAGATATTACTGTCCTTTCTGTCTATATAGATTTACATATTTCTGGTAATTTCCTATAAATATAATTATACAATGTGTGGCTATTGTGACTGGCTTCTGTCACTTAGCCGTATGGTTTTGAGGTTTATTTACATCATAACATGTATTAGTTTATTCCTTTCTATTGCCCAATAATATTTCATCATCTGGATATACTACATTTTGTTTATCCATCCATTAGTTCAATAAGGCCATTCCTTATTGAACATTTGGGTTGCCTCTACTTTTTGGCTGCTATGAATATTCACTTACAAGTATTCTGTGGACATTTACTTTCTTCTTTCTTTTATCTTTTACACTCCAGGAATCTTTTGTTACTGTTGTTTTTACCCTATTATGCCGTGAATTCATAGGGAACAGGTTCCAGCAGCTCGGCCTCCTTACCATGGGTTCTCTCGAATTGTGCTTCTCTGGGCTGAGCAGGCTGGTGCTTCAGTTGAACCCAGGCACTTTTCTCTTCAATTTCCTCTCCAAGTTTTGAGAAGCTATAATGGCTCGTAGGCTGCTTAACAGGTTCAGTGTGCACATTAATTCTCTAGATGGCAAGAATCTCACCTTTAACTTGTTTTGTTTGTTGTTTGTTTGTTTGTTTTTTTACAACACTGCCAACAGCATGCTGGGTAACACTGTACTCTTCTAGTTTTGTTATGGTGACATTTGTGGGCCATTCCTTTTTGAACAGTACTCATTCCTCTGATGTCTATAATTTCACCTTTCTTGTAGATTCGCCTGTATATGGCCAAAGGAATAACCCCATGTTTTCTGTAAGGCCTAGAAAACATTTATGGGATACCGTTCCTCTTTTCTTTGTGTTCATCATTTTGAGGAATTACTGACAGTTTCTATTGAAAGCCTCTGTTTTTATTTCTCTTGGGTATTTACATAGAAGTGGAATTCTTGGGTCACATGGCACCTCTGTTTAAACTCTGAGGAAGTACTCACTCCAGCAGCACAGGTGCTAAATTTGGAACAATACCAAAAAGATTAGTGCGGTCCCTCTATAAGCATGATGCAGAAATTAGTGAAGTATTCTATACATGTACATGTGTTTTTGGTGGGGGTGTACTTGGGATTTAACCCAGGGGCAATTCACCACTGAGCTATGTGCCCAACCCTTTTAGTTTTTATTTTCAGACAGGGTCTCACTAAGTTTCTTAGGGCCTCACTAAGTTGCTGAGACTGGCCTCAAACTTGCAATCCTCCTGTCTCAGCCTCCCAAGTCACTGTGATTATTGGCATGTGCCTCTGTGCCCAATGTGTTCCATATGTATTAAAACATAAAAATAAAGTCTGAGAAACTTCCAGATGATTGTTTTCTAGAGCAGCTACACCATGGAACAATTGTACCACCAGTGCATGAGAGCTTTAGTTTCTCCACATTCTCACTAGCAATGGTTATTGGCTGTCTTTCTTATTATAGCCATCCCAGTAGGTGTGAAGTTGTGGCTCACGATTGTTTTTTTTTTGTTTTTGTGTGTGTGTGTGCATATGTGTGCTTCCCTGATGGCTAATTATGTTGAGTCTTTTTATGCACTTATTAGCAATTTGTATGTTTTCTTTGCAGAAATTTCTATTCAGGCCCACTTTTAAAATTGGATTGTCTTTTTATTAAGTTATAAGAGTTCTTCATATCTTTTATCATATATATGAATTACCAATCGTCACCTAACTCAAAGTTAGGCCTGTGAATCCAACAGCTTTATACTTTAAACTCTTACATTTAAGTCTGTGATCCACTTATTAAAAAAAAAAAAACAGAAATCTGTATATGCTATCATTTGCCCCCATTTAGCTCTTTCTATTTGTGTCTTATTAATAAATCCTTACCTGACTAATGATCATAAAAAGTTTTTTCTATATTTTCTTCTACTAACTTTGTTTTCTTCCACATTTAAATTTTAATCCAATTGGATTTTGTTTTTATGACTATTCCTTTGTAATATGCTTTTACTTTTTTGTTATTCTTCCATTTTTCTTAGCTTATTACTTCTGTTCTTCCAGAAACTCTATTGAGATATTTCACAAAAAGTTCTCCTGCAATTTTGACTGAAATTGAATTGAAATCATAGGTTGATCTGGGAAGAATTAATATCTTTGAATGACAAAAAATTTCATCCATGTTTCTTTTTGTTTATTCATGCTTTCCTTTATGTATTTTCATGGAATATTAAAATTTTCTCTACTGAGCTTTTACTTGTTTTATTAAGATAATTGTTAGATTCAGTACTATTACAATTGTGATATCTTATTTTGTATGCATATTTCTCTCTTTTTTAGTGGGTCAGTACTGAGAAATGTAATCGTTTTCAGTGGGTTATTATATCCAGCTACTTTTCTGTATTTTCTTTCTTTCTTTCTTCTTCTTCTTCTTTTTTTTTTTTTTTTTCTTGGTACCAGGGATTGAACTAAGGGGAAATCAGCCACTGAGCCACATCCCCAGCCCTATTTTGTATTTTATTTAGAGACAGGAGCTCTCTGAGTTGCGTAGGGCCTCACTAGTTGCTGAGGCCAGCTTTGAACTTGTGATCCTCTTGCCTTAGCCTCCCAAGTCCCAGGGATTACAGGTGTGTGCCATAGAGTCTGACCTTTTCTGGTCTCTTAATCATTCTGACGGTTTTTCTGTGGATTCTCTTGAGATTCCTATTAAATAATCATATCAGTTGCAAACACTGAAAACTTTTGCCCCTCCCAATTTTATATTTGTTTTCCTTTTGTATTATCTCCTCATAGTGGCCGCTGTCTCTGAAACTCTGTTACATGGTAGTGGTGACAACAGACATCCTCATCTTGTTCCATTTCTTAAAGAGAATACATAGTTTCTTTGTGAAGTAGGATGTTAGTTATGGGTTCCTAGAAAATAGGCTTTATCAAGTAAAGGAAGTTTCTTTACTGAGGACCTGAAATCCCAAGGAAAAGAAATAAAATCCTAAGCATTACTTTCTAATAAAAATGTAATAACAAAGTTTATTACGCGTGGTGACTTAAACTAATCAAGCTATAAAACAAAGAAGGTGGTAGAAAAGACATGGCTTTGTTTTAATTCCATAGCTCTGAGAATTTTGTTTTCCTTTTGTGTTACATGTTCAGCATTGAACTAGCATCAAATGCTCATTCTGTATCTGGCAAGATGATGAGGTGATTCCTCCTCCCACCAGTTTATAGTAACCTTAAGTTGGACAATGTTTCTTCTTTTTTCTATTTCTGGATAAAATTCATTTAAGAGAGAAATAGTTTGGAAGTTGGTAGGTTACACTTGTAAAACCTGGGCCTGAGACTTTCTGGGGAAGAAATTTTTAAACTATATTAATTTCTTAAATGGTCATTTTAGCAACTTTTGTTTTCTAGAAATTTATTCATTTCATCTATATTTTAAAATGTATCATCACAGTCGTTTATCTTATTTTAAAAGTTTTAAACATCTGTTATATTTGTCATTTCCTCCTTTTTCAAGTCTTTTTTTAAAGTCTGTCAGTTATCCTTAATAGTCTCCCTAGAGCTTTGTCCATTTTCAAATAAATACTTTTGGGTTCTGTTAACCAGCTTTCTTTTTTATCCTCTACATCTCCCATTTGGCTGAATCTTCTCTTGTGTTCATTATTCATTTATTCACATTTCTCTGGCCCCATGAGTTTCTTAGTAGATTCACATGGGGCAGACATTTGTAAAGTGAGATGGAGAAGCCCACTCCGGCCACCTGTGAACCCACTCTCCATAGGGCTACCCCAGTTAGAATGTTGTTGGGTTTTTCTGGACCCTTTCCTATCTTGTACAAACATTATTCTACAACTTTCCGAATTATGGGAGTCATGGACCTCTTTCTGTCATCTATGCTCCCCCACACATATACACCTTAAAAATGGAGTACCATAATTTATCCATCCTCCATTCATGGGCTTTAGGTTGAAAGACTTGGCTTTTATTTTGATCACTGGTAACTGTGGTCTTATTAATGGCATTTTGTGTTACCATTTATTTGTCATGAGTTCTTTTTCTTCTTCCTTATGTCTCTGAATTCGTCAAGGTGTCTTGCCCTTCCTGTTTCTTCTATCTTCCTTCTTTTTCTGTAGAGATTTAGAAGTCCTAAATCTGACAAATATCAAAGTAGCAAAAATTAGAATCTATAACCTCATTCCAAACATGAGAACCTCTCCTCTTCCTCATCTTTCCCCAACAGACACATATACACATATAGGAATTTTAAAAAATAATCTGGAAGCTTCCAATTGTTATTAATTCTCTATGCTTCAGAATATGCTTTTCCTTTTCTGTTTTAGAAATTTTAGTCATCTGTAACCTCTTTGTATGATTGCATATTACAGTAGGATAGGAAAGTTTAAATGTCTTTCTCCTAGCATTTTCATTGACTTAACTGAAGATTTGTAGAGAATTATATCTTGTGAGTAATGCTTCTCTGGGGCTCTTATTTTCTCAAAAGCATTCTTTGGAATTCATGCTGTTCTGATCCTCAGTTGACCTTTGCTGGCACAAAGACATGCTGAAATATTTGCAAATGCTGAAGTCACTTCCTCATGTTATACCAAATTTAGTTCCACTTGCATAAACCAAGCATAATATCAGTTTGTGTAAACTGACCACTAACAGAAGGTTCATATAATAACCTTACCCTAGGATCAGGGACTGGCTAGAGAAAGATGAAAATAGCCCTTAAAATATTCAGCTGCTGACTACCTTACACTAAAAAAGTTTAAAAGTTTTAACTATTTTAATATTTTTGTTTATAATACTTAGCATTTATGAGGTTGAAGTGAAATGGGCACTCCCACAGTAAAACTATGGTAAACACTGTGCATAATGTTCAGGCTCAGTTTGTCAAAAGTATTTTAAACTTTCTCTACCTTTTATGCCAATTCTGTTTCCAGGAGTATCTCTTAAGACACATTTCCCATGCACAGCTATGCCAGGTCCTGCAGGGTAATTCTGTGGGGGACACATGTGCCACACTGTCCATCACTGGCTTGCACAGAGAGAAGGTCATTCTCCTGCTCAGTTCCTCCTGAACCTTCTGATCAAGGGAAGGAGACAAACCTCAGCTTGGTGCCAGTGTGTCTAAAATTAGGTCTTTCCAAGCCTGCCTAATCTTCCATCTGAAATAAAAGAATGAGCAAAAAGGGATAGCAGTATTTTTAACTCCATTTTAGCCATAGTGTTTTGATTCTAATAGATTGTATTTGTTTTGCCTTTTTGTGGCAAAAAAATGCTGTTTTTCCATTTATAATAGGATGTACTTTAAAATATATTTATTTAAGGACAGAAATTAGTTGATTTAAAGAGAAATGTTAAATTTAATACAGATGGTATTTATGGCAAAATAGTAATGGCAATGCATGGTTGTGGGAACAATGACTCTTAGGAAATAATTAGAGGTATAGACAGATTTAAATCAGGGACATGCCTACATATGAAATGTCACTCCCAGTGTGATTTATATTATTATAAAGTTAGAAATTACCCATATGATACCTTCATATGATGGAATATTACAAAATATTAAAAAGCATATTTAGTGATAGTTCATTTATAAACTCAAAAAAGAGTATACAGCATCCCGAGTTTGTTAAAAATAAAGTATATATATGCATACTTTGTTAACCAAAAAAAATTGTGTGAGTGCACACACACACACACACACACACACACACACCACATTTAAAAATCACTAGGAAAAGAAAGACTGGAAGAAAATATTTCCAAATGGGTTATCTCAAGATGACTGGGATCAGAGAAGATTTTTACATTTTTCAGTAATGGACATATGTCAATTTTGTCACTAGAAAGAGTAATAAACACATATATCTATTTTTTAGTTATTTTGCTACCTAAGGTAGTACTTACTTGCCTGGTATTTTGCCTTCTGCAGGTGCTCCTTGGTCCTTTCATGCTCTAGTTAGGTCTTTGTGGCCACAGGGGAACAGTATCCCAAGACTCCCTTGTCAGCTCTCATTACACTCCAAGGCACTTGGTTTTGGTGGGTGTATATTTAAGCTGCAGGAGTAGAACAGAGAGAGTATTTCCAAAATTTTCTTAAATCATTACCATTGCTTTTTCTTCTCAACCGTCCCACTAGGCAGAACCAAATTAGGACCCCACTTTTTAAGTATGTGGCTCATTATATTAGGAATGGAGTAGATGCTGAGAGAAGGCCTCCTAGTTTCTTATTTGTTTTTTCTTTGCTTATTCTACTTTCCACTGACCATGATTTTTCCAGACGTTGTATATAATCATGGTTCTGCATCACCTGAGTTGAAGATGTATATATATTTCAAATTAGATACCTTCTTTACAGAATTACAAATTCCCTTTTCAGGAAAAGGTTAAAAAAGAAAAAGAAAAGAAGAATTCACTGCAGGTCCTAATGCTTGGCAGAAATAATTGCCACCTTTTGCCTAGTAAAAATTCCACAAGTGTTATTTCTTAGATCTGTTCCTGGAGATTCCTGGGCTCCTCTGTGGAAACGGGGTTCACAGGTGAGTGAGTAAATAGAGTGGTCTCATAACCCTGGTGCTCTGCTGTTTCCTTCTGTAAAGGTATCGGGTCCCCAAACAGTGGCCAAGTGCTGAGCCTGGAAGAGGCCTGCTGTGGCTTCCATTAAGACCTCTCTCCCTCCTGAGTCCTTCAGCTCCACCACACTTCTTCTTCCCCTCTGCCACTGCCATGCCACTAGCTCTCACCCCTGTTGCCTGGACGCTGCAGTGGCCTGCGACTGCTCCTGCTTCCCCTTCCCCCTTACTCCCAGTCTGTTTTTCACAAGAGCCAGTAGTGCTGTGTAACAAAGTCTCCTTATCACTATTTTGCAGTTCTGGGCCTCAGAAATCCTGAAATGAAGGTTTTAGCAGGGCCTCTTTCTTTCTAGAAGCTCTAGAGGAGCATCATTTTGTTACCCTTTCCAGCTTCTAGGGGCCACCTGCATTCCTTGGCTCATGGCCCCTTCCTTTTGTCTTCAGAGCCGAAGAGTCCTTTGCACACTGCATCAATCTGACATTCTGTAGTCAATGTCCCTCTGCCTTCCTCTTCAAGGACTCTTGTCATTATATACCTGGATAATCTCCCCATCTGCAGACTCCTAACTTAGTCACATCCACAGTGCCCTTTTGCCCTATAAGAGGACACATACACAACAGCCTCCAGGGGTGCAGACATTTCCTTTTTTGGTGGGGCCATTTTTCAGCCTACCACCTAATATAATCTTTTAAAAACACACATCCAACCACACTACTCCCTCCATGAGACCCTGTGTGGAGCTTCAGTTCACAGAGGATAAGACTCCAGCTACTCTTGTGGCTGGGAGTGCCCACACCCCTTCTCCAGCCTTACCCTGCCTTCTCTCCCCACTTACTGTCCGTGGCCCAGCCTGTGTGCCTGGCACACTTTTTACCATGTTGCTGCTTCTCCCCACACTGCATTCCAGGCTTTGCCTCAGACCCAAGAGCATGCCCTTCCAGAAGCTCTCGTAGGGACTCTGTGCCCTTCCTCCATCACACTTACCATAGTTGAACATCTTTGCATGTGTTAAGGTGTTTATTTGGTTAACATCAAATGTTCCTCTTGTGAAAATCCTCCATGTGGGCAAGGGCCATGATTACTTGATTAATCAAATGTTCCTTATGTAAGTATTCCATACAGGCAGGAACCAGTCTATTTCTTGCCCACAGTTGCAACTCTGGCAAGGCGCCTGGCATGTTGCTGTGGGCCAGAAATGATATGGTTAGTAAGTACCTGGAACGAATAAAAAGAAATGAATGAATATTAACAGCATTGCCATCACTCTCTGCCCCCTTCACCCCACTTTTTCTTCTGCCCATCATTCATTGCCTTTTCTATCGTCACCTCCCTCCACTAGAATGGACATTCCCTCTCAAAGCAAGGACGCTATCTTGTTTGTGCACAGCTCTCCTCAAGACCCAGGGCAGCATCCAGTCCATAATAGGCACTTGATAAATATCTAGAGATGAATGATCTGCAGGATATTCAGAATCTCCTTTGGTTTTCATTGTGGGCCTCTCTTGGGAATCAGGTGTTATCAAGTTCTTCATTTTAATTATTCAGCCTCATTCAACAATCAATCAAATCAGTGGGGACCTTCAACATTCACCTGTTGCAGGAAGGATTAAATAAATTAATAAAAGTAAATTATTCAGGGGTTACGGCTCAGTGGTAGAGCACTTGCCTCGCAAATGTAAGGCACTGGGTTTGATCCTCAGCACCACATAAATATAAATAAATAAAGGCAATGCATCCATCTACAACTAAAAAATATTTTTAAAAAAGTAAATGGTTCAGAGCAGTGTCTGACAGCAGCAGCCCTGTGTGAGAACATGCTACTGCTGTTAAGAAATCCTTAAATCCATGGTTGAGAGTTTGGGCTGACTGTGCTGTATGTGGTGGGATACCAGGCACAAACCATGGTTGGCTCAGCTGACCTTGGCATTGTGTAAATGCGCCTGGTCTTCCTCCAGGGCTGAAGATAGGAGAGGGCTTCAAAAGGGCGACTGGAGCCATGGCGTATGTTTTTGTCCTGTTTTGCCTGCAGATGGCAGCACGCCCTGGGCTTCCCTGCACTGTCCCAAGGCTGGACAGCAGAGAAGCAAGAAAATGGACTCCCTTCTCTGGGAGACTTGCTTGAATGCCAGCCATGGGTGAGTGTGAGCTTGACCTGAGTTTTTCTCTTCATCCATTTACATGGTTTGTTTTTTAGTATAGTAATTGGTATAAATCACACATATTCAATTGTGAAATAGTTTGACTTTCACAATTTGTTTACAAAAACAAAAGCCATAGTGGTGAAATTAATCCTAGCATGTTGCAGAGGTCATCAGGGTCAAGGGGGCATCCTCTGCATTGATTGTAAGTGTGGTGTTTCTTCCCGTCTACACTGCGGACCATCTAGGGAGGGGATACCCACCCAAACGAGTTCAACAAGTGTGTGATAAGCTGGAAGTTTGAGGTGCAGGGACATGTACAGCTCATGTACTGCCAGAGAACCATCCTGGTCTGGCAGATTCCCAGGATTATGCCTTCCTGCCCAGACCCTCATCCTCTTGGTGGACTTCTCTGGTTCTCTCCTCCTCCCATGACTATCACAGCTCTATCTTATTTATCCAAAGACCCAATTTGGAATAGTTGAATAGGAGATTGCTTATGCTCTATTTCTATCCCATTTGTTAGCTTTGTGCTCAGCAGAAAATAATTCTGGGTTTCATATTTTGGAGTTATGGTACCTCCTCCCCTTCATGCCAACAGCTTCTACACCACTTCTTGCTGTTCTGCTGAGCAGTCTGACAAAGACCTTCCCTGAATTTCAGTACCTATTAGGTTTGGGGGCTGACCTTCCCTTAGATGCAACACCTGCCTGAGAGGATCCTGTGACATCTTCCCTTAATATCATGAGTCTTTCTTGCAGAAAACTTGATTATCCCTTGCTGTCACTCCAACATGTGCGAGCTGTACCCTGCACTGTTTGTATTTGGGGCTCATTACATGGAATCACAAACATTCACAACTGGAATGTTAGATTAGGATTTCAAACAAAGGTCTCCATGAGAGTTTATTGTGCTTGGAAGCAGGTGGTATTTTGCAGATCAAGTTTGCTACAAAGTGTTTTGGTCTGAAATAATTAATTTTTAAAAATATTTCAATTTTGAGTATGCCGTTTAAAATCTCATTTCCTTCTCTTCTTAAATTTGACTTTCATTTATGTATTTATTTTACCCTTGATGATGAGTTTATCCTTAAGTATAGTCAATAACCTAGTTTTAAAAAAAATTAATTCTGAGCACCGGCTGCACGTCAGCACCAAATGAGCTACAGAACTGACACCTCATTCACTCGTCCCCAAACCTGGAAACACGTGATATCATTCCTTAATTACAAATGCAGAAACCAAGGCCCAGAGATGAAATTACATACAGAGCTTAGATTTACAGAGCAAGCCAGGGTGACTGCCCAACACCTCCCCCTCTCACCTTATATCAGAAAGTGAGTCTGGCTACCTGTGGGTAGAACGTGAATTACCTTTGCTCTTGTTCTGACCTGAAAAAAGGAACATAGTGAAATTTATAGGAAATAAAATTTTAATTCCCTAAACAACTCCCAGCTCTAAATGTTCTGCCCCAATTTTACATAGTTCTCTCTCTCTCTCTCTCTCCCTCCCTCCCTCCCACTCTCTCTCTCTCTCTTTTTTCTTTTTTTTTCTTCTGTCTGAATTGAACCAGTGGCACTGAACCACTGAATCACATCCCTAGCCCTTTTAATTTTTTATTTTGAGACAGGGTCTCTCTGAGTTACCTAGGGCCTTGCTAAGTTGCTGAGGCTGGCTTTGAACTTGTGATTCTCCTGCTTCAGCCTCCCAAGTCACTGGAATTACAGGTGTGCACCACTGTGCCCACCTTTTAATATTCTTGTAAAAAAATTAAGAAAGAAATTAAGTGTGGGTCTTAAGGTCTCTCTTGAAATAATGTGGAATTGGTTTGGGTGGCTTGGTACAAGGACTTTTTTTCCAGCTGTATTTGGCAGAAAGGGAATGGGAAGTAGAGGGTGGACCAGAGAGAGGAATGACATGGGAGGAGAAGCTGGGGGATACAGGATGCCATTTGTTGCTGGCTCAGCTTCCCTGGAGTCCGTCCCAGGGCAGAGGCTGCTGCTGGCCCTCTGGGTGATGTGGTTCGCATGTACCTCTACATCTAGTTTCACGCTGCTTCTGACTTTAAAAAGTCCTAGTGTTGGGCTGTTGCTTTTTAGTAAAAGCAAGTACCATGAGAAGTGTACTGAAGGACAAATCATCCCCCAGGGGACTTTTATAGACACAGTCCTAAAAACATTTCCGGGCTGATTTTTTTTTTTTTTTAAGTACCAGTTTTCAGTTTAACTGTGTTTTCCTTCCTGAAATATTTAAGTGAGACTAATTCTTGTGACTTTTTTTTCTGTCCATTGTTTTTGGGGAGTTCCTCTACTTATCAAGTCAGGGTTGGAAATAGAAATGATTTTTTCTCCCACACAGACCAAGCATGCAGAAATGGGAGTAACTGTGGGGGATATAGCTCAGTTGGTAGAGTGCTTACCTTGCATTAACAAGGCCCTGGGTTCTAATCCTCAGCACCACAAAAAAAAAAAAAAAAAAAAAAAAAGGAAGTGACTCTTTTTTTGTCTCCAATTTAATTTCTGTGACTTTCTCTTCCTTTTCTTGGGAATTTGGGGAAGCATTTAGAGGCATTTTAAAGAAAATTTAACATGTCATTTCAGGTGAGCCATTCAGCAGGAATTTCATGTGTTTTTGTTTTTTGTGGTGCAGGGGATTGAACCCAGTGCCTCGAGCTTGCTTGCCAAGTGCCCTATCACAGAGCTGCATCTGCAGCCCCCATATGCCTTTTAAAATGCCTAGTGGATATGGACATTATAAAGAAAAGGCTAGTGCCCTCAACAATCCTGTGTTCCTGTTGAGTCGTCTAAACTTTGTTCCTGCCTATTAGTAACGTGAAATACGCACCACTGAGTGCCCATAAAACCTTCAATCAGGGAAGACCTTCTGAGACCTGCGCTTAGGACTTTAGTAAATTAAGATAGGAGAAAAGAATACAGGTCTCTGTTCTAGACACACAGGGCGGGGGGATATGGGAAAGAGTCTAGAGTGACTGTACACTGGGTAGGTTGTTGGCTGGGTTTTGGCTGTCAACCCACAGAGTTTGGATTTGACACCAAAAAAAAAGGAGTCAAAAAGTACACTCACACATTGCTGGTGGGACGGTGTGATCACTCTGGAAAGCAGTATAAGATTCTTCAGAAAACTTGGAATGGAACCACCATTTAACCCAGCTACCCTAATCCTCTGTTTATAACTCAAAGGACTTAAAGTCAGCACAGCGATGTGGTCACATCAATGTTTATAGCAGCTCAATTCACAGTAGTTAAGTTATGGAACCAACATAGATGTCCTTCAATAGATGAATGGATAAAGACAGTGTGATACACACACACACACACACACACACACAATGAAATATTACTTGGTCTTAAAGAAGAATGAAATAATGGCATTTGCCAGTAAATGGATGGAACTGGAAAATATCATGCTAAGTGAAATAAGCCAATCCCAAAAAATTAAAGGCTAAATGTTTTCTCTGATATGTCGATAATAATTCATAATGGGGGGAGGGCTAGGGAAGAAGAGTTACTTTGGATTTAGGCAGAGGGGATGGGGTATTGGGATAGAATGGATAGTAGAAAGAATCAGACATTATTACCCTGTGAGCATATATGAGTACATGACCAGTGTGATTCTTCATCATGTGTAACCAGAAGAATGAGAAGTTATACTCCATTTATGTATGATGTGTCAAAGTGCATTCTACTGTCATGTGTAACTAATTAGAAGAAAATTTTAAAAACAGAAAATAATAGACTTTTGAATAAGTGTATTATTTTGAATAGGGGGACCTCTTACTATTTAAAATAAGAACTTTAATTTCCATTTTACACCTGAGAAAAGTAGTGCTTTCTTTTCACATAATTCTCCAAGGTCACACAGCTGGTGGCAGTTGGATCTGCCACACCCTGGAGTCCACACACTAGCTGGCCTGCATTATCTGCAGCCACAGGTTGGCTTGCGTGTGACTGTGGCTCCACCCAGCCCTGACCTGGTGTGACCCATGAGTCTATACATGGCTTCATTTGCTTGTCAGTGTCATTCCCTGGACTGAACAGTTATGGGGTGAAAGGGGACTCTGAGTAAGTCACTTCCCAGCTTAGCTGAGGCTCGGGAAAAGCAGAGGCAGGAACTTGGCCAGGCCCTCATGATCTGCACAGCAACAACCTAAACAAGTTCCAAGAGCTGCCAAGACTGCCGGGGAGCTTCAGAGATAGGGAGCCCCCCACACACGTACAAGTCTCTCCTCTGAAGTGGGAGCTGCAGGGCTGATGGAATCTGGGCGAGGTGACAGTACAGCTGCACTCAGGGCACAAGTTGCCTCCCATTACTGCCCTGATTCCCCAGCGCAGGCAGGAGAGCTTGGGGGGTTGGTTTGTACTGAAGTCTTCCAACCATTCCTTTATTGTTTCTTCAGAGTGCTCATCAAGTAGTTCAGCACTGATTCTCATGCTTACAGCAAGAACTAAAGGGCCCACATCCCTGCCCTCATGGGGACTTGCATTTCAGTGGGAGCAGTAAAGCAGGGAAGAGAACAGGGAAAGGAGGAGCGGGGTGGGCTGTTCTCGGGAGGAGTATTTGAGCAGAAACCTGGTGAAGTAGGGAGCAGAGGATCTGCATATCCAGCTGCCCCAGAGGGACCAGGAGGTTCACAGTGCTGAGAAGGGGTTGTCTGGGGAGCAGAAGAGGCCTGTGGTCAGGAAGTGAGGAGGGGTGTGGGAGGGGTGTGGGAGGGGCTGTGTGACAAAGGGTGGGGCCACACTGCCTTGCAGCTACTGCTCTAGGAAGGTAGGATTTTTTCTTTGCTGACCCTGAGTGGGCTTCAGGTGTGCTCCTGGCTGGCCACAAAAGCTACAGCCCTCCCAGAGAGCCTTTTGATGTCCCCCTTTTTATGGTCCTTTTCTAGCTACTATAACCATCAGGAGTTCTGTTTTCCACAGCTATGAACCCTGTTAAGAGGAGGCTCTGAGGGGAGGAGGGAGGATTACCACATTTGGAACCCAATATTAACCAATTTTGTCATAAAATCAAATGTCTTTAAGGCCAGAAAAGATATCCTTGGATATTCTATTAAAAGGCTTAAATTTGGAGACTGGAGTTGTGGCTCAGCAGTAGAGCACCCACCTACTGCGTGTGTGACACTGGGTTCCATCCTCAGTACCACACATGAATAAATAAAAAATAAAAGTATTGTGTCTGCCTACAACTAAATTTTTTTAAAAAGGCTTAAATTTGGTTGGAGAGGCTCCACCTTGACGACAGAGGGGGACTTCTATCATCACTGTCCCCTCCCCTAGGAGCCAGAGGCTGGGGCTCTGTCTCCTTCTGCCCTACAGCTGAAGACCTAACCTGGTCACCCCTTGCTTGACCTCTCTGGTCTTACCCCTATAATTTGGCTAATTGTATTATTCTTATCCAAATGGAGGGAGAGGAAGAAAATGGCTTCCTGAGGGTCTTTCCCATCTTGGACATCTCTGATTCTGTGAATACTGCAAAGCTCCTTGAGTTTTGTCCAGGGGATTATGATTTATATTTGTTTTACGTAAACCCTTTCCTCCCCCCTTTTTTTCCCTTTGCTTCCAAAATGTTTTTACATCTGTTCTTGATCTTTTGAAAATGGCTCTGTATGTTTGTAGTCAAGACCATAGAAAAACACAATTCTGACAGCCAAATCCACCTTTGCTAACTGTGACCTTGCGCGTGCGTGTCCCCTAACAACCTTTTCCATGGTTTCCTCATCTAAAAATGGGAATTGCAAAGGGTGCCGTGAGGATAGGTTCGATGCTGCTTTCGTGGCCCCCCGTAAAACCTCTTGGAGTGTCAGCCCGGATGCTGATGATGTACTGATGATTCCCACTCACCCCCCAGGGGCGGGGGAGAGGGCAGGAGGGCGAGGGTGGGGGGTGGGGAGCTTCGACCACAGAGGTTAAGTGACTTGGCTAGCGTTATGTGGGAGTCAGAGGCAAAGCTGGAGTTAGGAGCCAGGGCTTATGGAGTCCCAGGCCAGTGTTCTCTCCATGGGATGCTGGATTCAATTTGGTTTCTAGGAAAAAATGTTAGTATCAATAGTTGTGTATCCAACGCTTTAGTAGCTGGTTCTAGCTTTTGTAGGGGATGGGGGGACAGGTTTCCTCAGCACACAGGAACCTCAATCTTCATCATGGAAAGCCTCTCTGGAAGGAGTACTCACGGAACAGAGGACAGAACACGCTCCCCTTTTGTTCTCCGAAAGCAGGCGCTCAGGGTGCTCCCAATACCCTTCTCCCCTATGCCTGGCTGTGGGCCAGATCCTGTAGGTCTCCCTGGGCATCGGAGACCTCCTTGGAGCCTGGAGTAGGGAGCAAGCAGATGGGCAGGCCCTCCCTCCTATGCCAGGACTCTGGGGCTCAGGCCAGGGAACTGGGTGTGGGGAGAGGCATGGACTCTTTACTAAAGAGTTGTTCCCATCGGGCTGTTTGGAACCTACTTTTGCACTGTGGGGCAGGGGCATCAGACATCTTTCCAGTTGTCCTGGTCACCCTGTTGCCTGGGAACTATTCTCACTGGTCTTAGATAGAGTGGTAGCCCTTGCTCCTGACAAAGTAGATTTAAGGACTACCCAGGTTTGTTGTTCCCAGGGAACAACAGCACTTTGCACTTTGCTCAGACAGGGTAGCCCAGGGGAAAAGCCCACACACAGTGAAGCCTGGGGTTGAAACTCAGTTCTGTCCTGGTGCATGTGGGTGGGTGAGCTTGAGGGTGTGCTTAGGAAATTAGCCTCTCCAACTCTGTTTCCACATCTGTGAAATGGGAGTAAGAATATCTACCTCACAGATATGCGGTATGGATATATGGACTGCACAGCATGTGCCCATGTGGCAAGCTATTTTTATCCTCATTATTAGGCATATCGGTGGGCTCTTGCAGTCTGTAGGTGGAAACAGCTTGCATATGTGGCCCAGCCTCTTGCAGACTGGGCACTTGCTATGCCTCAGTATTCTAGAGTGACTGAACCCAATATCTCAAACTGCTCTTCACTACATTGTTATTTGCTGTGATATTCTGTTACCCAGGGAGGATAATTAAGTTTGCAGAAGTGTACTGCCATATCGTTGGTTTCTCTGCATCTTCTGTTTTTAGTTCAGCATCCTTGAAAGAAAAAAATAGTCCCATTGCTAAAAATACATTGAAGGTTTACTATGCTAAGGGTTTCATGTAGATTGTCCCCTTTAATTCACATAACATTCAGATAATGAAACAGAGAGAAAGGTTCAATAATGCCTAAGACGATACTGTGATCATGCAGCCAACCTGAGCTTTACATGTCCTGTTCCAGAGTCCACACTGGTCTCTGTACTGCCCCCGCTGAACATTGCAATGACTGAGTTAGTGAATCGGTGACTTGGGAGATCATCTAGGTAGCCTGGTCTATCCTTACCCTCCAAGGCCCTTTCTGAGTGAGCTGTGCATCTCAAAGGGGGGAAACTATTCTGCTTTAGAAGCATTCTGGCTCTTTCTATTTAGGGTCTTCAGGGATAGGTTCTTCTTGAGCCCCTTTGCAGTGTCTCCTTGAGGCTAGCTATTCATCCTCAAGAGTTAGGAGATCCATTCTGAGTGTACGCCCAGTTCTCTGGTGGAAACCAGGAGACACAGAGAGAGGGGGTGATGTTCCACCAGTATGTGGGTGGCAGGATCTGCTGCCCCTCTGACTGTGGTGTGTGACATCCAGGATGAATGTAGCCAGGCGTGTTCCCTGCCTGCCCTCCAGCTGTTATGGAAGCTACATGCAACTGGTTTCTTCCTCAAAAGTCTGCTCCTGTCTGACTCTGGGAGCAGGGGAAGTGGTTTGTGGGTCAGTGGGATTGTTGCAGGAATCAGGCTAGAAGGGGCAAGTGGAGAGTAGGAGAACTCACACTTTATTTTACGCTGGTGGGCCCAGAGGAGATCAGACTCCAAATTCTGAGCACCCATCTCCAGTTTTTCACTACATCTATAGGCTATCGGCTACCATAAAATTTTTATTCTACCCACTACATGGTCATGCATGGGGATTCTAGCGGGAAGCATGTTTACTGAAGTAGAGTGTGATAAGGGGAAGAACTGGCTCCTCTTACAAGGCCTTGGATAGATAGATGTCTGGGCTTGGGCCCAAAGCCTCCACAGAGACGTTTACATTTCAAAGGGGAGTAGTTAGATTTCTAGGGATAGTTATTTACAATCCAAAAGGTAGGAGTCAATAGTGTTAATCAGGTTTCCTGAAGAGGGGTTGATTAGAAAGGGGAGGGGAACTCTCCCTTTCTCAGGCACTACTTCTCATGGCAGTGTTCTTAGAGTTGACTTCCAGGCCTGGGTTTGTCTTCCATTATAGGATCACTCCATGACCTGTGTGACTGGCTTGGCTGGCAGTCCCTGTGGTGACAGGAGAGGTGGATCTGCTTATCTAGGGACCCCGGAGCCTAAGAACCAACATGCCTCAGGACAATAAGCATTTATTACGCTTATGGGCCGTTAGACAATAAGCATTTATTGAGTACCTACTGTATGCCTAGAGAGACCACGTGAGAGACTCCAGCATGTGAGCTGGGCAGGCAACCAGTGGCCACCAGGGAGCCCCAGTGTGCTCAGGAAAATCTGCAGCTGGCGGTGGGGCCAGGTTGGCTGTGCTGCTGTTTATCCCAGCAGCTCCATGACAACCAGGAGATAAATACCTGAGATCAAGCAAAGCCTGGAACAAGATTAGGTGTCTGGGTAGGGTGGGGCCTGTACTGATTTCGAGACCCTTGACTGACCTGTGTTTTCTGGTTGGCTATTTAGGGTGCTTAATCCGTTTGCCCACCCTACTGCAGAAGGTACTCAAAGTGGCTCCATTTAGCAGGTGTCTTAGAGAGAAGAGGGTGTCCTGAGCTTTCTCTGAGTGGAATGTTGAGGTTTATTCAGCCCCTGGAGGGTCATTTATGAGCCACCAGCTGAGCTGGGGTGGGGGGGGGCAGAGCTGGCTGCCCGTGAAAACACAACCTTTGCTGCCAAAGCTGGTTTACAGCATTTCTGTGCTCACCTCCTGGTCTTTTTGCAACAAGTGGCCCCAATACCTTCCTGCCTTGAAGCAAATCATGTGACTTAAAAGAAACAAACCTGACCTCAATTATCAGGTGCAAACATCAGACACTGGGAGTAACCTGGAGGCCAATGTCTCTGGTTCTCCAGCATAACTATTAAGAGGACCCAGGCTCGGGGTGTGATAAAGGCTGTCACTCACAGTTTATGATTTCCAGTAAACCAGAGGGCTTCAAGGAAGTGCCAGGGGCAAGTGAAAAAATCCAGACCTGGCCCTCTGCTGGCAGAGCAAATTCTGCAGGGGTGAGAAGGGCAGAAGCAAGGCCACAGCTCCTGAAGCCAGAGCCACCCCGTCTGCCCAGCTGCAGGAGGTGGGGCCAGTTCCTGCTCCCAGCCAGGCAGCTATGGGCACTGGCAGGGTGGGGAGATGGGAAAAGGAAGAGGTCCTATGTGTAGTGGCCACTGTGCTGGCCTCCTGCTGGCTTCTAAGCCCGCTTGGAACTCATTCCTCTGTCCTCTGGGCAATGGATAGTTTGAGCTGCTCTCACAGAAAACTGGAGGAGAGTTCCCAGTGTCTGTGGCCTGCAGAAGGACTGGGTTTCCTCTGCATCTGGTCTGAATGGGGAAGTGCAGGCCATGAGGAGGCTGCAAGCAGGCAGCATTATCCCATCTTGGACTGGGAAGGGAACCTAGGTCCCCCTCCCACCCTTCACCACTATGAGGGACACAGGTCTCTAGGCGCTTCTGCTTTTTTCTGGAGTACCTAATCTGGCAGCAAAGATGGAAGACATACATCAAATTAAATCAGCATGCAATGAGAGAAGTATGGACTCATTTAAGAAATATTTAATGACCACTACATACCTCTCATTGTGTTAGATACCGGGCATGCAAGAGTGAGCAGACAAGGTCTTTGCTCAGATGGAGCTACATGCTGGTGTGCGATCAAGTGACTGAGTGACTGCTTTGCACTGGGTGGCAATTAAGGGGATACTTGAGAGAGAAGAGTGAAGAGCAGGGAAACCGTCATAAGGTCCAGTCATCCGTCCTGCCTGCTGTAGGGGTGGGAGAGCCAAGGTGACAGGAAGAGATGAAGAAGGTTTTCAGACTTGTGGCTTAGTTAAGTTGGTGCTTTGGGGTATGTGGCAATTCTTTTCCTGTTTTCTGAATTATGGCCCAAACATTCATTCAGTAAACCTTTGCCGGGTACTTAGTGTGCCAGGCACTCTGCTGGATGGTGGTGAAACCAAAGTGAAAATGTAAAGTCGCCTTCTCAAAAGTGGTCAGTGTGCTGGGAGAGTTAGCCAGAAACCAAGGCAGTGTGGTGAGTGCCATAGGAGAATCACAGAGCCGGGTGCAGTGGCGCATGCCTGTAATCCCAGCAGCTCGGGAGGCTAAGAGGAGGATCTCCAGTTCAAAGCCAGCCTCAGCAAAAAGCAAGGTGCTGAGCAATTCAGTGAGACCCTGTCTCTGAATAAAAAATAAAATAGGGCTGGGGATGTGGCTTAGTGGTCAAGTGCCCCCAAGTTCAATCCCTGGTACAAAAAAAAGAAAAAGGGAGAAGGAATCACAGAGGCTAACAGGAGCATGTAGGCAGGCTTCCCACTTTGAGCACTGAACAAAGGAGATGCTGTCCAGCAAGGCTCCCCAGAGGAGATGACACCTGAGCCATCCTGAAGGATAGAGTGAGGTTAGTCAGAAGAAGGCAGGGGGCATATTCCTCTTTCTGGCATAGAGAGGGCTCTGTGAAAGGCCTGGAGGGCAGGGTAAACAAATGTGAGAAAGATGCTGGAAGGTCTTGGAGATGGACAGTTCTAGGACCAGTTGCAGAAGACTTTGCTCTGGAGCTTGGATGAGACAGCCAAGAGTAGCTTGTGGTGTTAAGACAGGTTACTGAGGGGCAAGTCAATAGCGGTGAAGGCTTGAGGACAGAACACGTTGAGTTTATGAACCACTAATCAGAGTCACTCTCCAGACCCTGCTTCCCTCCAGGGGACCATCTCACGGAAGGGCCAGTTCACTCTAAGCAGCCATTTGCCAAATCAGAATAGAAGATAGGCCTCAAGTAGGCACCCAGGTGGGAGCATGCAAGTAAACATCCAGGTTTGACTCCCTGGGGACAGGGATGCTGAGTTTAAAACCTGTTAATCTAGAAATAAACCCAGGCTTTACATTTAAGGCATGAAGACCTTCTCTGCAAAATCCCTTTCTGGCCAGTCTCCCTGGGCTACCCGCTTGTAAAGGAGATGTTATCACCTCCCAGTAAGTGCCTAATTTGTTTGTGAAGTAAGATAATCCTGTGTGTTTGTTCTGGCCTGCTAGGGGAGACAGGAATTTCTCCCATCTTCCTCTCTAACCTACTCTAATGGAGTACATCCATCTGTAACCTACTGCCCTTCTTTTGTTCCTCCCTCTCATCCCCAGTCCCCAGAGTACATGGTTATCCACTTTACACATGTATTACTCCTTATAAACATTCCAGTATGGTTAACAACACCTATCTGCTTTAAGTCACCTCAACCATGTATGTGATCTGTTGAAAACCAGGAAGTAAGAGTAAGCAAAAAAGGCAGAGAGTCCAAAGTCCAAAATAAATGAACATGCATTTAGGACTTGTGGACTTACTACATTCTCAGCACTATGCTAAGCTCATCACATTCTCTAATTTGCTTAATCTTCTATTTGCCTTTGAAGATCTACCCTTCCACCCTCTGTACCCACTCTGTGCTGGGAGCTGACCTGATAGGCCACATCACCCACTTCCCTTGCCTCTGGCTTCTGGTTGGGTTTAGCCAATGGGAAGCACCAGCAAGAGATCCAAGGACATAGGAAGATGAGGTCAAGTGTTGATTCACTTGGGTCCTCATCCAGTTGCTGCAGGCCAATTGCATCCTCCCCACTGGAGCTCAGAGCTCCTGCCAGATGTCCACTCCAACAGCTCCCTTCTCTGGGCCCTTGTACCTCTTCCTGTCCTTTACACCTAGCTCCACAGTACTTCACTATCCCGTGTGAGTTGCCCTCAGCTCTTCCCATATCTTTGTAAATAAAGTTTGAGTATGGCAGCTGTGTCCTGCAGGACCTTACTATGCAATAGTTTTATGAGGTAAAGACTGTATAGGCCCTCCTTTAAGACAAGGAACCTCCCAGCATCTTGAGAGGCTGAGGCAGGAGGATCACAAGTTCAAAGCCAGCTTCAGCAACTTAGTGAGGCCTAAACAATTTGGTGAGACCCTGTCTCTAAATATAATATTTAAAAGGGATGTGGCTTGGTGATTAAGTGGCCCTGGGTTCAATCCCTAGTACAAACACACACACACACACACACACACACACACACACACACACACAACAAGGAACCTGAGGCTCAGAGAAGTCCAATAACATGTTCAAGGGTACACAGATGCTAAATAGGAGAGCTGAGTCTCAAATCTGGGTGTCCCTGATTCAAAAGTACATCCATGTTTCATCATCAAATCACATTGTTTCCCACAAACTGCAGACCACCTCCCTGGACTCCATGAAATATCCATTTATTCTGCCATTTTGTTACCTATTCCACACCCATTTTTAAAAAATGTTAGAATTAGAAGTGAGTGCCAAAGGTCAGGTTTCAGATTAAAAAATGAGAAGTGCCCGGTGGCAGTCTGAGATGGAGAAAGGGCACGATGTCTGTTAAACTAGAACCGTGGACTTGAGATACCTTGGGTGCCCACACTTACCAAGCCCTCTGCTCTCAAGGATCCTTCTCTCTGCTTTCTGAAGGGCACAGCATTGACATCATGGTCTGTTAGGGTCAAAGTAAAGTCCTAAATTTTTCAAAAGAGGCAACTTGGGGTTGCCTAATACTGCCCTCCATTTCCCAACACTGGTCCTTATTTTAGTGACCAATTTTCATACTTAACAGTGATACCTCCCAATACAAGGTAGAGGTACTTTTTTTTTTTTTTAAAGTTCCGAAACTGCTGATTCAGTTTCATGAGGGTACTACTTTTTTTTTTTAAAGGAACTTTCAAAAAACACCTAAAATTTAATTCTTGCCATAGTTTAGTTAAAGAATCCCTGGGTGCAGAATTTTCTCTACTTCCCAGCATTTTTAGAATCTGATGTCACTTGGGGTTAGAGGGAGACTTGGGGACAATGGCCAGAAAGTTGTCCTTGGGCCCCTGTGCTGCCTGGTGAGCTGGGAGGCATTTTAAACCCTGAAATTCTATTCATGAGCAACTGTGTCAAGGTTGTTAAGAAGACAGTTACTTCCTGACCATCCTCCTGGCTTGTCCTACCAGCCCTACAAGATCTCAGCTGGAGGAGACCATCTGCTTTACATAGATTTGAAGGTTAGCCAGGCCAACCCTTTAAAAATCTTTGCACTTGCTTTCTTTTGATAATTTTGTTCACATATATATTAGAGCCTGCTTATTGCTTTCCAGTGTCCGTTCCTTCCTTCTTTCCTAGTAACAAGCCAATTGTCAGCCAAGCCCTTTACAATAGTGAAAAAACGGTTTCCCAGGCAACTTTGCAGCTAGGTGTGGCCACATGACCAAGTTCTGGCCAATGAGATATAAGTGAAAAGTGTCACATGGGACTTGCATATGTCCTCTTAAAAGGCAGCAGTATATACATGAATTCTACTCACCTCCTCCACCCACACACTTTCCCCACCTACTTTCTTCAGTGAGGTGCTGGCTAGCACTCTAACAACCACTGTGGACCGTGAGAATGAGAGGTGTGGATGGGCTAGAATTCAGGTCCCTGATTACCAACTTCGGGCTTTTTTTTTTTTTTTTTTTTTTTTTTTTGGTACTGTGGATTGAACCCAGGGGCAGTTTACCACTGAGCTACATACCCAGCCCTTTTATTTGTTTGTTTTGAGACAGAATCTTACTAAGTTGTTGAGGCTGGGCTCAAACTTGGGATCCTTCTGCCACAGCCTCCCAAGTCACTGTGATTGTCCTTTTTTTTTTAATGTGTGAGAGAAATGAATTCCATCTTGCTTAAGCCACTGTTGTTTTCTATTATTTTATAATTCAATCAGATTCTAACCAATACAAAATGTTTTGTTTATATTTGGAGCAATTTTTTTATTACTGACCTGTGTTTACATCTAACAATTTTTCCTCTCTGTTGATGTTGCTGTAAATATTCTCCCCAGTTTTCATTTGTCTTGGATTTTCCAAGGGTTTTGTTTTTAAAGTAATGGTGATTATTATTTATTTATTAATGTGTTTACTTTTCATACTGGGGATCGAGCCCAAGGTACTTACCCACTGAGCCACATCCCCGGCTCATTTTTATTTTGTATTTTGAGACAGGGTCTCACTAAGTAGCTGAGGCTGGCCTTGAACTTGCGATCCTCCTGCCTCAGCCTTCCAAATCACTAGGATTATAGTTGCACCACTGCTTTGATGCTCATTTATGATGGAGATAAAATTTCCAGACTCTTAGAATGCTATTTGATCTTTTTATTTCAAGTTTTTCTTTTACTGAGTCAGATCAGTATTCACCAATATTTTTCTAAAAATTGATATCACTGTTTACATTTAGCATTTTAGTCCATTGCTTGGTACAATTAGTGAGCGTCTAATCTTTGGTAGGTCACAAGTTTCTAGTCCCAACTATTCTTTCAAGCTAACAGGAGCCAGCATCCCCTCTTGTTTACCCTACCCACTGTGGCAGAGCCACTGTGAAGACCCTCAGCACACAGCCCGCCGCCTCCTGCCTTGCCTCTGTGGGTCATCTGCCCACTGCCTGAGATAGCAGATAGAACTTTGGGCTTCTTCTGGAACTTTGCCACCCTGCGTTCAGTGCTAGTACAGCTGGTCTCTCGTTTCTGTTTACCTTGATCAGGCCAGGGACAGCCTCCCAGCTATCCCAGGATCCTTCTGGTAGTCTCAAAAGGACAATATGAAGAATTTGTATATTTCTTTCCAAGTAGATGTGAAGCTTTTTAAATGAAAATTTTGTTTTCTGATAAGGAAAAGAAATGAACCCTGTTCATTGTTTCTAAAATGAGAAAATACAGAAAGCACCAAACCAAAGACAAATGAACCCCAGATACTCTTTTACTGTAACTGTCTAAAATCATGTGAAATAACTACCACCACCAAGAGGTAACCTCTGTAAACAGTTGATATAGCTCCCTCCAGACCCAGCTATACAAATGTAAACATATATATACAAATTATATATGTTTTTTAATAGCATACATTTATGAATATATATATATATATTATGTGTGTGTGCACGTGCTATATCATATAGTGCGTTCATACACACACACACACACACACACATACACACACATATATAGTTTGTTTATTTTGGAAAACTTGATATTCACCCATAAGGAAGATGATGAGATAATGGTACATCCATGCAGCAGAATATATACCATGCAATATTTGAAAAGACTACTGTGGGTTTCTATGTACTGCCTTAAAGAAAGATGTACACAATATATTGCTATCTATAAAAATCAAGTTGTTGAGACTGCGTGCAGTGGCAAGCCTCACTACATTGCTGAAGCTGGTTGCTGGGCTTTGGAGGCTGAGGCAAGAGGATTTCAAGTTCAATGCCAGCCTCAGCAACTTAAGAGGCCCAAAGCAACTCAGCAAGACCCTGTTTCTAAATAAAAATAAAAATACAAAGAGGGCTGGGGATGTGGCTCAGTGGTTAAGTGCCCCTGGGTTCAATGCCCAGGACCAAAACAAACAAAACAAAAATACACACACACACACACACACACACACACACACATATATATATATATATATATATATATACACACATATACACACACACACTACATACATACATACACACACATACATACTGAGGTCATAGCTCAGTAATTGAGTATATAACTCTGGCTGTACAAGGCCCTGGTTTAAACCCCATCACCATAAAAATAAATAAATAATCAGAATAAGAAATAAAAGGAAAAATGGACATCAAAAACTTCACACACATAGTTTTGTTTATGAAAATGGGATTGTACTACATGCTTTGTCCAGTAACTGACTTTTGTTTTGTTTTGTTTTGTTTTGGTCCTGGGAATTGAACCCAGGGGCACTTAACCACTGAGCCACATCCCCAGCCCTTTTTGTATTTTTATTTAGAAACAAGGTCTTGCTGAGTTGCTTTGGGCCTCCTAAATTGCTGAGGCTGGCTTTAAACTTGAAACCCCCTGCCTCAGCCTCCCAAGCTGAGCAACCAGCCACAGCCTCCCAAGCCAAGCAACCAGCCTCAGCAATGTAGTAAGGTTTGCCACTCCACGCAGCCTCAACAGCTTGATTTTTACAGATAGCAATATATTGTGTACATCTTTCTCTAAGGCAGTACATAGAAACCCACAGTAGTCTTTTTAAATGTTGCATGGTATATATTCTGCTGCATGGATATACCATTATTTCATCATCTTCCTTATGGGTGAACATCAAGTTTTCCAAAATAAACAAATTATGTGTGTGTGTGCTCTATATTATACATATATTCATAAATATATGCTCTAAACAAAATATCTTCCTTGTTACACTTTTATGCATTTGTGCTAGTGTTTCTATAAAACAGATTTCTAAAGTTGGGATTGTTGAGTTCAGGGGGAAATATACATGGTAAGTTGTACATGCATCTAGCAGTTGCCCTTAGTCAAAACCTTGTACCAAGTAAATGCAAGGTCCTTTTAAATGGTTCTTTTGCTGCCATGTGTGTGTGTGTGTGTGTTTGTACATGATCTAGGGCTTGAACCCAGAACCTTGTACATGTTTAGGCAAGTGCTCCATCATTGAGCCACATCCCCAAGACTTTCACTGCCCACTCTTTCCCCCACCTCTTTGTTCTTCACTCTGCTGCTGGAATTACCTTTATAAAACTCAGATCTGATTGTGATTTGCTTTATTTGAAATACTTCAAAGGCTTCTCAGTGCCAAGTTTTTAACATTCATCCTAACTCCTTCTCAGCCAGTTGGGACCATCTGGGAAGCAGAGAGCAAACAGAACTAGAACTGCAGGAGGTTTCCTGGGGAGCTGGTAACACCTATGAAAGATAAAGGCAGAGAAAAAGAGCAGCCTTCAGACAGCAGTCGCTGTCTAGCTCCTAGGAACAGAAAGAGAAGAAAGGAGAATCAGGTAGGAAGAACTTCAGACTGGGCTGCAGCTCTGAAAACATCTCAACAAGCCCAATGGGGAGCTCGGACCAAAGACTGCCCAGTAGAGGAGTCCACTGTGGGCAGAAACAAACTGGCCCAGGCCTCCTGCCATATTCTGCCATTGGCTTGGGAGCTGCCTAGGAGGCAATGTGGCCTTGACCTGAGTGATGTCGCAGCTCCTGAAGCTGCAGATTGCTAGGCTCCTGTACTCCTTGTATCAGTTTCTCTGAATGGCAAGTGTCGTCGTCCATTGGCTGCCATAAACTGCAGTCTGCCTTTTAGCCTTATCTCTTCTTTCCCTGCTCCCAGACCCCTGCCCTTGTGCCATTGCCTTGACTACATGCCATACGCTGCATGACCAATTGTTCATGCCACCCCCTAACCCTGACCTTTGCACATTCAGTTATCTCTGCCTGGAATGCCACTCCTTTCCAACTATACAAAAAAAAAAAAAAAAGAGTTTTCTTCTTCTCTCTCTTCCTGTACTGGGAATTGAACCCAGGGCTGCTCTACCACTGAGTTATACAACCTCAGTCCTTTTTATTCTTTATTGTGACACAGGGTCTCTCCAAGTTACCCAGGCTGGCCTTCAACTTGTGATCCTCCTGCCTCAGACTCCCAAGTTGCTGGGATTAGAGGTGTGCATGACTGTACCTTGCTTCATAATGTTTTCAAGACCTTACTGAATTGTAACCTACTCTGGGTCACAGACCGCACCATACAGAATTAATCAGTCCTTGCTCCTGCTGTGCAGTTTGTTGATTAGTAAAGTTTGGAGTATCTGTTTCCTTTTTTTTTTTCTCCTTCAGAGTTTTGTCCCCTCCAATCCCTAAACCTGGCACAGTGTAGGCACATGGTGAATGCTAACTGAGCTGTTTCCCTGCTATTCCCAAAGAACCTCAAGGTTGCAGAACTCCAGTTACTGGAATGGGTTGGTTGCCTTAAATGGTCAATAAATGTTTGTTGAATCACCTAGGACCTTAATTGTAACCTTGGAAAGGGAGAGGGGGAAGGTGTTTCCTGTTGCTGGGGATCACCCAGTATGGAGCCAAGCCAGAGTTCTAAGACTAGAGAATATCTCCCACTCTTTATATTTTCTTTCCTAAGTGGGAAAGACCCTAGAGGTGCTGATAGTGGTTTTTTGTTTTTTTGGTTTTTTTGCTTAAGTAATCATTCTATTGCCTTAGGTCAATAGGTGGGTACTTGAAGCCACTTTATAAGTGAGATTTTGCACTTGCCCATGACTCCTTGTCTTTAGGGTCTAAGAAGAGCCATTGTACCCACACTGATCTCCAGATCAGATGGGTAATCATTGTCTGAGTGAAGGTTAATGGCTGGGGAAAGTTGGAAGGGTGGCAATGATATTTCTCCTCTTGCTTTTTCTCATGCCCACCAGATAAAGAATGTCCCTATGAGGAGCAGCCAAGAGTCTCCGGGGTGGGCACAGTGGGGAATGACAGCAAAACCTGGTGGGGATGAGCAGCTGTGGAGAGAACAGAGAGGCAGCACTGGCTCCGTGCCCCCGCCTCGCCACTCTCCTTTCAGTGTGCTAAGATGTCCCTTTGCCACTGTTCCTTAGTGGAAGGAGGCTAGAGCATGGGTGGCCATGACCTCCCTACCCCTCCACTGCTCCAAACTGTTCCCTCAGAGGGAACCCCAGGGTTTCTCCATCCAGGCATGAGGGCCCTGTGCCTCTGCCTTCTCCCACAGGGAAAAAAACATAGGGTGGAAACTTCTGGCCAAGGCCTTGGTTTTTGGAGCCAGCTGGGCAGTGGATAGGAATTCTAAGAGACCTTGTAGTCTAAAGAAGATGTAGCCCAGGGCTTCTTATCTCTAGATCCACAGGCTCATTTTTGGAAGCTACAAATCCTCCCCCCAGGTGCTATTGAATCATGTATGTGGCAAGACATAGTTCTCATCAGATTCCTTGTCACCAAAAATGTCATGGGCCAAACCACTATGTTACTCCAAAGAATAACAGCTTTCTAATACAAAAGAGGATGTTTTCCTGTCAGAGCCAGGTTGTAGTTGGATTCCCCGTGCTAAATAATGGAGGCCCCAGGATGATTCTAGAAAGAAGCCCATATCCCCCCTTCATACCAAGATCATCCTCAGGAACTGTGCGGTACCTCTATAATTGGGGTTTGTGGTAATGGGGGCCTTGTGGATTCTTTTGCCATAGCCCCAGTGGTTGAACCTCTGAGAGTCAGACCAAGTAGGATGATGCCCATCTCCTTTGAGGACAACCCAGAGGCAGGGCAGACTCCTAAAAGTGTAGATGTGCAATATCAGTAAGAATTGGATATTGTTAGGCTGTTAGATGAATTCCAGCATTTATTATTTTTCAGCCATTCTAAAAACTCTTATTCGAGCCTGAGTTCTGGGCTCCATTTCAGGGAGACATGTCTCATGTTCCCAGAAACTGTCAGGAGCATCTGATACACAGCGGCGGACACCAAGGGAAAAGAAACCCAGAAAAAGAGAAAAGTGAATGAAAAGAGATTTCTCAAATTAGAGCAAAAACTGAAGTCAGTCGTGCAAGCACACAGCTATAATGTGACAATCTCTCTGATTTTTGACACCCCCTCTTTTTATTTTAAGTTCTGGCCACAATTATGAATAAGGAACCATATCTGCTGAGACTTCACAAGGGTTACATAAACAGTTTGGATGGTTACATCTTTTAAACAACAGTTTCTGAAAGCATTGAAAAAATCCCACTTATTTAACAGTCTGGTGCCTTGAGCCAGCCCTGGAAGTTCCTGGGAGCCTTGCAGAATCACTTCCTCCTGACTGTGAGTGGGGCGGGGTGAGGGGGAGCTCTGGCTTCTAGAGAGTGCAGGGGAGGAAGCGCCCAGCTGTGTGTGTGGGAGGAAGGCATAGAGGGAGGGAGGAGGATGCCCCAGATTGCTCCTCAGATGGGCAGCTGTGTCTTGTCACCAGGAGAGAGCAGGGACCCAGGATGGAGCAGACATAGGTCTCCTGGGGGTTTGGCTCTTTGGGGAGGAAGCATGTGTCCGGGCAGGCTCTTCCCATTTGACAACCTAACATGATAATGGAAATAGTGTTCCGGGCTCCTAAGCCTTGATGGGGAACGTTCCCTTTTCTCTTAGAGTCTTAGCAGCCTTGGTGGTCTGGAGGGTTTCTCAAACCTTGGAGCTGAGGTTCTGAGTAATGCTTTTGTGTCTTTTAGCATATCCTAGTCACCAACTCCTGTCCCCACTCGATTGGCCTTAGTCTTATTACTGGGGGAGTAGCTTAATGCTATCAGTATTGTCATTTGAAATTTATTTTGGTTAAATAATCTCCTTCCCCAGATATCGTTTTTGGAAATGCAATTAACTAAAGATATATAACTCACAAGTGTAAATTAACTTTATCCAAATGATGTGCTTCGATTCAAAGAGGGCTTTGTCTAGTGGGTTTTAGCCTACTTGAGGTTACACAACCCCTCCAGGACCTAATGGAATAGATAGAACCTTTTCCCAGGAAAATTCACAAACTTCCAGAATTGTGTGGACCATCTGGGAATTTCAGGAACTCCTTGGGTCCTACCTCAGAGTTCTAAGTTCCTGTGAGAGGGAAGGTGGGAAAGGTGGTAGTAAGGGCAGGGGACAGGGATGAGCAAGGACTCTGAGTGCCACCTCAGAGGTTTTGCCCAAGACCAATCGTGGAAAATATCATTAGTGAGTGTTCATTGCCAACTGTGGTCACTGCCTGTCCTAGAGAAAAGGTATCTTTCCGTCAGCAATGACACGGAGCAGGGGTGTTAGGACTTGTACACTGAACCTTCATGTACCAGCATGCAGCTGGGCGAGGAGATGCTGGAGCTGGCTTTCAGGTAGAAGAAGCAGGTAGCAGCTTGTGTCCATCTGGCAGATTGGGGTCCTCTTGGCAAAGTGACAGGAGCCCCCAGGCCTGCTACCACCCCTTCCCCAGCAGAAGAGGTAGGGAGGGGCCTTGTCACTCTGGATGGCAAGATCAGAGAACCTTTTGAGTTCAGGATCTTTTTTTTGGGGGGGGGGGCGGGGGGAGTCAGTTTGATGATGATGTAGCTTTGATTCCTAGTGTATTGTTCTCTTTGAACTGGGGGAAACATGGGGAAAGTTTTTGGATCTGGTGCTGATGTAAAAGCATCATAGGGGATTTTGGAACTGATGGGGCATAGTGAAACAAGCATACAAATCGTTTGTAGCCCAGCGCTTGCTATGCAACTCCCACTGTCAGTGTGGTGACTCAAGGAGGAGAGAATTTCCCCTTTGTTGAGCCAGCTGGACCAGTGTTAGCACTGCTCTCTTTGCAGGCTCTGGCACAGAGAAGCAGGGCCTGACTGTGGGGTGTTTGCAGGGATTGGGGTCCTGGGCCCAGTTTAACACCCATAAAAAGTATGGTCCATCTTTTGAGCCAGTTATCCAGGGTCTCCCTAATCTCGTGTGACATCCGATCACACGAGTGACACACACAATCACACGAGCCTGGTGTGACATCCGATCCAAACTGGGCATCTGCTCCTGTGTTTGCGGAACATGGCTCAGGCTTCGCCTGTCACACCAAGTAAACACACCCTCATAATCACGTGCAGGCCTCCCACACTCACCATCAAGCTTTCTCCTTCACTTTGTGTTGTTTGATACTAATAATTTTCATCATTATTGCAGTATTCACTGGACTTATTGCTATTAAGTAAGATAAAGATTGCTTAAGCTGGATTTAAAAAAAAAAAAAAGCACCATCTATAAATGAAAAGACCTACAAATTGAACTTTTCATGAACTCGGTCTGAGGACTACATTTTGAGAACCACTGGCTTAAGCAAAATCCAGCTGGTCTAGGCAACTGGCCCTCACCCCAGGCACAGGTGAGTGAAGTGCAGGATGGAGGAGGAATGGACAGGTACAGTAGGCCAGAGCCAGTAGGCCTTTGGCTGCTGTTCGAGGAATTTAAAGTTGATTCTATAGACGTAGGGCCATGGTGGATGAAGGTGGCATAAGGTCCTGGTCTCCAAGGTTGTCTTACTCTGGGATTTGGAGCATCCTTGGCCTGAAGCTTAAAGCTACACAGACAAGCAGGTGAAAAATTCACCAGCTTTGGGCCTGTGCTGACCCCATGCAGCACACCTGCTTAGGCAACTCGGTTTATACCAACAGACAAACAAGAATCCCATCAAGGCGTATTTTTAATATGAAGCACTGGGATTATCTGTAGCCATCCATGCATGCAGTGAAGATGGCAAATGGGATGGGAAAAAGTCACTTCAACCATTTAGGCAAAAGTGTCAGTTTTAGTCTCAATAAGGAGATAACTGGTCTGTGTTTTTCTTTCTTGTGGCCTAGGGAGCTCCCAGAGGAAAGGATATTACAACCCAAAATCCATTTCTTCCACTAGGGAATCACCTAGAACCAGGTAGTTTCCTCCAAATGGACTCTATTTTAGACTAAGAAAGGGAGACTTAGCCACAGGCCAGCTGGGAAGGGAGCCACACACTGTGAGGGAAAGGGTCACTACCCCGCTCCAGGCCCATCCCAGTCAGGACACAGTAGACCAGTGGGACTTGCCCTTTCCCTGATGGCCCATGCATGCAAGCACATACCACCTGTCATCCTGTAAACTGACTTCCAGTTATACCACCAATAAGTTATACTTACTATCAGTTCTCTCTAACATAATCTAGGCGTGGTGTAGAGACAAAGATGAATCAGCCATGGACATGCCTTCCTGAAACAATTCCATTTTTTTAAATTTATTTTTTAATTATAGGTGGACACATGTCTTTATTTTACTTTATGTGGTGCTGAGGATCGAACCCAGTGCCTCAGGCATGCTAGGTGAGTGCTCTACCTCTGAGCTACAACCCCAGGCCAACAATTCCATTTTCTTAGGGGGAAGGGAGACTGAAGTCATTCTTGGTCATTAAATCCCCCTACCTGACCTCTTGTTCCCTCCCTTCACATCCCTGGCTTAAGTCTAGCTACTGGTCCCTGATGCTGGGGACTCAGGGATCCTTTATTCAACTTTTACCACAACAGGTTCCACGTGGGTCCTGGGCTCACAGAAATGACTAACTCAAGCCACTTGTGCCCTTGTCGGGAGCCCTGTTTGCCCCACAGCTGCAGCTAGGCCAATTCTGGAGCAAGTGCCCTGCAGCCACCTTACCTGGGCTAAGGGTCCCCAAGTCTCCTTGCTGACAGGACTCCACATTGGTAGATGGAGCCTGGCCTCCTGCCCCTTTCCATCAGCCTGTCCCAGCCCAGCTAAACCCAGGGTCCCTAGGCATCACAGCTGCTGCACACATAATGCTCCACAGGAAGGTGGGCTGGGACTCACGTGAGTGGTACTTTGATGACTCACCAAAGACTACCTTCCATCTAGAGTTCAGCCAGCCTTTTTTGTAGGGACATTGAATTGGTCACTTATTCTTCACCCCCAAGTCCCTTTGCAAGAGAATTACCTAGAACAGAGCACAGGCCCAGGAATCACAGGCTCAAGTCTTGTTCTGCCTATCCCTGCTGTGACTTGGGCAAGCCACCTCACCTTCCTAAAGCTGTTTCCTTGTTTGTGGAATGGAGATAATGACCTTGCTTACTTCCTAGTGTTGTACAGAGGCACGCCTCTTGCCCTTCAGCTGCCCTGAAGCCTGCAGGTAGAGTGAGGAGGTTGGACATGCACAATGGTGCATGCTATACCAGCTATGTTTGGGTGGGGACAGCAAATGGAATAGAAGCAAACTAATTCAGTCTAATAAGGAGGAACTGCAAAGCTTCCTCTCTGTGCCATGGGGCCTGGGACATGGCAGAAACAACCCTCCAGGGCTGTGGACTCTTGTATTTCTTGAGCACTAGGCACCTGTGTGTCTTACCCACATTTTGTTTAGTCTTCACAGCAAGCCCATGAGATATGTTACCATCCCCATATTGCAGATAAGCAAACACAGGCTCAGAAAGGACCACATGTTGCCCTGGTGTCATATTTATTGAACATTTACTATGTGCTAAGTGTTTCAGATCTAACAGCCACCAAGATAGACTCATGTCCCTCCCTCATTCCACTGGTGGCCCCGGCTAAGCTGGAATGAGTCAGAGCTGGACTCAAAGCCAGGTCTGGTGGCCTTCTAGGCTGGTGCTTTTCCCACCTCACACTCCAGAACTCTCATGACACTCCCCTCATGGGGCCACAGAGTGTGCCTGGCAGTCCCTTGGAGAATTTCAGGATTTGGGAATAATCCTGGGTTTGGGGACAGGCTGTTTCTGTAGAGCTTTCTGTTTGCCCAGCAATCCCCAGGCAGCCCTGACCCAAAGCCACGTTGGTCCAGTGCCTGACCACTGGGATGTTTCTCCATGGAGGGAGGAGCTTTCCCAAGGGAATTCCCCCAAGGGGAGGGGAACCATCTTTGTCCTGGGGCCCCAGAGGGACACTGTTTCTGGCTGAGGTGGGAAATCCCCTTGGATTTCTCTGGGTTTATGGGAGGGACTATGGTTTTCCTGCAGCTTAAACCCATAAGGAAGAAAAGGGAAGACCAATGTATGTCAGAGAGTTAAATGAGTCTGGATGGAAGTGGCCCCCCGTGTTTGGGGCTCAGCTTCTGCCCTTCATTCCCTTCAGCCTTGGGCTCCCTCGAGACCTGTATTTATTGAACATTTACTACGTGCTAAGTGTTGCAGATCTAACAGTCAACAAATCAGATCCATGTCCCTCGCAGTGGGCTTATTTTCCTTGAGTGGTCACTTGTCTTGGGTGAACTGAAATTGTCAGAGCAAGGACTCAAAGCCAACAAGTCGGGGGGCCTCCAGGACTTGTGCTTTCCCCACTTCATCCTCCAGAACTCCCTTTCCCTCAGGACATGCCACTCGTGGAAGGCAGAGACTGACCCTGGAAACCCCTTGGAAAATATCACTGGAAAGAGATGTTTTCTTTTTATTTTTTTTAAAGGCAATCTTTATATATATATATATATATATATATATATATATATATATATATATATATATATATATGACTTTCTTTCTTCCTTCTTTCTTTCTCTCTCTCTCTCTTTCTTTCTTTCTTTCTTTCTTTCTTTCTTTCTTTCTTTTTCTGCGGTGCTGAGGCTTGAACCCAGTGCCTCACATGTATGAGGCAGGCGCTCTGCCACTAAGCCACAACCCGGAGGAAATAATCTGTTTCACAACCTCCACCACGACCACCCCCTAAGAAAAAGGATACAAGATTATTGGAGCATTTACTCATAATAGCAATCACCAGAAACAATGTATATGTAATGAAATACTGTGCAATCATTAAAAATCATCTTGAAGAAGAAAATTAATAACTTGAGAAGAGTGCTTTATAACAGATGTATTTAAAAATTCAGATTACAAAACATAATATACCTTTTTTAAAAGAAATTTATAGGGCTGGGATTGTGGCTCAGTAGTAGAGCGCTCGCCTCACATGTGTGAGACACTGGGTTCAATCCTCAGCACTGCATGGAAATAAAATAAAGATATTCTTTCCACCTATAATTTAAAAAATATATGTTAAAAAAAGAAATTTATATATGCATAGAAAAATGTCTGGAAGGGTACATACCAAGTGCAACTTATAGTTAGCCGTCTCCAAGTAGTAGAATTATGTGACTCTGGGGGTTTTGCTTGGTTTTTTCCTTCTTCTGTTTTCAGTAGTTTCCTGGTCTTCAGTGGAAATGCGTGTCTTGTGTAATCATGGAGAAACAGTCCCACAATGTGAACCAGAGAGAGAAGGGAAAAAGAATATTTCCTTTTGGCTCTGAACCTAAGGCCACTCTGGGCCCTGGCCTTGTCCCAAGAACGTAAATACTATAAATGCCACAGGGGAGGCCTTAGAGCAGTGGAGTAGGGCCCAGCTCAAGAATCAGCTGGGCATCATTGTCCAGGCTGTGTCATAAATGTCATTCCCCCAGAGAGTCTGCCTGACCACACAGCCTGACTGAAGGTGGGTTATCTGCATTTATTTTCTATCTTTCACTCCATTTTCGTGTCTTCAGAGTGCTTGTTGGTATTTGAAATGACCTGTCTGCTCATTTGCTACTTGGTGATCATTTACCTCCTACATCAGAAGACAAGCTTCCTGAGGGGAGGCCCCTGCCTGTCTTGCTCACTCTGACTTCCTATTAGGGAAGGGACTAAGGCTAGATCTTAATTTGTAAGAAACAGAATTTGCTGAGCAGCCCCAAGCTATGGCCATTTATCCCAGAGCTACACATGAGAAAATGGGAATTACTTCATGGGAATCTTGGGGTGGGGGGGATATCTGACTCGAGGAGCCAGAAATGGTGACACCTGGCACCCAGGGGTCCTAGCCCAGCATTGTAATGGCACTTCCCACTTAAGGGTATCACGGATGAACCAGCTTTGTGCTCTGCATTTCACACTTGAGGAAAGTAAAGGGAGAACGGTTTATTCTATGATCCCTGGTTCCTTTGTTCCAGCCCTACTGCGGCTGCCATCCACCTCAGTCCCCCAGTTCAGGACTTCAGCTTCTCTCTTGAACTCACTCCTCCGGTGCTTATCCCACCCATTGCACTGAATCTCTCACGACCAGGATCTTGGTAACTCCAGGACGCTAAATCCAGTTGTTAATTCTTTGTCCTTGTATTGCAGGACTTTGCTCAGTGGATTGCTCCATCCTCCTTGGAATCCCTTCTCCTAATGTTCTTGCCACTACTTCTCCAACTGAGTTGCTGAGCTGTTGAGTGGCATGCCGTCCTTGGATGGCTTCTCCACCGACTTCCATTCTACATCATGGTCATCTTGACTTCGAAGAGCTACATGCTGAACACTCACAAATATTCATTTCCAGACTCTCCCCTGGATATCTCCAGCCAAGTGTCCAAAAGACATCTCACACGAAACATGTCTGTGTTAGCTTTTCATCACTGTGACCAGAATACCTGACAAGAACAACTTAGAGGAGGAAAGCTATTTTTGGGCTCTCAGTTTCTGAGGATTCAGTCTATGGCAGCTGGCTCCATTCCGTTGAACCTGAGGTGAGGCAGAACATCATGGTAGAAGTGGGTGGTAAAGAACTGCTCAATTCATGGCAGCCAGAAAGAAAACCTTCTAAGACGCTGGGGCTGTAGCTCAGTGGCAGAGCCCTTGCCTAGCATGTGTGAGACACTGACTGGATTCGATTCTTAGCATCACACAATTAATAAATAAAATAAAGAAACTTCTTGTAGGGAACACTCCTGGTGACCTGCTTCCTCTAACAAGGTCCCTCCTTCCCAGTAATCCATTCAGCTGTTGATCTATTTGAAGGATCAATCAACCGATAAGATTAGAGCCCTCACTGATCCAGTCACTGCCTAAATGCCCCACTTTGAACCTTGCTGCATTGGGGACCATACTGTCAACACCTGAGCTTTTGGGGGACATTTCAGATTCAAATATAACAATGTAGAACTCTGAGTTCTTTAGCTATCTCCCTATAACATCCCCACCCTGTAGGTATCTACAGTTCAGAAAACAGCAGTTCCATCCTCCCACTTGTCAGGCCAAAATCTTTGGAGTCCTCCTTCACTCTTCTTTTTTTTTTTTTTTTTTTTTTTTTTAATCTCACTTCCAGTCCATCAGCAAATCCCACTGGCTTCACTTTCTAGAATCTGCCCGCATCTCACACCTGCATGCTGCCTGTCTGGTCCAGGCCATGCTTGTTGTTTCCTAGGATTTCTATGATCTCCCCTTAACTGGTTCCATCCTTCTCCCAAGTTCATTCTCAACACTGCATCCAGAGTGATCCTCTTAAAACATGAGTCACATTGTGTCACTTGTCTTATAAAACCCTCTAGTGACTCTAGGAATCAAAGCCCAGGCCTCTCTTTCCTACCTGGACCCTCTCTTTCCTCCCCTTTCCCTTCCCCTCATCCTCTCTGCCCTGGCCACTCCCCCTCCTCACTGGCCTCTAATGTGCCAGGCAGGATCTCTCCTCCAGGCCTTTGTACTTGCTGTTCCCTCCCCCTGGAAGCCTGCTTCCCCACGAATTCTCAAGGTCCATATTCTCACTTCTTCTAGGTCTTTGCTCACAATTTACCTTCTCAGATGTCCAGCCTTCCCTGGACACAGTCCTTAGAGTTTTGGCACTCTTTCCAGACACTCCTTGCCAGCCCCTCTCTCAAGCTGTATTCTTTTCTCAGTAGCACTTGCCAACACTGGTTATCAAATATTTAATGTATTTATATTTTTAGTTGTTCATCCCCCAATAGATCACAAGGCCCATAAGAGCAAGTGGTTTTTTTCTGTTTTAGCCACTGCTGTATCTCCAGAGCCCTTGGACAATGCCTGGCATTTAGTAGGTGCTCAAATAAATATCTGATGAGTAGCTTTATTCATGAAGATGAATGAAGGGACCACTTAGTGTTTATACAAGGCTTTGAGACAGCATAGAAAGAACCCTGAGGTTTCTGCCAGCTCTGGATGATTAACAAGCTGGGTGAGAAGGAAACACTCCCAGAGGAGAATGCCCCTGGGTGGAAGCCACATGCTGGTCTCTCTTGGCCAGCACGCAGCCAGCTCACACCTCGTAGCTTTTGAAGAACTTGTCACAGCCAAGCTTTGCATCCCTCAGCTTCCACCCAGGCTTGCTTGGGTCAGAGGTCTACCCTGAGTGTTCTGTCTCCATCATTAACTTTCCCTTTTTCTCCAGGTGCCAGAGCTTGCAAGCTATTGATGGAAAACAACACCACAGTAAGAAAACAATAAGACCATGTCCAGCTGGGAACTTCCCAACTTAAAAACCTTGGAGTGTATTCAAGGAAGACCAGGATGCTGAAAGTGTCAGCAACTGGATAAAGTAATGACCTAGGGGACTAGTGTGGACTTCCTAGTCAGAAGTAAATACCTCACTACTAACTCTGTCCCCCCTACTAAGTGAGGTATTTATTTATTTATTTATGTTTGGTACGGGGGATTGAACTCAGGGGTGCTCAACCACTGAACCATATTCTGAGCCCTTTTTTATTTTTTATTTGGAGACAGGGTCTCACTAAGTTGCTTAAGGCCTTACTAAGTTACTGAGGCTAGCTTTGAACTTGTGATCCTCCTGCCTTGGCCTCCCAAACCGCTGGAATTACAGGTGTGTGCCACCACTCCCAGCAGCAGTGAGGTCTTTAAACCCACTATTTCCTGCGTTTTCTGTTGCTACAACAGAACACCTGAGATTGGATAACTTATAAAGGAAAACGGTTTATTTGGGCTCATAGTTCTGGAGGCTTGGGAAAGCCAAGATCAGGTGGTTTTATCTTGCTCATCATGCCTGGCATAGCATGGTGGGAAAGTGGAAGGACTGTGGCAAGCATGCAAAAGAGAAAACTGGAGGGGACAGGTTCAAAATAAACCCACCCTCTTCACAACCTCCTCACCTCTTAAAGGTCCAGCCTCCCAACACTGCCACAGTGCCAGTCAGATTCAGTGTGAGTTTCAGAGGGGACAAACCACATTCAACGCACAGCACCTAGAGAGGCAGTGCTTCCCTTGGGGACAGCCTTCCCACTCTGCCTTCCTTGCCTCCCTCCATTTCTCCAGAACTCCTGCTTAGACCTCAACTCATCTGGCCTTGACAGAGTTCTCTGGCTTTTTTTCTTTTCTTTTTTTAACTAACGAAGACAATTTTCTTCTAGATCGAGAGGAAATTTACTAGCATCTTTACAGCATAGGGTTCCTCAGATTTTGTGTTCAATTTCAGTCCAACTTACAAAATGTGAAACCCAGGTGAAGATGGCGTGAGGGAGGGAGCATAGCGTTCAAGGAAAGCAGCGCTGGACTCGGCCTGAGGTTGGAAACCACCCATCTCTGAGCCAGCCAGGGACAGAGGCAAGACATGAGCTTCCCTAAGTGTTTGTCTCCTGCCTATCAAATGGATAGAATGCCTACCTCTAAACTGGGACGATTTGGTAAAATTAGCACATTTAAAGCCTGCAGCACAGCCCACTTGTGGCAGTGCTCAGCAGAAGGGTGTTCAGATGAGACATGAACCCACAGTTTTTTTTATCTGTGTAGAAGCCTGGCAACAGTAGTGTGTGTGTGTGTGTGTGTGTGTGTGTGTGTGTGTGTGTGTGTTTAGCTGGTAGAATCATGGGTGATTTCCAATATATTTTTGTTGTTTTTCTACAAGAAATACATACTACTGGCCAGGCACAGTGGTACACACCTGTAATCCCTGTGATTTGGGAGGCTAAGGCAGGAGGATCACAAGTTTGAAGACAGCCTCAGCAATTCAGTGAGGCCCTAAGTAACTTGCTGAGACCCTGTCTCAAACTAAAAAATTAAAATAGAGCTGGGGAAGTGGCGCTGCACTCCTGAGTTTAATCATAAAGAAAGAGAGAGAGAGGAAGGAAGGGAGGAAGAAAAAAGAAATAAAGAGAGAAAGAGAAAGAAAGAAAGAAAGACTACTTAGAGGGAAAGGAAAGGTACTGGGGAATGAGATTGACCCAGTTATGTTATGTGTATTATGAACTTGACAATGAATCTCACTATCAGTATAATTGTAATGTGCCAATAAAAAAGGAAAGAAAGAAATACATACTACTTATATAATGATGAGAAGCTGAATGACTCTAGAGAGGTGTTATATACTTTTTAAATGTAATTAAAGCATGAAAAGTTTGGAAAAAGAAAAGAAAAACCTGCAGTCCATTTGCCTTTAATAGACATGCCAGCTATATAGCCCCTGGGCAGCGCTGAGGACTGAGACAGAGGCAGGGAGGAGAGGGAAGAGGAAGGGCAATGGGTGAAGGGAAAGAAAGAAAGGAAAGTCATTCTGTGGGCTGGTGCCCACGGAGATTGCCCCTCAGAAGAAATGCTCAGCCTTAGCATGCATGTATGTCCTTCCCCAACCCAACATGGCTCAGGAGCCCCTGGTAGAGGATATGGTGACATAAAGCCCCTCTCTCCAAGCTCCAGACAATGATGACTGTGTGCAGCTTCCTTCAGTTGCTCAGGCAGCTGACCTCTAGCACATCTGAGGAGGGGCCTGTGGCTTCAGCCCTGTGGCTCCTGATCTACCTTCAGTAAACCTGTTTTTTGTCCCTGTCTAGAGTAAAACATGCAGGGAATCCTACTGAATTCCAAAAGTCATCCTAAAAGGATCAACACCTCTCTAGAGTCATTCAGCTTCTCAAGAGAAGCATTCCAATGCCGTGCTCCAGTTAACTATTGCTGCATAACAAACTACCCCATAACTTAGTAGCATAAAGCAACCACCATCTTATTATGCTGCAGATCAGGGACCCGGGGCCCTGTTCTCTGTTCTGCAATGTCTAGGACTAGGTTGGGATGGCTGGAGTGGCCAGGGCAACTGGAATGGTGGCTGTGAGCTGGAACAGCTGGGGCTAAAGGATCCACTTCCAAGGTGGTTTGTCACTATACTGGGATAGCTGGAAAGCGGGGCTCCACAGTGCCTGCTGACACGTGGCCTTTCTAGCATGGAGGCCTGGTTGTTGGACCTCTTACATGGTAGCTCAGGTTTCCACTGTGAGTGTTCTGGCCAGCGAGATGGAAGCTGTGTGACACTATATGGCCTGGCCTTGGAAGCCACGTACATCATCTCCATTAGAGTCACAAACCTGCCCAGATTCAGGGAAGAAGACACAGACCCACTTCATAATGGGAGAAATGGAAAAAAAAAATTAGCAGCCATGTTTTGAATCTACCATACTCCCATATAGGTGATGTATTCCTAGGTCAGATCAGGGTGAGGTGGTGGGACATTGAGTCCTACTGATCAGTCTGCGACTGTACTCCCCTCACCTGTTTTCATCCCTATATCCAACTGTCCTCCCACCAGCTTATGTCTCTCCTATTGGGTAGGTAGGACCTAGGGAGGATTTCAAGCCAGTTCCCTTGGTTCCTACCCCCAACTGGCTCCTGTACTTTATCCCACCAGCCACACTCCCTGCTTTCCCCAGTCTGTGCTCCCCCAGTGTATGAGCATAAAGTAGCTTGCTTTCCGCCTGTGTGACCCTCTGCAGTCCTGCCTGTGGAAATCTCTCAACTACTTATGTCTCCTTTACCATTCTCTTTGCCTTTGAGGATTTATACCATTTGATTTTTTTTCTGTCATTTTAGTGGCACTTCAAGAGAGACACAGGACTGGGACACATAGATAAACTGGCATGTTTAACTGGAAGCCCTTTTCTACCTATGTTTGTTTGTTTTTGTTTGTTTTTGCAATTCTTGGGATCTAATCCAGGGCCTTGTGCATGCTAGGCAAGGGCTATACCACTGAGCTACATCCCCAGATCATTTTATTTTCTATTTTTGAGGCAGAATTTTCCTAAGTTTTCTAGGCTGGCGTCAAATTTGTGACCCTCCTGTCTCAGTCTCCTCAGGAGCTGGGCAGGTGTGCGACACCACACCTCACTCTGCTGGATTTCTTTTGAATGAATGTGTCTCTCTAAGCTGTGTTGTAATCTTCCCTGTCCTATAAAAGTACAGTGTTTGATAGTGTAGTGACCACATTTAGCCTTTGTTGATGATTCAGAGTCCTCCTTATGAACATACATGTTCACCTTGCAATGGTTAAGTTAAGTAGAACTTAACTGTCCCTCCACGATGGGACCCTGATCACAGTTCCCCACAGTGCTAGAATGCTTGACACCTCTTTCCATGGCTGCCTCTGTCTCTGGCTGCCTCCCATCCTGTGCATCTGTGCTGGGGAACTGTGTGACAGCAGGTTAACTTCTAACTTCCTCTTTTAGAATGGCTAAGCCAGATCACTATGCCAGGCTTTCTTTGGTTGCTGTCCCCCACCCACTACTGCTCTTCCCTACGCTTTCTGCCCTTCCCTACGCTTCCCAGACTTGACCTTGGTGGATGACATCAACCAGCTCCATGCCTCATGCTTCAGTTTGGTTTGACCAATTGAAAATCCTAGCTAAGGTTGGAGGCTAGGAGGAAAGTGTTATTAGAGTTCTCTACCCCCCGCCCAGCTTTCTCACTTGCTGGGCCTCACAGCAGCAATGTCTGTGTTTTCACCCCCAAACCACAACTGCTGCCAGCCACTCTCTGGGCTCCAGTAGACTTTCCTTCCTCCTCTGGGGTGGAGGACATGGTCACAGCCCCCCACTGTTGCCACTATTGCTGACTCCAGGGCACCTAGCCTTTCCTTGTGGATTTCTCTCAACCTGTGCCTAAACTCTCCTCTGGTACCTGGGGCGTCAGGGGTGGGGAGCGGGGGGGGGGGGCATCTGTTTCCTGCTGAGATCTGATCAGTACAGAAACCTTGCCTGATTTGCATCTAACACAAGAATAAATAGTTCCCTAAATTCACCCAGCAAGACCATGGTAGAAATCCTGGGTATGAGCTTTGTGACATCTCAGGGACACACAGGGACTTTTGTTTCATTTTATTCACATCCTAGTTTTTTAACTGTGATACAGATAATAAAGGGCACTGGATTACTGACTTCTTACTAGAGTGTATATAAAGAAACCAGGAGAATTCACGATGACGTCCGGAAGTTATATGTCAGGCTGGCAAATATCAACAGCTTGGGGGAAAATATCTGGTTTCCTGATCACAGATCCCTGTTAGGTCTGGAAGGTGAAGCTGAGTATTTGGGGACATCCAGGCCGAGTGATTCCCCCAGGCCTCACATGAGGACTCTCTCAGGTGGACCCACCCTGCCTGTGTGGTTTCCGGTCAGTTTGGCTCTTTGATGCCTTTGTTCTGAGGAAAGTCGTCTGCTTGTCTATTTACTGGGAAACCCAGGCTTGCCCCTGGTTACATCTCACAGTCCAAGGAGCAGCCTGGAGCCCAGCTGCCCTGTGTCCACCTCCATGCCCAGCCTGCACCACTCTCCTTCGTGGACACTCCGTGATTCTTTCGCTGCCTCAGTCGCCTGGCCCTAGTCAGCCCTCGTTTGTCTCTGCTTTGTGTAACTGTCTGAAGAGCGCATATCTCTGGGGAAAAAATCAAGAACTCCTATGGCCACTCATTTCCTGAAGCGCAAAAAAAGAAACATTTCATAATTGCCTCTTAAAGAAGTCAACAGGAAGGGGTAATGTCACTCTGGCTAGCAAGGGGTTGCTGTCATGAGTGGTGAGGTAGCACATGGGGCTGAGGTGCCAGCCAGTAGCTGCACGGGCAGACCCCTCAAGGCCCAGGCCTCCCTGTGACCCACTCCTGCAAAGCTGTGGGCCCTCAGCCCTACTGGACCAGTGGAAGGTGTCACTCCATTCCACAGGGAGGGGACTGAAGCCAAGGAAGCAGAAAGTTGCAGCCTCAGTAGAGAGACGCTTTCACACCCCTCTGCCTTATCCATGTTGCTGTCACTTCTAAGGATTTTTTTTTAACCTAGCCACCCATCCTTGAGTGATACATCTTTTATCAGTTCAGCTTGTCCTCTTGCAGCCCAAGCCGCTCTGAGTCCTTTGGCCAAATGAGCACAGCTAAGGCCCCCCCAGCGTCCCTGTCCAGCAGAGGTGCAGGAGGCCCCATTCTGTTCACTCTTTGCTCATAGATGGGATATAACCTACAGAGACACTGCCTGCAGACCCAGCCTACTTATTCTGTGTCGATGGTGGGGGACCTGGAGGGATGGGGGAAACATGCTCAGGCCCCTCCCACAGCAGGAGGTTCCTGGTTCATGTTTCTGAAAAAGTAGATGGGGTCCAGGTGGGTAGAACACCTGCATGTGAGCCCATGTCCTGTCTTATCCTGTCTAAGCTGCCTGTGGTTTGAGCAGAATATGCTGGAAGTTAGCCATCACAGCTGCCACCAAGCACAGAGAGTTAGGGAAGCTCTCAGTCATGCACTCAAAGCTGAGCTTGATGTAGTCCTCAGCAAGATGTTGCAAGTTCCTAATCTGGACACAGAGGCCAGGGAGAGTGGGCATGGTCTGGAGCCCGGAGCTGGCTATTGCCCACAAGCATAGACACCCTGAGTCAGACCTCCTCCCCACCCACCATCATGGTCAGAGCCTCAGCCTCAGGGAAGTCCGGCTGCCACCTCTCCATAAGTGGCCCTTTAGCGGTTGTGCTGAGTGATCCACTTCCCTAGGGTGGGATGGGGTGAAGTGGACCCATCTTGGTCCCATTACACACCATTACACACTGATGCAACCAGATTTCAACACACACTGCTGAAGAAGCACATCACCGCAGCATGCTGCAATACCTCCTCTGCCTGTGCTCGAGGCTCTGAGTTGGCAAAGGTGGGCATCTCCCACCCCAGCATCTCACTACACTCACTTGCAAGTAGCTTTTGACAGGACCTCTTGAGGCCTTTGAGTGGATTTCTTTCCCAGTGCCTTTTACTCCTGGATGGGATATTAGAAAATACAGATGCTTCAGCCTTGCCCCCATCCTAAAGATCTAACTAAATTGATATGGGTTTCCAAAAAAAATTTTTAATGAAAACTTTTTTTTTTTTTTTTTTTTTTTTTTTTGCACAGAGGATTGAACCCAGGGGTGCTTTACCACTGAGCCACATCTCCAGCCCTTTTTTGTATTTTATTTAGAAACAGGGTCTCATTGAGTTGCTAAGTGCCTTGTTCAATTGCCAAGGCTGACTTTGAACTCACAATCCTCCTGCCTCTGTTGTAGGGACAAACGAGGCAAGGCACTGAAGATAAGTTTTATTTGGCTGCAGCCAGGTTCAGAGGGCACAGCTTTTGCTGTAATCAATTAATCCTCTGAGCCCTGAATTCAGGGAGTTTCAGAGTTTTATACCCAGCATGTAAGGGGAGGGGCTCAGAAGTTCACAGTCTGCAGAAGTTCACATAAAAGCATCTTTTTCTTTCACTGTTTTGGGCAAGTTAACCCTTCAAGGACAACACCTGAGAAAGGGAGAGCTTCATCTCCCCTTTCTTTCCTCCCCCTGCCAGCTGTTACCATGGAGCCCATTTATAACTTATCTTAAAAGTGTAGACATCTCCGTGAAGCCCAACTCAAGGCCAGAGGCCTTGTTTGCACATTTCTTCAAAGTACTATACGGATACGTTTGTGAAAAACTAGTAAGGGGGTATCCAGCACCTGAAGTGCTGGTATCTTCTCGACCAGTAGCCAAATAAACAGGGTGACACGAAAATAGGAAGTTTATCTACAATGGACTCTTTTGCTGACAGTCCTAAAATCAGCCATGGTGAAGAGGGCTTTTCTGTGGAGAAAGGAGGTGCCACTTCACCTCAGCCTCGCAAGCTGCTGGGATGACAGCCATGGCCACCACGCCAGCTTAAATAAAAGCTTTATTAAAGGATAGCATACTTGTAAAAAAAAAAAAAATTGCGCAGACCGTAAGTGTAAAGCTTGGTACATTTTCACAAAGTGAACTTACGCCAAGTAATCGGTGTCTGGATCAAGAAACAGAACATGGGGAGCAACCCCTGCATGTGCTTCGAGTCACCACCCGACTTCCAAGGCTAACCAACAGCCTAGTTTGGTCCAGGCCACTGGTACATGTAGTGTGTGAATGAAGTATTACAGTAGATACCCTTTTGTCTCTGACTTCTTCCACTCAATGTTTGTGAGATGATTCATCCAAGCCATTGTGGTTGTTCACTCCTTGCTGAGGAGTACACTACTGCTGGACTGTTTCTCCATTTATCTGCCCATTCTACTGTTGATGGATATTTGGATTTTAGTTGCCAGTTTGGAACTATTATGACCACTCTTGCTGTGCACATTCCAGAGTGGATCTTTCAGAGAACATGTGTACATTTCTGTTGGGTTTAGACCAAACAGTGGAATTGCTAGGCAAGTCTGGTTGTAAGTAGTTCAGCTTTTGTACTTTATGCTAAATAATTTTCCAAAGTGCTGTACCAATTTCCACTCCCTCCAGCAATGCATGAGAGTTCTGATGCCACACATCTTTGCCAACAATTGGTATTTCTTCTTCTTTTTTTTCTATATCAGTCATTCTAGTGGGTGTATAGTAGTGTCAGTCACAGTGTGGTTTTAGTTTGCATTTTCCTGGTGACAAATACAGTTGAGCACCTTTTCATATGTTTATTGGCCATTTAGGTCTTCTTTTTGGAAGTGCCTGTGGAAGTATTTGAATATGAGCACTTTTTAAAGCTCCTTAGGTAACTCTAATGGAAAACAAAGGTTGAAAACCATTGAACTAAACCACAGTTTAGTATTTGCTGCTTCCTTTTTCAATTTCCTGCCCTTGTGCTTAAAGATGTTTGAATCCAAGTGGACCTCATGGATGTGGAGAAAGATAATCATCTCCCCATGTAAGATGCGCCTCCCAGGAAGAAGCAAGAGTTTGGCATGTTGAGAATCTTTAGGAATGTGGCCTCCACTTTAGAAGGGTCCAGGGAGGGCCTGTGTTGTCCGCAACTACCACAGACATTTCCTGACCACAAAAATGGCTCCTTGTCTGTTCCCTTAGAGCCTCGGGCTATTGTGTGGAGGAAGTAGAGGGCCCTATGCCAGGTACTTCCCAGTTTCTTGGCCAGTGAGAATGGGACCCAGCTCATGTGGGAGTTGTGGTTAGGCTAGGGACAGTGGAACATGTGTTCCAGGGACCTAGGTAGGGTGGAGGGAGGTCTTTGTCCTGAGTGGGAGCATACATGGGTCCAGACTTGGCCAGCTCTTGAATTCTGTGGGTTCACATATGGGTCCCATATTGCACCTGGAATAGCCTCCTCCATCCTCTGCCCTAGATTGCCCTCCCTACAGGGAACCTTGCTCCAGGACCATCCCTGGCCTCCCCACCCCTCCCCAACCCTTCACTCCTCTGAGATTGGCAGCACTTGAATGAGAGCACAGAGTGGCTCCTAATGACATGTCATCTTAATTGAGTTCCCATTATGTCTTCTGTGCTCGTCACACTCCCACTGCTGGACTGTACCCTCATCCCAGAGATGTGGGGCATTTCTTTGTGCTCCCCCACAGTGAGTAAAGTGCCTTTTGGTAACTCAGTACAGCATCTTCCAACTTGAGAAGGAAGATACAGACCACATATAGACTTGAGCTGTTCAGGCATCGAGCCAAGCTGCCCTCTGGAGGCTCCACATTGGCCCACATGCACATATCAGGCTGCTGAGGAGCTCAATGCGGTGAGCCTGGAGTTGAACCACTGGCTGGAGCTAGAATACTGGTGCCTGCACTGGGTATGCACTAAGCCTGCCCAGGCAGAACTCCCTGGTGGGTTTCATTGTCCTACCCAGAGATCAGTGGGAGGAAGCAACTCATCAGTGCTGTCCTGTGTGCTCCTTGAAAAGAGCAGGGTCCACCTTTTATCCACTGAAGTCCTGCCATATGCATGGCATGAGATAAGGAGAAGGACACACATGGACAAAGTTGATATTTTGGAGGCTGGGGGCACAGAGATACTCTGGGCTCTAGGTTGTGCCATAGCCCATGAATTCAGACTTACCTTGGAAATTCCTCCAAGCAGAGGGCACTCATGTCTGTTAGTCCAACTGCAGGTGCTGAGGTTCTCCTAATTGATCCAAATGGTAGGCTGTAGCAGCCAGTGACCAGCTTGTCGTTTAAACCTGGAATGACAAGAAGAACCCATCTTCCTACCATGCAGGAGAGTTCTAATTCCTTCACATCCTTGCCAACAGTTGGCATTTTCTGTCTTCTCCATGTTGGCCATCAGAGTCCCATGAAAAGAGAGAAACCTTCCATGAGCCTATATCCCAGCCTCCCCCTTTTCTTCAGGGATTCCACCACTCCACAGCAAACGTGCTGTGTTAATCAGCCTTCCTTCACTGTGACAGAATACCTGAGGGAAAAAACTATTGAAAAGAGGAAAAACTCATTTTGGCTCACAGTTTCAGAAGTTTCATTCCTAAGCTTCATTGCTTTGGGCCTCTGGTGAGGTAGACACCATGGCAGAAGGGCATCGTAGAGGAAAGCTGCTCGCCTTATGACAGCCAGAAATTGGCAGGGGGCGGGGGGAGAGAGAGAGAAAGAGAAAGTGAGATATCTGGGACAAGACGTACCTTTCCGGGGGCACCCCAGTGACCTTCTTCCCCCTTCCTGGGGACACCCCCAGTGACCTTTTTACCCCCACTGGATCCTTCCTCCTAAAGTTTCTGCCACCTCCCAGTAATGCCATCATCTATGAACCCATCAAGGTATGAATCCACTGATAAGATCAGAGTCTTCATGATCCACTCACTCCCCAAGAGCCCCACCTATGAACACTGCTGCATTGTGGACCAAGCCTTCAGCATACGAGCTTTGGGGATCATATTTCAGATCCAAACCATAACATGTGTCCTTCCATTCTCTCAACCTGAACCTCTGAAGTCTCCTCCACTGGCTCCTCCTGTGAAGCATCTGACATGCTCCCATCTCCACCGTCTGTGCAGTGCTGTCCTCCAGCCCACCTCACCTGTGGAGTCCATCCAGGCTGCTCTCCTCTCCACGGTCCTCCTCATCAACCACTCATGTATCCAGCAAGTATTCATTCTACACCTGCCTGTGCTCGGTGTGGTGGAGATTCAGTGTTAAATGAGACCACTAGTCCTGCTTTCATCAAGCTTATAATTAAGTAGGGAAGACAGACATCAATATTATCAAATGGTTATGTAATGGCAGTGGTGACATGTGCTGCCACAGTGCAACAGCTTCGTGCCAGTTCCTTTCTCTGCACTTGTGTACCTACAAACTTCTGCTTGTCCTTCGAGCTCGTATTCTCCCTGATCTGCAATACCTTTCCGACCACCCACACACACAACAAGGTGCTCTTCTGTTCCCATGGATCTCCACAAAGGCTGAAACCCAGTGGTAGAGACCAGATCACCCTGACTTTGGAACCCCTTGCCTGGCCCAGCTCAGTGGAGGTGCTCAGGAGTTGAATGACATTTCCTGCCAACATTGATCCAACCAGCGTGTGAACATTTCTAGGGTCCAAGAATCCATGCTTTCTTCTCTTTCTTATATAGCCTTTAGTTTCTTTTTTCTCATTATAAAAGGCATTTTGGTTAGGGAATGACAATGTAAATATACTTAATACTGAACTTTATACTTTAACATGGTTAAGATGGCAAATTTTGTGTTATATGTGTTTTACTGCAATTTTTTGGAAATGCAAAGAATAAGTACAAAAAAGGAGAAAAGGGGGGGGTTCTCATATTACTGAGAAAAGACAAAGTATTTGTTAAGATAAAACTGGATTAAAACAAAAGTAATTTGGATTAGGGAAATGCAAATCAAAACCAGAATAAGATACCACTTCATACTCTTATTTAAGGTGGCCATTATAGAGGGGGAAAAAAACAGAAAATGACAAGTGTTGGCAAAGATGAAAATAAATAGGAAATCTTGTACATTATTGATGGAAATGCAAATTAGTGTGGTCACTGTGGAAAACAGAATAATGGTTCTTCCAAAAATTATCATATGATCCAGTAGTTCTTCTAGGAATGTACCCAAAAGAATTAAAAGCAGGGATTCAAAGATATATTTTATTGTGTTTTTCAGCTTTCCATCACTGTAACAAAACATATGAGGTAATCAACTTAAAGAAGAATAGGTTTATTTTGACTCATAGTTTGATAGGTTTCATTCCGTGATCATTTGACCCGATTGCCTTTGGTCCTGTGGTGAGGCAGTAAGTATATCATGGTGAGACTGTGTGATGGAGGAAGTCACTAACCTCATGGGAGCCAGAAAGCAAAGAGAAAGGAAGAAGCAAGGCAGTGGTCCTAATATCCCCTTCACAGACACACCACCAATAACCTAACCACCTCCCAGGAGACCACACCTCCTGAAGGTTCCACTTCCTCCCAATTGTGCCACAGGCTGGGGACCAAACTTCAACACATGGGCCCTTAAGGGACACTTCATATCCAAATTATAGCATTTGTCCACCAGTATTTGTAGTAGCACAGTCACAGTAGCTAAAAAGAACAACCCAATTGTCCAACAGATGAATGGATAAATGAAATGTGTTTTATGCATACAATGAAATATTATTCAGCCTTAAAAAGGAATGAAATTCTGCTACATGCTACAACTTGGATGAATCTTTGCTAGGAAGTTCAAAATTTTCCTCTGAAGTTCCAAAATAAATGAATCTATTAAAATAAACTAACAATGGACAGATTAACATGAGAAAATTATTAACAAGCTTAAGCATAGAGGACTCACAGAAGAATGATTATGCAATAATCCACCAAGTTTTAGAAACTATGTACTCTTATTTATTTTCTTTTGGTGCTGTGGATTGACCCCAGGGCATTACATATGCTAAGAACATATTGAGCTATACCCCGGTGGTCCCTTATTCCTTTCCCTGTAAGGGAGATAGAAATAGAGGTCATGAGCAATTTAATGGGGTAATAAATTATTTTTAGGGAAGAGAATGAGCCCAGAGAACAAGCAATGATCTGGGAAAATGTTCTGTTTGGTTTTCAGTCTCGTGTTCTGTGTTTAGTTTAATTACCTTTGATTTAAAAAAAAAAACTCAGTAAGAAGATTTGAAGACCATTGTGTTCTTGGGTGGATCTGCTCTATAGGTAGATGAGGAAAAAACTTCAGGGAAATCTTTTGCTTGTATTTCCTGCTCTCAAATGCTCTCAGTTAGAGGTCCAGAACAGCATATTTTGGGGTATCAATTTCTGAGCCCCAACATCTTGAAGACATTATGCTAAGTGAAGTAAGCCAGACACAAAAAGACAAATAGTGTATGGTACAATTTATATGAGTTGCTTAGAATAGTCAAACTCACGGAGTCAGAAGGTAGAACAGTGAGAGATACAAGGAGGAGAGTTTCAGTTTGGAATGATTAAAAGTTCCTAGAGATGAATGGTGGGGCGCACAATAGCCTCAGAATGGTACACTTAAAAATGGCTAAAATGGTAATGGTTATATGTATTTTACCAAAATTTAAAAAATAATAATGGAGGTATATTGTCAAGATGTTAGAAAGTTTTAGTATTTTTAATAGTACATTAATATGCTAATATTTCATTTTATTAGTATATTAGAGGCAAAATGAAAGTTATTCACAATCACTAGGTAAAGACAGCCTCTGCAAAAATTTCAGTATGTATCTTTTCATTCTTGTTCTCTGTCCAAGGAAGAATGTGTGTGTGTGTGTGCGCGCGCCTGTCTGTCTGTCTTCGGAGGACATGCTGGACCTACAGGAAGAATCTCCTCACTCTGTGTCCCACTGTCCCCACTGGTGCTGCATCATCTCTTATGGCCATCCAGGGCAGGTCTGTCCCGGTTCTGGACATCAGTCCTTTGAATGATTTCTCACAGCTGATCTAACTCCCCTGCACTCCAGGGTTGTGATTCTCTGAAGATGCTCATTTCTTTTATGGGTCTAAAAATATACTACCCAGAGGGACCAGTGATATGTCTAAAGGGGTGGAGAGCAGAATGAGGGCCTCTCACACCCTACAGATGCTGCCCATCTTAGCTATGGCCACCTGAGTCTGCAGCTCTTAGACTCCCTCAGTCTACTTGTCTGAGCTGTGCTAGGCTCAGGTCCCCCGACACCTGCCTTGGTGCACTCGATTCTTGGACCTGGTCCTGGACCTCACATTCTAGAAATGTACCCAAAAGAATTAAAAGTAAAATAGTGTATTCCTGTTAGTTCTGCCTTAGATCCTGCCTCTCCAGCCTGTTAGGAGGCTGTGATCTGTTGCCACAGGGACAGATCACCCCTTATGAGAGGGCTTGGAAAGGAGTAAGGGTTCCACAGTCTTGGGGTCCTGCTGGGCTCTGGGGACTGGCAACTGCTTCCTCTGTTCCTCCTATGAGAAGTTGTCTCCAACTCAACTGCGTGGGTAGGGATAAGCCAGCAGCCAGAAGTATGGCTCCCTCCAGCACAGGAGATCTATAGGTCATAGGGGCTGTCACAGGCCTTAATCCAGAGCCATGCTGCAGTCTTCACATCCTGTGAGAGTCCCCTCATTTGGGCCCAGCTATGCCCTCCTTCCCCAACTTTGCCACCTAGTCCGGGATCCGGAGCATCGCTGATATTATTGGCAGGAAGAAGTGAAGCAAGAGGTCACAGCCACTCAGATGGCCGAACTTCATGTTCATGCCCACTGATTAGGGACCTTCAAGTCCATCCACAGACACATGGCCCTTCTCTCTTGGCTCTGAGGCCTCCACGGAAGGGTTTATTTAATATTGCAGCCAGGATCTTTACAGCCCAGTACTGAGAAGATTAACTTTTTATTGCAACTTTGATTAATGATTGATCAAAAACTGATACTAGAAACACCGAAGAACAAATTTGCCCTAGAGATTAGGAAAGATCTACATCTGCCAGGCTGATTAGGGGCCTCTCCACCAGTTCCCTCTCAGATCAAATGAGGGCAGGGGTGCATCAGAACTCTCTCATGTTTGAGCACACACGCGCACACACACAGAAAATAGATTTAAATGTCCTCAAAACCTTTAGGAATTAGGCCTTAAATTGTAAATAAATGGAGCAATGGACAAAACAGAAGACCTAGAGAATGTTAATTAATAGAATGTTGCTTTCTTATTTTTGTTCCTGTTAAAGTCTGTTACAAGTTAGCAGCTTAAAGGGAAATTTGAGGTGTGAGGAAGAGAGAAGTTTGTGTGAATGCCACAGCCTGAGCTTCCTAGAGACCTTGAGTCCCATAGAGCTGCCATCTGAGATGTGTCCAGCACCAGGCAGGAAAAGGAAGGGGAGGGGATACTAAACAAAAAGGTGGTGTTTAGTGAGCACTTGTCCTGGGGTTAGGCCATGCCTCCAGGGTCTTGGATTGGTTTGATGGTCTCTGAGTTTGGACTGCCACAGTGGAATGCCCAAGCCAAGTCAGTCACTCAGGGTCCCTAACCCATGTCCTCAGAGACTCCAGACAAGGCACCTGCACTTTCACTGGGTTCTGCCAGTGCTTGCCCTCTGGGAGCCTCCAGGGAACAGGACACTGGCTGGAACCCGTATTTCTGCCCCTTAGTTCCTTTGTGGTGCCCTGGGGCACAATGACAAGTGGAAAACTGGCAGATCTGCTTCTAAACTGAAACTGGAAATCACAGCCTCACACCTCCTAATGCTGGGGTTTCTTTTCCACGGGGACAGTCCCTGAGGGAGAAGGATGCCATTCAGTGAGGGCAGTGGGGTGACTGGTCTGCAGCCTAGTGTGGGGGTGGCTCAGTGCTGCAGGGCTGGCCGACACACTGTGGGCCCTGACAGGCTGCTCTCTCCAGGAATCACTAATTTCATTCTCACATTGAAAGCTTTTCAGTACTGTAGAAGGGGCCCCAGGCTCTCTGCTATCGGGGCCGGTTTGTACAGGCTGCCGTCCCCGCTACACACAGGACTTTGTTGGTGGAAGGACGTGCCACCTCAAACAGTTTGAATTTAACTGAGGATCAAAGATCAAGAACCCTGGGCTCCACCCAATGCGCGCGAGCGCACACGCACACACACACACACACACACACACACACACACACACACACACTTGTTTGTGCTCACCCAGGCACAAACCAGCAAAGGCACTGCTTTGGGGCAGCTTTGACAGTACTCACAGATTTCCTGAAGAACCTGGAGGGCACAGGGGGAGCAGCCAAGGTCCATCTCCACCTGCCAACTCCGTCCTGTCCCTTGCCTCTGAAAGAGGAAGTCCTCACAGTCCTTAAATTAAGGACTGAAGTCGCACCCTCTCATAGCCCCATGTTTGTGAATTATCTCCATGGTTATGTGCCTAATGTCTGCCTATTATCACTAAATTTCCTTGAGACCCAGGTCTGGTCTGGGTTGTTCGTTGTGTATCTCAGGCCCTGGAGTAGACCCAGCATACAGTAGGTGCTCAAAACCGATACACATCTGACGAGTAAGGACAGGCCTCGAAAGACCAACAGAGAGACAGTGCTCCAGCAGGGGGTCTGCATCCAGGTTCCAGTGTCCAGACCCCATCCCAGCCCTCCAAGCACCCTCATTTGAGAATGCTCAAGAGACATGGACAAATGCTCCAGCTCTGCTGCCCACAGCTCCTCACCCCCAGCCCGTGGACTGCCTCGACTATCCCAGTATATACAAGCACTTTCTGAGGGCTGTGGGCTTAAGTGGGACAGCTTCCCGTGGCATGGATCTGTATGTACCCTGGTTTTGCCCCCTCCCCACCCCCCAGCTACACAGATGAATTTCACATAGCCTCATGTAGATAATCAGGGACACTTGGTTCCCTGGGCCACCAAGAAAAGATAGGCCACTTTCAGCCTGTGGATTGAGAGGAGACAAACTGGGGTTGGGACGTGACCATGATTTTTAAAGCAGAAGGCAGATGAAGGAGGCTGGCAGATGGTTCTCTGGGAGACGTGGATGGAGGAAGCAACCCTGACATTTGTCTTCCCAGGTTCACTTTCTCATCAGCAAATAGGGCTTGTTCTTGTGTGTTCCATGAAAGGTGATCGAACAGAAGATAATATGGCAGACTTTGGAACTGAACTACCTGGATAAACACCCAACTCTGTGATTCGTGGGCTGTGTGTGACCTTGAATCAATGACTAAATCTCTTTTTGCCTCTTTTTCCCCCCTTTTTCTGTAAAATGGAAGCAGTTCTAGTGAATTCTGTGAGTGGATTCACATTCCTGACGTGTGGTGAGGACTCATCATTGGCAGCTTTTTTTCTCTTAGCCAGAACCGTGAGGGTCTAATGAGATGATGGGTTCGAGCACAGGTCCCAGACTATCAGTCAGGAACCTGGGAGAGTTTTGTGGATATCCTGAAGCTCAGTTTCCCTGCCACATTTGTCTGGGGTGGGACAACCGTTTTAGTTATTTAATGTTAGGCTAGAAGATGTACCAAGGGAGGTGACAAACTGAAACCACCAACCGTTTGAGCTGTAGGCTGCATCGAAGCAGATGGTGAGGGCCCCAGGGCCAGCCCACTTCCTCCCTCTCTGCCATGTATCTCCCTCACACTAGCCGGCTTCCCAAGGCTAGAGGAAGTGGGGCCAGGACCAGGCCTTCAGAGTGTGCAGAGGGAACCTGGGCAGGGGTTGGCAGTTGTCAGGGTAAGGACAGATGCCTCTGAGGTCTTGCTGGGTCGGAGGGCCACTGTGCAGTAACCCCTCCCCTCTCACATCCATGCCTGCCCAGGACTCCCTTGAGGTTGTAAACCATTGTCTGAAAGGTGTCCAGCCCAAGAGAGGCAGGCTGGAGAGGAGCAGAGCTGAATCTTTTCTCAGAGGAAATGCAGTTGTGGTTTTGAGACGTTCATATTTCACATCTGTGGTTGGCGTTTCCCAGGGTTCTCCGAGGTGAATGCAGGGTCAGCCCCATGTGGACAAATAAGGTTCACAGTGACCTTAGCAACAGGCTTCACTGCCCATTGGCTGCCACTGCTGCCGCCAGCCAATGGGGCCTCCGGAGGCAGCACCCAAGCTGGGTGACACTTCCACATGTGCAGGGGCCCAACTCTGTCACAAATCACTGCCTTTGAAGCACTAAGAGCACTCTGGACAAAGGTGGACGGGGGCAGGGTGGAAAGAGAGGACAGCCCAGGTGCCTGTGTTTCAGAGTCCACCTGACTTGAATGCTCTCACAGCACCCAACCAGCACCCTGGCCTTGGCAGCCCGATCCCACCTTGCCAGGACAAGCTCTGGCTGTCAACCTTGAACTCCGCAATAGTAATCATTTCATTAGTGCTGCCTGGTTTAGTTCCATTCATTTCTCTTTTGTGCCAGGCAGTTTGGCTAAGTACCTGCAACACCTTGTATCTTTTATCCCTCTCAACAACCCTGGGAGTCAGTGAGTCCCATTTTACAGATGCAGAAACTGAGGCTAAAGGAAATAGGTACTAGCCCAAGGTTCTAAGAAGTGGGGAAGCCACAATTTAAACCCAACTGAAACAAGTGTACATCCCATGCTATTAGCCAGCACACTGCATGCACTGTCACCTTGACACCTCTATGGCTCAGTGCCTTCATATTGAGACACGGGGACAATAATACCTGTGCCTCACAGGGTTGGGCGATGATTGCACTGAGTGATTTATGCCTGGGAACCTAGTGCAAAGTGCTGGATTGTCCAGTTGCACACCTCAGCAACAGCAGCCTTGGTTCCCCACCCACGGCATGCGCCACAAGCAGCTCGCACGTTCTGCTCTCTCACAGAGTGTAATGCAGAAACATTGAGGTTTGTGGACCAGACTTCGCTGGGCCCTCATATTTGGTTTCCACTTCCTTTTTCTTAACCTTCTCCTACCCCCACCCAACTACATCACAGATGTGGGGAGGCCAGAGAGGAGCCTGCTGCTTGAGGGCTTCAGCCTGCTCAGGGGACAGGGCTGGCTGGGCTGGAAGGGTCGAAGTTCTAGGGCCAGAAGGTGGAAGCGTCCAGCTGTAAGGACAGCCATCTGTCATCTCCTCTACCCCAGACCGTGCCAGGAGTTACAGCACTGTTCCCCTGAGAAGCGTTTTCTGGATACAAATGATCTGGAAAAGATGGAAACCAGCGACTGGAGTTGTGGCTCAGTGGTAGCACACTTGCCTGGCATGAGTGAGGCACTGGGTTCGATTCTCAGCACCACAAATAAATAAATACATAAAATAAAGGTCTATCAACAACTTGAAAAAAAAATATTTATACATATATTTTTTAAGATGAAAACATATATATCTTGTAAGCCAAAATCCCGCTCCTCACAATCTGCTCTGTGTGCACCAGCACGAGATAGCGCCCAAACACTCATCGGCAGCAAAGAAAACCAGTGAACTGAGCATCAATGGACAAGAGTGCGCCGCGTCCCGTGGCACCAGCCGCGATATTGTATGCTAATACTGTAATGACGAAGGGTTCTCATTAACAGAACGATGAGTAAAAGACTGTAGGTGGTCTAATTCCTTTTGTAAAATCTTTAACAGGGCTGGATTCTTAAGCACACTTTTGGAGGAGATCAAATCCCTAAAAAGTACAGGAATGATCACAAATGTCACTTTAGTTTTGGCCGCAGAGGAGAGTTGGGGTTGTGAATAGGAGGGACACATGGGGAGATTTTGAGGTGTTGTCTCTTGACCTGGGTGTGGTTATATAAAGGTTTGCTTTATGATTATGAGTTAAAACCGAACATATGTGATGCATACTTTTCTGCATGATTATTGTTTCACCATACAAAAAGTAAATAAAAAGTATAGGGGCCAGGCACGGTGGCACACTCCTATAATCCCAGCAGCTGGGGAGGCTGAGGCAGGAGAATGGCAGATTCAAAGCCAGCCTCAGCAACTTCGTAAGGCCCTAAGCAACTTAGCAAGATACTGTCTCAAAATTAAAAAATAAAATAAAATTTTAAAAGCTGGGGATGTGGCTCAGTGGTAAAGCACCCCTGGGTTCAATCCCCAGTACCAAAAAAAGAAAAAAGCATGTGAACATCTTCTGGTTCTGAACAGTGCCGTGAATGGACAGGGAGCTCTTCCCCACCCTGTGCCTCTTTGGGGACAGCACTGCAGAGTGCCACTACTTACTGCACTAAAGCTGTCACTGCTGATTGAAGCTAAAGACCACTGTGGAATGCAGAACAGGAGGACATCCTCTGACATGTTCCTGCAGTCAGGGAAGATTGGTGGTGTGGGAACAGGAGCTAGGAGAAACCATGGTCAAGATTTGTCCGATTGTCAGGGAACTTAAGGAGCAGAGGGAATCCTGCAAATGACCCTGCCTGAGATGTAGCCTCACTTTGCCCCCACATAGTGCCAACTCAGCTGAGTCCCTCTCCTGGGACCCTCTCTTCAGAGATGCCTGTATTTGTTGATTATCCACCCTATGCCTGGTCCCTGCAGAATTCAAGGAAGAAATGGCCTTGAGCAATGGCCAATGCTGGAAGCTACAGAGTGCACCGTGAGGAGTCCAAGGCCACAGGATGAGGTTTTCCGGACTCTCTGCCCTAGGGACCTGGTTCTCTCCATGGGTGCAGACCTTATTTTCTTTATCCTCTTTTCCCTAGGCTGGCATGGGCCTTACCTGTAGTTAACAACTGCTGGCAAGAAAGTGTATCATGTGTGTTGTAGAGAGTAAGGTCCATTAGGATCCTGCTGCGCGAGCCACCCCCTGGGCCCCCTGCCTCTCTGGATCTCCCAGTCCCTCACCAGACAGCCCTGGCAACTGGATCCAGCTTCCTCAGGGGTGCCCAAGGCGGCTGCCCATGGGCCCTTCTTACACAGTACATCCTGGCAGATGTTAAAGGTGACCCTCCTTTCTCTTCTTCACACTAAATATGACTAATATCCGTAACTCTTCACCTCTGGCCCTCGACATACTGATTATCCAATCTGGAGAGACACAAAAGTATCTAGATGTGGTCTGAATGGGCAGAAACAGGGATGTGGATGGAAATTTGGGGTTTTCTTGCTTGCTTTGGCAGTTGGGGGATTTGAGTTGTAACGGTGATGGCCGCTGGCATGGCCTCAGGCACTGCAGGAAGATTCAGAGTTGCTGCCTGTTGCTTCTTTCTTTGGTGTTCTCTTGGCCTTTACATAGGTGCTATTTTGATGTAAAAACCTGCAGCATAGCCCTCAACAGCACTGTTGTTTCTCCTCAATGAGCTTGAAAACTCCCTGAGGCAGCTAGCTGGTGGTAAGCACTCTTTAAATGTTAGCTAGTATTATTTGCTTTGTTATTTTATTATTTGAACAGACAATCATTTATGGCATTTAATGAGCATGTACTATGTGCCAAAAACTGTTAGGTGCCAATATAGCAGAGAACAGAATAGACCTGTCCCTGCCTGCCAGAGCTCCCAGGAAACTCTGAGAAGACTTGTTGATTGAATGATAAACCCTGATTGCACTCACTGTGATTAACACTTCCATAACCAGACATCTTTGGGTACCTTCTGTATGATCAACTGGGAACACACCCTCAGGCGCTAGAATGTAAGCAGTTGGAGGAGACCATTGTGGGAGTAAAAAAAAACAACTGCACTTGAGGCTGGGGCTGGGGCTGTAGCTCAGTGGTAGAGCACTTGCCTAGCATGTGTGATCCTAGTTCTGCCACAAACCCACTGTGTTACCATGGGTGAGTTCTCGACCTCTCTGAGTCTCAGTTATTTTACCAGTAAAATGGGGCTAACAATGCATCCAGAGGCACAAAAGAATCAAATAAGATCACCATGCTCCAGGGTGTGCTTTTCACATTTTAGTCTACAGAGCTTCTGATGGCCTAGAATTAAATAGCAGCACTTTTGTGCTGTGACCTGAAGTTAACCATCAATAACTGGTCGCTATTGTTAAGCACAAGTGGGGGGAAACAGGAGTCACTGCAGGCCAGCAGGCTCCTCATGGCTTGGCCAGGCTTTGTTCTTCAAGGAAGGGCAGGGCTCCGAGAATTGCAGATTATAATGCAGGCAAAGGCCAGGGGGCAGGACTCCCAGGGCAGGTCTGGGAGAAGCAGGCTGGGAAGGGAGGTGGTCAGCAACCTCGAGGCCTGAGTGAGGAGTCTGCCCTGCTCTCCAGGCAAGCATAGGGCACTGGAAGCTGGGTGTGGAGCAGCTTCAATGAGACCAAGGCACATGGTTCCATTTTGAGCTGCAAAGGATCAAGAGAACATCTTTTCCAGCATTTTCTCTCCCCAGGCAGACAAAGGCGAGGAAACAGTGAATCTCCAAGGTCACACAGTAAAGACTAGCCCCAGGACCAGGACCTCTGCCTCTGCATTGGTAGAATCCAGTTAAGGTGAGTTTGATCCCAGTCTATAACCCCCTGGAAGGAAGTCCTAGATTTATATATATATATATACACACACACACACACATATGTATATATACATATTTCTGATTATAAAAGCAATAGGTCATTGTAGAGGTTTTTAAACTATAGACATATAAAGAAAAAATATAATCACCTATAATGCCCTATCTAGACATTATCACCATTAGTATTATAATGTATTTCCTCCCTATGTATTCCATTATATATTATATATTCATTATATATTCATTAGGTTGGAATTATTTTGCGTATGGTTTCATAACAGAGTGTTTTCTGAGGAGGGACTGTTTTTGATGCAGAGGAACTCTAGAAAATCTTTTCCTTAAAAAATAAAAAGTGCAAAACCCCGGTGTGCATGTGTGCATGTGCCGTGGTTGAGAGGACATCCTGCAGGGCTGCAAGGTGGCTCTGTCAAGCATCCGGTGGGTGTGAGCTGTGCCGCGGTGGCTGTGGCCAGCTCCTCTTCTCCCCTGGCCCAGCTACAGCCTCCTGCCTGTGGGCGAGACAGTTTTGATGAGTCTGCACTCACCCTTCCTTTTCCAACACAACGCTGTGATCATCCACTCCACCAGAAGGCACTTAGGGCTCTGATCACTCTTGTTTATCAGTAACAACAGCATCTTATTCCGGGCAGCATCTCACCTGAGACTCACACGACCTGTGAGGCAGGTCCGACCAGTGCTGCTGGGCCCACTCTACAGATGGAGCAGTCTAGAGGCTTATTAGAGGCCAACCCAACTAGTTAAGTGGCAGAGCAGGGACTTTATGCAAATCCAAATGTGTCCAATTCAGTGACTTTTCCTTTAAGTGATTTCCTTTATTCCAGCTTTTCCTGAGCCAAATCGGAACCCCTGAGATAGGGAGGCCAGGACTGAGAACGCTGTATTACTGGTGTGTGAAGGGGCCATGGACTCCATCCTGGGGGTCTTTACCCAAGCCCTACAGGCTCTGACTGGCTGTCCTGGGTGGTCTGACCTCATGGCAGCTCATCTGGGATGACTCAGAACCTATATCTGAGTTCTGAGTGAGGTTTGGGGAGTGGGTCCAAGGAGGCCCTGTTTCCTGTAGAAGTGTCCAGCAGGGGCACTATTCCTGGGGACATCCTTCTTGACCCACCCAAGACACGGAGGTTCTGTTTCCTGCCCAAGGTTCCCTTCCCTCCAGAGCCTCCCAAACCAGAGGAGGTCTTTCCCAGCTGGGCTGTGTTACCCTGTGAGGCTGACTCCAACCAAGGCACAGGGACTTGGGGGAGCTGTATCACTAGGTGGTTCCCCCGTGTGTCCATTTCCTATTGCTGCTATAATGAATCACCCTAAATTTGGTGACTTACACAATACAATTCTGAGGGTCAGAGGTCCAAAACAGGTTTCACAGGGTTAAACTTGAGGTGTCAGCAGGGCTGCGTTCCTTTCTGGAGGTTCTAGTAAAGAAATCCATCACCCATGTCCATCTTTCAGAGGCTGCCTGCATTCCTGGGCCTGTGCCACCTGCTCCATCTTCAAAGCCAGCAATGTCTTTGACATAATGCCATTCTCTGGTTTCACCCTTGCTGCCTTCCTCTTCCCTATTAGAGATACTTGTGATTACATTGGACCCAGACAGATAATACAGGTTGATCTATTTTAAAGTGAGCTAACTAACAACCTTAATTCCTCTTTCCACATAACATGGCATATTCACAAGCTTCCTTCACTTGGAGATGGACTTCTTGATTCCACCAGGCACCATTTTGGCCTACCACACCCAGACATGGAGGAGGAGGAAGGCAAGGCTTATGTACCATGCCTGGGGGATCCCAGGAAGCTGAGCCCTTCTCATCCAGGCACCCTGCACTTTTCAGGGGCTAGGGCCAAAGTGCAGTCCCTGAGGACTCGGACACTCAGTCTGAGGCCAGCTCCAGGACTGGAGGGGCATCCAGCCACATACCAGAGCCACTCCAGTGCATCCCTGGCTCCCTCTGATCTCTGGCCCCAGTTCACCTTTCTCAGGTAATAACAGCCTGTCTTGCTCATTTCCTTTCTCCTGTCCTTCTCTGGGCCTTAGGCTGGGACCTCAAAGAGATCCCAAGGAAGTGAGGCCCCTAAGCCAGACCTCTGTCCCTGGACTGCTTGGTGAGGGCCTGATGGATCTGGGATTCCTGCAGAAGGTTCTGCTGGCAGAACAGAACGCGGGGGCTGGACAAAGCCTTTCACCCTCAAGTAAGTTAACCAGCTGGCCCTGGTTTGCCTAGGACTTCCTCACTTTTTGCAATGCAAGTCCCAAATCCTGGGAAACTCTCATTCCTGAGCAGATTGAGACAGTTGTTCACCTTATCTGCAAGGCCTTTTGAACCTGCAAACCTGCTCTGGATCACACCGCACCTTGCATAGCTGGATTCCTGGATGCAAGGGAGACTTGGTAGCTGAGGAAGGACCCTGAGCCAGTGCCGGGACATTCCCATCAGAGTCGCAAGCTGTATAGACTGTGCCTGTGTCAACAGCACAGAGCTCCTAGCCATAGCATGGGGGAGAGTAGAAAGTGCATTTTCACCTGAGCCTCTAAAAATATAGCAACCTGGTCACTTCTGTGTGGTCTATTACGGTTGGCTTTAATAAATATTTTTTATTTCTACCTGTATTTCTTCGTTTTTGTACAACTAAGCCATGTTCCTTTTATTTGTGTATGTTTTCAATAAAAGAAAGTCATTGATGACTCAGCCCTCCCTCTCCAGTCCTGCTGAGGGAAACGGGCCAGTTGTGCTGCATGGTGTGCACACAGTGGCCCTTATTCTGGGGCATTGAACTTGCCTGCTAATTGGTCATGCATATTCTGCCCAGGGCTATACTGCAAGGACAGGACTAGTTACTCCTTTGTACCCCCTTGTCTCTCAGCCTATTCCCCTGCACCCTGGGGCTCCAGCCAGGCTTGTCCCTTAAGGAAGGACTCAGAGCCGAGAAGGTGAACAGGCCAGTAGGAGATGCTCTCAAGTGGGAGAATGCGGAGGAAAGGAGCCATTTGCCCCTGGGGACCCTCAAGTCTGGTTGGAGATATTGGGTACCCTAAAGACCACGTGAGAAGTGAAAGGCAGGTGGAAGAGCCCAGCACCAGATGGTGAGACTGCCTGAGAGCTGCCAGAGGTCAGATAAGGGACAGCCCCAGGGCCACACTGTACAAGTCTTAAAATAGCCAGAAGCTGAAAATGGGGTATCCTCGAGTGCCCTGAAGCAAGACCCCTCCACACACTTAGGGGCAGATCGTCTCCTAGGCCCAGAATTCTGGCTGCCTGCCCCTTTATGGCAGAAGGGTGGTGGTGAATAGTCACCAAGATGTTCCAGTCCAGGACGGTTGGACACCCCTTCAAGTCCCTCTTCCCTGCCCGCTGCCCCCATACTACATTGGAATGCCAGGCCCCAACCCATGCTGTGGCTGTCCCAACCTCTGGACTTCTAGTTCCCTTCCCCATCTCAACAAGCCCAGCAGGAGCTCTTGGAGGGGAGCCCTGGATCCCCAGCAGAGGCAACTACCCTCCATCTCCCACAGGCAGTGTCTGCAGTCCCCATCTCAGTGCACCATTGTCCTGGTGAGGCCAACACAACAGGACTTCTTGCTTGGCTCATAGCTTCAGAAAAGTACTCACAGTTCTGGACTAATGACTCCCCTCCCAATGGAACCCAGATCCCACACACCAACTCTGTGTCCCCGTAACTCCCTCATTCCATGAATTCAGCTGGCTCAGAGAAGCCAGAGGTCTGGTTTAGAGTAGAAGAACAAGTCGCCTTGCTCTGACAGAAACATGGCTGAAAAGGCCTCTTTGATCCCTAGAGCTGAGACTTGGCAGGCCAGAGTCCTCTGGAGCAGACTTGTGAGGCTCAGCTGCCCCCTGCACAGAGGCCAAGTTGCAAATCTATCTGTGTTACAGCGCCCTAGGGCCCCACCCCCTCAAAACTGCAGGTGGCCTCCTGGGTATAGGTGGGGCATTGCTTCTCTTGAGGGCCAATCCAAACCCCACCCTGTTGGGGCCCCCGAAGCCTGTGAACAGCAGAGCCATGTTTTCTGGAGTGTCAGGAGGGGGGGGTGCTATCCTGAAGCAGCTCCAGCTTTTGCTGTCTTCCATCAAGGTCCCCAGATGCTTTTATTTTTTATTTTATTTTTTTCCATGCTGGGGATGGAATCCAGGGCCTTGTGATTGCCAGGCAAGCATTCTACCATGGAGATACATCCTCAGTCCACCAGGTAATTTTCTTGGCATAGAGGACTAGTGCCCCTTGCCAATTTTTTCGAGCTTCCACCCCAGGCCTCAGTTTCCTTCTCTGCAGGCAGCCTGATATTGTGGAACCACCCCAGGTACTGGGCACAGACAGATGTGGGTTGGAATCCAACCTCCATACTGATGAGCTGAGTCATCCTGGGCAAGCCCCTTATGCTTATTGAGTGTTGGTTTCCTGGTCTGTGAACAGGGATATGTGTATGGCAAGGAGTGGGGGTGCCAGTGCAATGGTGCATATGGGGTGGCACAGTGCCTGGCACAAAATGGGCACCGGAGTTCTACATTATTATAAAGCCAAATTTTGAGGTCTTTTTTTAGTCATCTCCTTGGGTGAGGAATAGGAAGCTGGGTGACTGCCCCACCCCTTTCATTCAGTTTCCATGTCTTTGCATCATTGACTCCAGGATCTCCCCAGTTGAAATTAAACTCAGTGTGGACTCCATAGACCTGTCTCACCACTGAACTCAGAGAAGTAGGGGCTTCTTCCTTTTGCAACTCTGACCTCAGATGAGCAGTAGAAATGGGTCACTCTGGAGCTGCCTGGATCTAAAAAAAAAACTACCTGGCCATTCATCTAGTCTTTAGACTTAGTCCCACAAGGGAGCTGTGGCTGATAAAGCCAAGTTCCTCCCGGCCAAGTGCTTTTACCCCTGGATAAGGCATGTGTAGGTTTCCCATTCCTTCCCAGGCCTCCTGCCTCTGTGACAGTTGGCAGAAGGGGAAAAATGTTAATGCTGAGTTCCTATGAATTTGACACATCTTGGGTGTGGAGAGTGAGTCCTGCCCAAGAAATGGCATTACATTTAACAGAGAAAAAACATTTCCTTGTGTGCTCCAAAAGAGTGACTTGCAAAAAAATCCATAACCCCTGCTCCACTCCCTGGCATCCCTGAGAGGTTTTTGGGATCTGTACTCAGTGGTCCTAGAGAATGACAGCCTGGGCGTGCCCCAGTTCCACCAACCAGAAGGCATCATTCTGGAGAAAAGAACTCCACCTCCAACCAAGCCCAGGGCTTTTCCCAGAATTTCAGTTCTGTCCTTGGCAGGCTACCTCTGGAGATGTCCAGAGATCTTATCCCTGAAGTCAGGGTGGTCACAACATCCTGCACACAGTTCTCTGAGAAAGTGGATACACCAAGAAGGGATAGTTTGCATATTTGCCTGTAGCTTTCTTCCCATTGCCAAATGAGTTGAATTAACAAACCAGTCCATTTATAGTGACACCTTTGGAGCAAGGCAAGAGAACTCTTATTACTGACCCAGAAATGCCCTTAAACATCTGTAAACTTAGCCCACTGTGGGAGTTTTAGCTGGTGTGGCTGAGCCCCACGTGCTAGCTTATCCCATTGGAAAGTGGTACTTGATGACCATGATGTCATCACAACCCCAAGAAATACCTTTCAAAGACTGCCTAGCTCCCTCAATCAAGAGCTTCTACCAGGAGTGCTTAGACCAAAACTCTTAGGAATGACCCACAGAAGCATTGGCAAGTTCTTAGAATGATCTTAAACTTTCAGGCCCAGATTTGGCTCAAATTATAATGATGTTGTTACATTCCAGGCACTTTGTTAACGATTTACCACCAACAGCCATCACCTTCAGGTGAGCAGTTGGGTCTTATGTATCATATTTGTCTTCTGGGCAAGGGCTAAGGTCCATGGTGGTCTGGTTGTATCCCACACAGCCCCAGGACCTCCCTATCTTGGGAGAGAGGTTGCAGAGTTTGGCAACTCTTCTCTGGACATCCCAAGGTGTTAGTCCCATGAGTTGGAGGACAGCAGGTCTCCATCTTCTTTCTGAAGGTTGGGTACTGATGGGCATAATTCTATCATTTTGGTAATGTGTAATTGATGAATTTTGCTTGTTAGTACTTGAGAGACTTCAACAGCTGCTGGGACTTCATAATACCCACTGCCTACTCTCCATCAGGGATCAGGACAGAGTAAACAAGGCAGAAGTAGGCACTGATGTTTGTTCTGGGTTACTCTCTCCTTCCTCCCATCACTTCTCAGTCTACTTTATCTGACTTCACAAGCCCAAACCCCACCATCATTAACTAAATGCTACCAGCTAGAAAATCCCAGATAGAAACCACAGGAGGTTGACCAGTCTAGTTCTTCTTGGTAAAGACTGGGTCCTAGAAGAGCTAGAAAAGGCTATCTTGTCCATCACTCTGCCCCCAGGTGAAGATATTCTTGAAAACCCCAAGTGGATTTTCTGATGAGCAGGGCTTACAATGGGGGCCTGTCCAGGCTCCCACGTACACTCACCCAGCATGAGCACCTACCACTCACAGCTTCTGAGATCAGAGAATTGTACTTCCTGAGCTCGGCAGAAAATCTGTCAAACTTTGCCCATTTTTCCCATTTACTCATCATTTTCTCATTTAGCCTTCCCTTTCCACCAAGGGCCAACACTCCTTCCAGAGCCTTGGTCCCAGTTATTGATTTCTGGGACTGAGTGTGGAAGATGTATCTACATGTATCCATATCCCTAAGCAATGCTATCACTGCCATGACCCTGTTCCCTAGGTGATGCTGGTGATACACTCAACTTACCTACTGCTGGGTGCTATTAATGCCCTAGGGCTAGAGACAAGGGAGAGAGATGATTAAAACCCATACCTTCCACCCTCAGACATTTTGTACAATTTGGGCCTGACCTTAAGGGAGAATTATCATATATTAGTGGTTCCCTAATTATAGTTTTCAGAACCACTGCTCTGATCAAGTATATCCCCTTATAAAGATTGTGTGTAATAGCCCAGACAGAACTCTGGGAAGATATGGAATTTTTAAAAATCTGCTTCATGAGGCCAGCCAAGGTTTCCCTCATGCATTTGTGTAAGGACCTATTTCCCACTACACTGCAGGGCTGGTGTTCAGCACCTATGGAGTGATTGTTGGTTGTTGAAATAATAAGTCTTGAGGGCTGGGGATGTGTCTCAGTGGTAGAGTGCTTACCTAGCATGTGCACCAGGCCCTGGGTCAATACCCAGCGCATACACACACACACACACACACACATAATTAAAGCCTTGAACTAACAGGCACATTTTAACTAAATAAAATTTAAACTTGTTCCTGAATGTGTCACTGGCCACATTTAAACTGCTCAACTGGCACACGTGGCTCATGCAAGTGCCTACAGAATTGAACAGTGTAGAAAGAGTGTTTCTATCACTGTATTAATTGGATAGGAAGTGATGGCCATCACAGCACACCTTGGGGACACTGCTTGGGTGGTTGTCTGTTCTGATCATCTGTGATTGTATCATAATAATTGTTGGACATTTGGAGTAGAACTTGGGTGTTCAGCAGGACACATAGTCTATGGCATATACCTTAGAAGAACTAAAAACCTGACATTCCTCAGTTCCCAGGAGCCTAGAATCAACTCCCAGCTATGGCTGAAAAGTCATGGGCAAGTGACTACATTTACATGAGCATTCCCTGTGACATGACTGTCCTCCTGCCTGCCATCTCCTCCATGACCATAACTGAAAGGATGCATGATAGATACAAGTCAGTGCTCAACAAACCCAGGCTCAGGCACGGTGCCAATGATGAGTTCCATCAGAATGTTTCCATAAAAAGCAAAACTAACTACAAATTTCTAAATAAAAGGACACATCCCTCATAAACAATTAACTTTTTATAAAAAGACAAATATATACATATTTATAAACATGTCTACATGTGATCTCACATGACTTAATGGCTAGATGGCATTTCCAATTTTAAGTCATACCAAGACGCTCACACTTCCCTGCCTGGACCTGCTGAGAGCTTCCAGGGCCTGAGGGGGTGGTGGGCACAGGGCAAGGCACTGTATAAATAAATGCGAAGGCCAAGAGCTTGGGGAAAACATTAGTGTACATTTCTGATAAGAAATGTGGCAAGGTCCACAAGAAAAAGTGCCATGTCTTTTCCCAAGCCCCTCATCTGAAGTATGAAGCAGGGCAGCACTCCTCTGAGGCTGAGGGACACCACCCTGCAGGACCCCAATTTTCCTTCACATTTCACTGGCTTTGGAACAGTCCCCAGGGCTCAGCTGGGAAGGGAGGGGGTTCTTTGGGAATAGATTCACTTAGTGCAATTGTCTCTTAGTGCAGAGCCAGCCCTGGAGTTGGCGCTATTCTCTTCTGAGGTCACTGATCTGTTCCCCGCAGGGCCACTCAGTGACAGAGAGACCCTCTCCAGGCAGCTGGGATCACAGAGAAAATATGAAGGCCAACTTCTGTCCAAGTCCACCTGACACACCAATCTCTGAACCTCAACCCCTAATTCTCAGGAGGCAGGGCCAGCTTTACAGCACAAGGCAAACCCAGACCCTGGCCTGCCAGGTCCTCTGAGAGTCCACTGACCCAAAGATAGAGGTCCCATCCCTGCAGTGGGGTCACACTTTGCTATGTCGAGGGGCCCACAGGAGTCCAGCTTCTATGTACCATAGCCACCATGATGCCAAGTTTTGTTTGCCTAGGGAGAAAGGAGGCCGAGAGGCCCAGCTACGGTGCACAAGGAATGGCTTGGATGGAGGGCACCCTGACTGGGGGCAGCAGATTGTCCAGCCAGAGGGCATCCATATTCTTCAGATCTGTGAAGACACGGTGTAGGCTGAGCCCAATATCTCCTAGAAGATGAAGGAAGGTTATGTAAGGAGTGGGGTGGGGACATAAGGTGTGTTCCCTAGTCCACATCCACACAGCCCTGTCCCCAAGTCACAGACAGAGCCTCCACTGTCCACAAGGCAGCAGCAAGCACACACCATCTTTAGATAAACCACAGGGAACAGGAACATAGCTGCTTACCTTACTGTCTCCTGGCCCTGTTCCCAAGCCTTCCCCACCCACTACATGAGTTTCCCTTCTCCAAGAAACCATAAGGATCCAGGGATTTCTTACCCCCAGGGCTGTCAACTTCCGGCTCTTCCTTGCAGGTGAAGTCTCCATAGATAGAGGTGGGCTGGGCCCCAGGTTCATTGAGAAGGTACCCCTTCCCATCTACGTTTGTCGGCTGCCACTCAGACTGCTCCAAGAGCTGGAGACAAAGCAAGAAGCATTCAGCAGCCTTCCCATGAAGATTCACCCTGTGGCCTGTCCTTGATAAGCCAAGGCTTCCCAACCAGGACCACACCCTTGAGCATTTTCACATTCTCTTATGGATGTTGATGTGCAGCAGTCAGAACCAGGCCCTGGATCTGGGAGGCACAACGCACACAGGCCCTGCTCCTTGGGTCATTTTCCCACTCTTCCCACTCCTGCCCTCTACGAGAGTATCTCCACCACTTCCCTCAACTGGGATTGAGGCTTAAAGCACAGTTAGCATAATAAGAAAAGATAACTAAAAAGCTTAGAGAAAAGGAACTGGATCCACAACTCAGTTTTCTGTGCTAATGTGGCAGAGCCAGGGAAAAACTACCTCGAAAATGTTTTGTATTCATTTTTAAAACTGAAGCAGAGAAAGAAAAAAAAACTGGAGGATAATTTGTCTTAAAAAATTTTTTTTAAAGCCATCATATTACAGATCCCAAAGGCTGATTATTGAAACCTGATGTGCATTTCCCAAACTAGCAGGGCTGGGCATGTTGGGGCTGAGGACACGGGCCAGGGACCTGGCACTGATAGTGGCTGATTCACAGCTCTGTCTGGGGCCCTCAAGTTTGCTTTAGGAAGGCTCACTGGAGACACGGCTTCCCACCAGCCTTCACGACCCAGCATCTTTCCCAACCAAGAAGGGCAACGGTCCCCACCAAGTGGATATGCTGCTTGTGGGACTATGCAAGTAGTTGGGGGACAACAGCAGCTGCCCACCCTCTGATCTGGAAGCTCTCAATGATTCTCTCTCTCCTCACCAAGAAATGTCTACTTCAAAAGAAAGTCAGGAAGGAAAGGGCTATACCTTCATGATGTCCTCAGGTAATTTCCCTTCCTCATCCTCGTCTGTTGCAGCTGTGGATGGGGAAGAGCAGAGATGCTGGATGGCAGTAGATCACACTGGCCCTGCAGTTCCAGTCCCTCCAGGGTCCCCTGCCCCTACACACACACACACACACATACCACTGGCCTCCCAGCAGACATCTGCCATGGACATTCCAGAACAAGACACTGGCTTGGTGACTCAGCCTCCTAAACTATGAAGTCACGCCTCTTCCCACCCCTTCACTTCCTTCCTCACTCTAAGGCATTGGGCTGCAGAGGAGCCAGGAGAACTAGCAACCTTAGATCAAGACACAGCCCCTGCTCCCTTCTCTCTTCTCCCCAGCCCACCACAGTACTGTAGTCCACTCTGAACTGCCTTCCTGGTATCCCAGGGGCTTGCTTCATGCCCATGGGAATTGGGAGTAGACAATGCCCAGCTCTATCAGCTCCGTGGCTGGTGGCTTTCTAAGCATCTTTTCTCCCTCAGAAAACCCTTCTCAGGACCCAAACAGTCAAGCAGACAGACCAGGACTCAGCAATACAAACCTTCAGAGGTGGAGGGCATGGGTGACACCTGGAAGTTGTAGAGGTCACTGGTGCTGTCGGGCACAATTTCCACCGGGATGTGCCAATCAGGAAGAGTGCTACTGACAACACACGGTGATGGTGCTGGGGAGCAGCAGGAACCAAAGGTCAAGGATGTGTGCTTTGTTAGTTTGCAAGATACCAGGCACCCTGCACCCTGCAGCCTGGTCCAACAGGCCACCCTCTGCTACCAAGACAGCACAATGCCTCTTGGACCCAAGATAAAAAGCCATCCTCACCTGGAGTAAGTGCCTGCTCCAACTCCAGGTCCTGCCCCACATATCCCTGAGCTGTATAGCTGCTGTGGTCATCAGGCAGAGTGGAGCTGCTGAGTCCATCAGAGAAGGTGTCAGGGCTGGAGTCCCCACATGACTGTGGAGGGAGAAAGCAGCTTAGGCCCACTGTAGCACTCTCCACTGCTCACCCTGACCCACAGTGACAAAAGGCCCAGCTGCTGAGGACCATACTCACCTTTCTTTTGGCCTTGCTCTTAGTGTCTCGGCTGGACTTGGACTTCCTCTCTGTGGGGCAGACAGGCTGTCAACCTCGGCATAGGAATGCCAGCCCAGCTGGCCTTCTTACTCCCTTTCTCCCAAGGGCTCCCCAAAGACCCAGAGCTCTTGGCTACCTTTTCTCTGGTTCTTGGTCAGGGGTGGAAGCATCCGGTATACCCGCACAGCTGAGCTGCCCTTGTTCCTGCTCTGGTCCTTCACCTCCTCGATGTCTGGCAAGGAGTTCATGGCACAGCGGAAGTTTGCCTTCCATGTCTTAGGATCTGGTTCCTTTTCCCCAGCTTTGTATCGGCCTAGAGAGCAAGAGGGTGAAATGGATCATCAGCTGCCCCTTGCCTGAGAGGAGTAAGGCAAAAGTACTCCAGATGCCTACACTGGTGAAACCTTAGCGACCCTCTGCAGGCTCTAGACTCTGGGGCTTCTCAAAGATCCAAGCTTGGCTCAAACATCCACCAAGCCTCGGTGAAGGGCCCAGACAGATGCATTAGAGTGCCCCTCCCCCCCAAAATGTGCTGTGTCCTGGACCATGCCCAGTCTCCCTGCTTGTGCTATCAGCAGCCAGAGAGAGGGTAGGGACTGGGGCTTATCTGATACTTCCTAACTAGGAGTGAGCACAGAGAGGCCAGCAAAGAACAGATACTAATAGGTAGACTGACTATTCCAAGCTGGGCCAAGAGCCCCATCACTTAAAGATAAAAAGAGACCAATCATCAACCAGGTGGTCCTTGAGCCAAAGACCTTTTTTTCCCCTCGAAAAAATGGAAGATCTGGATCTCTTTTAGTGCCCTGGCTCCAGACTTCTTTTTCCAGGGGGAACTTTAGCCACAAACTCCCTCAAGTAGTATTAATACTATTTTGCTTTCTAAGATTTTGGCTTTATAAATCCCTTTAAGAATTTGCTGAAACATCAATTTTTATCCTTCAGAAATATGGGTCTGCCCCTTGGCCCCCCCCCAAATAATTCTGTACACTATATCAGGGAGATCAGGGACATCAAGAGCCTTTGCATGAATATTAGAGCCTCCCTTGTTTCTTCCCTAGCTCTCAGGGACACAGTCCCAGGGACACACCTGTGTGGATGGCCCAGCTCCGGAACAAACAGGCATCCTTGTTGATGTCCCAGCCATGTTTTGCAGCATGCTTCCATGGGATCTGGAAGATCATCTCCTCCTGAACAACACACACACAAATACACAGAGGCTGTGTCAGCTCAGAGACCACAGGCTTTGTGGCTGAGTATGCCCAGCCCCCCAAGTCTGGGAAAAAGCTGACTTCCCCTTTTCACCCCATGTGGTTTGGGTTGACCAGTCCTGAGACTGGCTTCAACAGGCCACTCTGGATCTCTTAGGAGGGGTTCTGATGGACTGTGGTACCAATAGCTCAGCAAAAACACCGCTATGCACATTATAGATATGCTGGGACCCACAGAGAACTCTCCCCCACAGCACTGATCTGAATGCTCTGGCTGGTTAGCACCAAAACAGAAGTAAAAATGGAAACTCTTCTATTAAATGGGTCTGCTGAGGACACCTGGGACAACTGGCTCCTACACAGAGGGTCCTGATCACACCCTTCAGGGAGTACTGGGCCAGACCTGAATGTGACTACCTGTGGCACCACAGTTTCCTCTCTCTGAAACAAGAAAATATACCTGAGGGTAAAAACCAGAGCATGTGTGGGGACACTGACAAATGAAGATTAAGGTCTTATTGTCATTATTACTGGTGGCTAGCTCTATGGATTTCTGAATCAAACTGTTCAGGTTCAAAGCTTGGTTTTATCACTTTTTGTGTGATCTTATTATCAACTTCTCAGCACCTCAGTGTCCTTATTTGGATCATTCCTCACAGTACTACTGTGAGAATGAAAAGGCACAAGTTAAGTAACATACTTAGCAAGGTGCAAGGTACATAGTAACTGCTAGCCATTACTATTATGCATACTAATATTGCTATTACTACTATTATTGATACTAAGTCTACAGAGTCTATCATGCCCCAAGTGTAGCAGTTAGTCTTCTTAGGTCAGAGTAACTGAAAAAGGTTAGTTCTTGGGTTCTCTGCTGAGACAACCACCTTCCTACCCAGCAGTACCCACCTCTCTGTTTCCTATCATCTGCCCAGCCAGAGCCCTGCAGAATGGTGTGTGTGTGTGTGTGTGTGTGTGGTAGGGGTATCCCTGGGAGAAGATAAGAACTCAAGCTCTGCAAATGCTGGGAGAGTCTGGCTGCTGGAAACTTCAGGTGCCTTTAAGAGGGTTACTGTCCACACCTTGAGAAGGGAAGAAGACAGGACTTGGGCAAAGAGGGCCCAGGCCTGGGCCTTGCACACCCACTGCAGAACCTACTGGGAAACACATCTGCCTGCCTCCTTATCATTTCCCTTTTTTGAGCTGCATCTGAAGCTTTGGTCCCCTGAAGAACATGGGTAACAACAGTAGCAGAAAAAACCAAAAAGTTACACTCACTTTATTAATCCAGATCAGCCCCGGAATTTGGTTGGAATTAATCTGCATCTCTAGCCACGGTCTCATGCGCATCCGAGTGATGGGCATGTTGGCTGTAAAGAGAAGACAGAAGGCTCCTGTTTTGGAGTCTATTGAACAATCCCTGGTCACTACCTTGTCCCACCAGAGTTCACTTAATCTCCCCTATTTTCACACCCAGATCTTTACCCTCTCCTGCCCTCAGATAACAGGACTTAACAAACATGGGAAAGGAAGCCTGCACTGGAATAAAACTGCTCTCCAAATTGTTTCAACATCTTGGGCAAAAACATCTGCTCCTTCTTTCATCCTGTCCCAGCCCTCTCAGAAGGAGGTGGGCATACAAGTGAGGGCTTCAGGGCTTAAGTGCAGGAAAAGAGACCAAATACACAGATATCTTAAAACCAAAACTTTTCTCTCAAAACCCAAATTCTTTAAAAAGGGAGGGTTCCCCCCCACACACACCCCTATGCCAAGAAGAAATTTCCCTGATTTGAGTTGTCGCCATAAACTGTGCACCTTCCCTAACGGGTACTCAGTCCCCAAGGATCCTGGACACCTTCTCACCCCGCCCCCCCAACCCATTCTATGCCTGACAGCCACCCTGCCCACAAGGCTGACGCCAGGACGCGCAATTCCTTTGGGCTTGGTTTCCCCTTCTCAAGAGAAGTGGCTCGAGGAACACCTGTGGCGCCGGCTCCTGCCACCCCCCTGGTCCATGACCCCCATATAAGTCCTGACCTCCTCCAGTCACTAAGGGCAGCAAGCCAGTCCCTGCCACCAGCACAGGCAGCCCGAAACCTGGGGCAAGGGCGCCAACCTGTGACACGCAAAAGCCAGAGCCCAGGAACACCGGGCTCCTACGCACGGGCACACACTCGAGTTCCCTGACATGGCGTGTGGATGCGCGCGACCAAAGTACCGGGCCACCTAGAGGCCCCTGGCAGCTCCGCGCACGCAGATCTGCGAAAGCGGCCGGGCGCAGGCAACCTCGGCCAGTGGGCGGTCCACGCCGCGGCCCGCCCTCCCCGCGCTGCCGCTCGCAGCTCCTCCAGCGCCCTCCCGAGCCCGCGCCGGGGCCCGGGCAACGCCGCGCGCCCGCGACTCTCCGGGCTGGGGTTTTTGGCCCCCACTTCCTGGTGTCCCGCGCGCCTTTTGTTAGACGCCGCAGGTCCCCCAGCCGCGAAGGCGGGCTCACCTCCGCAGCAAGAGCGATCCGCTGGCGGCGCCCGAGGTTCCCGACGAGGCGGGGACTGCTGTGCGGACCCGCGAAGCGGAGATAAGGCAGAGGATGCCCGGGTCTTGGGTCCACTGGGCACGGCTGGCCTTGGCTGGGCACTGCTCCTGCTGGCCTCGGCTCTGCTGGCTAGGGCACACGTCCTGCCTCGACGAAGGAGTGGCGCGCTCTGCCGAGGCCGCGGCGCCGCGGAGAAATCTAAACACTTAGCGGGATTCCCCAACCCAGGCTGGGCTCCGCCTCCTTGGCGCCGCGCGGGCGCCCATTGGCCGGCGCCGCCTCATCATTTCGGGGAAATCAGGCTGTTGTAGAGCTAAGCTGCGAAGGGGAAGTACAGGGCCACTGCTCCTCCCCACCCCCTCCGGCCGGCGCCTCCGCCCCAGGGCCACTGCGGGCCCGCCCCGCGCACTCCCACTCCACCCCCACTCCGGCTGGCCCCGGAGGAAGGCTGTCCTTGGAAAATCGAGTGACTCCAGCCCACGGTCACTCCCCTCGTTCCGCATTCGCTCAGCCTGGGGGCTTCTGTGGCCCTCTCCTGGCCCACCTCTCCGGAGACATCTAGCTCCCGAGCGCAGGTGAGGGGATCACCTGGGCACCTGCTGCCCTCTTCAGAAAGGACGCCAGAACTGAATCCCCGAAAACCAGTATGGCCCCCAAGCCCATGAATGGGAGTGTCAAGAAGAAAGGGTTTTAGCCCTCCCAGCGTCTCTGTCTTGAGAGATTGACATCGCCCCCTCTAGGTCGCTCACCTGCTTTCGGGGAGTTAGAGGTAGAAAGCCTACTCTGCCTGAGGTGCTGCATAGGCTTCTGATGAGAGGAAATCCCAACCTGGCACCTGCTGGCGCAACTAACCCAGGACTCAGTTTCCTCAACTACGAAATGATAACAGTCCTACCCTGCTGGTTTGCAATGATGCGGAGAAACGATATTTGTAAAGTGCTTGCCCCATTCTGGCACCAGATACTGCTGTTTTGAAGGTTCCTGCCTCCAGAGTCTTATAATAAACAAAATGACACCTTCCCCCTTTGCATCTTTGGAATTGCCTTAGAGAAAGGGAATAAGAGAAGGGATTCAGAGAAGCAACTGTGATCCCTCCTAGCACTCCTGCCTCAGGCCATTTTGCTCTGGACCTTGCAAAGGAGCTCTGAAAAGGCAGCATTTATGTCTTCTTTGGGTCCCCATGACTTGACCCTGGAGGTGCTGGGCAGCAGGGAGAAATTACACAAGGTTGACCAAGGCAATAGCTCTAGCCCAGGGTCCCATGCCTCTTGATAAGGGCAATAACTCCTGTACTCACAACTAGAACCTTGCCCCATTTGTATTCCTAGAGACTGAGCTAGGTGCTAATTTTCCATACAGAACTTTCTTCACCTTCCCAAAGCTGCTGACTCAGAAGTAAACAGCTCTTTCAGGTGTGTCATTCCCTTCCGCGTGGCTCTCCTTCTAGGGCAGCACCTAGTTGCAGTGATGTGGTGTTGAGAGGCACAACCGAGTTGGGATGGCGCCTAGCATTTTGCCAGAAGGAGTGACACCAGCGAGCCTTTAAGATGATGATAATTAAGTTAAGCTGTGTATAATTGCTGTGACTGGATGATGCTGGATTGAAACAGGCTGTGTATTCAGTTGTATATAGACCCTTGCAATAGGGCGGCTCCTGCTGCCTCGGGCAACGCTACTTTTGAGTTCTCCCGGAGTTCCCTTTGAGTTCTGGTTGAGCTCTGGCAGGAGAGTTCGTGTTGGTTGGAAAAGTTCAGGTGGAGGGAGGTCGGGTTGGTGTATGGAGTTCCTGGAAGGACCTCGTGGGTGGCCTTCACGTGAGTTCGGAAATAAAGTTTGTTCCTGCTTGAGTGGCTCCTGATTTGTGCCCAGCATCCCACCTGTCAATCACTCTACTCCCTCCCTTCCACAGATGAGATGGATGGGTTAATTCAATTCTGGTAAGACTAGAATTTGAGTGCTTTGACTGATGCAAAGCCTAGTTCCTGGGAGACCAGCAGGAATGGG